>NW_027363202.1:1200000-1511492 GCF_046119375.1 Phyllobates terribilis | reverse complement strand
ACGGGCCCCACAGTCCGGACGGGCCCCACAGTCCGGACACGGGGCGGACGGGCCCCACAGTCCGGACACGGGGCGGACGGGCCCCACAGTCCGGACACGGGGCGGACGGGCCCCACAGTCCGGGCTCGGGGCGTACGGGCCTCACAGTCCGGACACGGGGCTAGTCCCGGGGCAGGCGGCCCCACAGTCCGGACACGGGGCGGACGGGCCCCACAGTCCGGACACGGGTTGGACGGGCCCCACAATCTGGACACGGGGTGGACGGGCCCCACAGTCCGGACACGGGGCTAGTCCCGGGGCAGG
This sequence comes from Phyllobates terribilis, assembly GCF_046119375.1. Taxonomy (NCBI): domain Eukaryota; kingdom Metazoa; phylum Chordata; class Amphibia; order Anura; family Dendrobatidae; genus Phyllobates; species Phyllobates terribilis. Next base: position 1,511,189 of record NW_027363202.1, on the reverse strand, counting down.
CGGCCCCAAAGTCCGGACACGGGGCGAATGAGCCCCACAGTCTGGACACGGGGCGGGCGAGCCCCACAGTCTGGACACGGGGCGGGCGAGCCCCACAGTCCGGACACGGGGCGGACGGGCCCCACAGTCCGGACACGGGGCGGACGGGCCCCACAGTCCGGACACGGGGCGGACGGGCCCCACAGTCCGGACACGGGGCGGACGGGCCCCACAGTCCGGACACGGGGCGGACGGGCCCCACAGTCCGGACACGGGGCGGACGGGCCCCACAGTCCGGGCTCGGGGCGTACGGGCCTCACAGTCCGGACACGGGGCTAGTCCCGGGGCAGGCGGCCCCAAAGTCCGGACACGGGGCGGACGGGCCCCACAGTCCGGACACGGGTTGGACGGGCCCCACAATCTGGACACTGGGTGGACGGGCCCCACAGTCCGGACACGGGGCTAGTCCCGGGGCAGGCGGCCCCAAAGTCCGGACACGGGGCGAATGAGCCCCACAGTCTGGACACGGGGCGGGCGAGCCCCACAGTCTGGACACGGGGCGGGCGAGCCCCACAGTCAGGACACGGGGCGGGCGAGCCCCACAGTCAGGACACGGGGCGGGCGGGAACCACAGTCAGGACACGGGGCAGACGGGCCCCACAGTCCAGACCTGGGGCTAGACCCGGGGCAGGCGACCCACAGTCCGGACACGGGGTGGACGGGCCCCACAGTCCGGACACGGGGTGGACGGGCCCCACAGTCCGGACACGGGGTGGACGGGCCCCACAGTCCGGACACGGGGTGGACGGGCCCCACAGTCCGGACACGGGGTGGACGGGCCCCACAGTCCGGACACGGGGTGGACGGGCCCCACAGTCCGGACACGGGGTGGACGGGCCCCACAGTCCGGACACGGGGTGGACGGGCCCCACAGTCCGGACACGGGGTGAACTGGCCCCTCAGTCCGGACACGGGGTGAACGGGCCCCACAGTCCGGACACGGGGTGGACGGGCCCCACAGTCCGGACACGGGGTGGACGGGCCCCACAGTCCGGACACGGGGTGGACGGGCCCCACAGTCCGGACACGGGGTGGACGGGCCCCACAGTCCGGACACGGGGTGGACGGACCCCACAGTCCGGACACGGGGTGGACGGGCCCCACATTCCGGACACGGGGTGGACGGGCCCCACATTCCGGACACGGGGTGGACGGGCCCCACAGTCCGGACACGTGGTGGACGGGCCCCACAGTCCGGACACGGGGTGGACGGGCCCCACAGTCCGGACACGAGGTGGACGGGCCCCACAGTCCGGACACGGGGCGGACGGGACCCACAGTCTGGACACGGGGCGGGCGAGCCCCACAGTCTGGACACGGGGCGGGCGAGCCCCACAGTCTGGACACGGGGCAGGCGAGCCCCACAGTCAGGACACGGGGCGGGCGGGACCCACAGTCAGGACACGGGGCCGACGGGCCCCACAGTCCAGGCTCGGGGCGGACGGGCCTCACAGTCCGGACACGGGGCTAGTCCCGGGGCAGGCGGCCCCAAAGTCCGGACACGGGGCGAATGAGCCCCACAGTCTGGACACGGGGCGGGCGAGCCCCACAGTCTGGACACGGGGCAGGCGAGCCCCACAGTCAGGACACGGGGCGGGCGGGACCCACAGTCAGGACACGGGGCCGACGGGCCCCACAGTCCAGGCTCGGGGCGGACGGGCCTCACAGTCCGGACACGGGGCTAGTCCCGGGGCAGGCGGCCCCACAGTCCGGACACGGGGCGGACGGGCCCCACAGTCCGGACACGGGGCGGACGGGCCCCACAGTCCGGACACGGGGCGGACGGGCCCCACAGTCCGGACACGGGGCTAGTCCCGGGGCAGGCGGCCCCAAAGTCCGGACACGGGGCGAATGAGCCCCACAGTCTGGACACGAGGCGGGCGAGCCCCACAGTCTGGACACGGGGCAGGCGAGCCCCACAGTCAGGACACGGGGCGGGCGGGACCCACAGTCAGGACACGGGGCGGACGGGCCCCACAGTCCAGGCTCGGGGCGGGCGGGCCCCACAGTCAGGACATGGGGCGGGCGGACCCCACAGTCAGAACATGGGGCGGGCGGCCCGCCCCACATTCAGGACAAGGGGCGGGCGGGCTCCACAGTCAGGATATGGGGCGGGCAGTCAGGACATGGGGCGGGCGGGCGGGCCCCACAGTCAGGACACGGGGCGGGCGGGCCCTACAGTCCAGACCTTGGTCTAGACCCGGGGCAGGCGGCCCACAGTCCAGACACGGGGTGGACGGGCCCCACAGTCCGGACACGGGGCGGGCATGCCCCATAGTCCAGACCTGGGGCTAGACCCGGGGCAGGCGGCCCCACAGTCCAGACCTGAGGCTAGACCCTTGGCAGGCGGTCCCATATTCTAGACACGGGGTGGACGGGCCTCACAGACCTGACACGGGGCGGACATGCCCCACAGTCCAGACCTGGGGCTAGACCCGGGGCAGGCGACCCACAGTCCGGACACGGGGTGGACGGGCCCCACAGTCCGGACACGGGGTGGACGGGCCCCACAGTCCGGACACGGGGTGGACGGGCCCCACAGTCCGGACACGGGGTGGATGGGCCCCACAGTCCGGACACGGAGTGGACGGACCCACAGTCCGGACACGGGGTGGACGGGCCCCACAGTCCGGACACGGGGTGGACGGGCCCCACATTCCGGACACGTGGTGGACGGGCCCCACAGTCCGGACACGGGGTGGACGGGCCCCACAGTCCGGACACGGGGCGGACGGGCCCCACAGTCCGGGCTCGGGGCGTACGGGCCTCACAGTCCGGACACGGGGCTAGTCCCGGGGCAGGCGGCCCCAAAGTCCGGACACGGGGCGGACGGGCCCCACAGTCCGGACACGGGTTGGACGGGCCCCACAATCTGGACACGGGGTGGACGGGCCCCACAGTCCGGACACGGGGTGGACGGGCCCCACAGTCCGGACACGGGGTGGACGGGCCCCACAGTCCGGACACGGGGTGGACGGGCCCCACAGTCCGGACACGGGGTGGACGGGCCCCACAGTCCGGACACGGGGTGGACGGGCCCCACAGTCCGGACACGGGGTGGACGGGCCCCACAGTCCGGACACGGGGTGGACGGGCCCCACAGTCCGGACACGGGGTGGACGGGCCCCACAGTCCGGACACGGGGTGAACTGGCCCCTCAGTCCGGACACGGGGTGAACGGGCCCCACAGTCCGGACACTGGGTGGACGGGCCCCACAGTCCGGACACGGGGTGGACGGGCCCCACAGTCCGGACACGGGGTGGACGGGCCCCACAGTCCGGACACGGGGTGGACGGGCCCCACAGTCCGGACACGGGGTGGACGGACCCCACAGTCCGGACACGGGGTGGACGGGCCCCACATTCCGGACACGGGGTGGACGGGCCCCACATTCCGGACACGGGGTGGACGGGCCCCACAGTCCGGACACGTGGTGGACGGGCCCCACAGTCCGGACACGGGGTGGACGGGCCCCACAGTCCGGACACGAGGTGGACGGGCCCCACAGTCCGGACACGGGGCGGACGGGACCCACAGTCCGGACACGGGGCGGGCGAGCCCCACAGTCTGGACACGGGGCGGGCGAGCCCCACAGTCTGGACACGGGGCAGGCGAGCCCCACAGTCAGGACACGGGGCGGGCGGGACCCACAGTCAGGACACGGGGCCGACGGGCCCCACAGTCCAGGCTCGGGGCGGACGGGCCTCACAGTCCGGACACGGGGCTAGTCCCGGGGCAGGCGGCCCCAAAGTCCGGACACGGGGCGAATGAGCCCCACAGTCTGGACACGGGGCGGGCGAGCCCCACAGTCTGGACACGGGGCAGGCGAGCCCCACAGTCAGGACACGGGGCGGGCGGGACCCACAGTCAGGACACGGGGCCGACGGGCCCCACAGTCCAGGCTCGGGGCGGACGGGCCTCACAGTCCGGACACGGGGCTAGTCCCGGGGCAGGCGGCCCCACAGTCCGGACACGGGGCGGACGGGCCCCACAGTCCGGACACGGGGCGGACGGGCCCCACAGTCCGGACACGGGGCGGACGGGCCCCACAGTCCGGACACGGGGCTAGTCCCGGGGCAGGCGGCCCCAAAGTCCGGACACGGGGCGAATGAGCCCCACAGTCTGGACACGAGGCGGGCGAGCCCCACAGTCTGGACACGGGGCAGGCGAGCCCCACAGTCAGGACACGGGGCGGGCGGGACCCACAGTCAGGACACGGGGCGGACGGGCCCCACAGTCCAGGCTCGGGGCGGGCGGGCCCCACAGTCAGGACATGGGGCGGGCGGACCCCACAGTCAGAACATGGGGCGGGCGGGCGGGCGGCCCGCCCCACATTCAGGACAAGGGGCGGGCGGGCTCCACAGTCAGGATATGGGGCGGGCAGTCAGGACATGGGGCGGGCGGGCGGGCCCCACAGTCAGGACACGGGGCGGGCGGGCCCTACAGTCCAGACCTTGGTCTAGACCCGGGGCAGGCGGCCCACAGTCCAGACACGGGGTGGACGGGCCCCACAGTCCGGACACGGGGCGGGCATGCCCCATAGTCCAGACCTGGGGCTAGACCCGGGGCAGGCGGCCCCACAGTCCAGACCTGAGGCTAGACCCTTGGCAGGCGGTCCCATATTCTAGACACGGGGTGGACGGGCCTCACAGACCTGACACGGGGCGGACATGCCCCACAGTCCAGACCTGGGGCTAGACCCGGGGCAGGCGACCCACAGTCCGGACACGGGGTGGACGGGCCCCACAGTCCGGACACGGGGTGGACGGGCCCCACAGTCCGGACACGGGGTGGACGGGCCCCACAGTCCGGACACGGGGTGGATGGGCCCCACAGTCCGGACACGGAGTGGACGGACCCACAGTCCGGACACGGGGTGGACGGGCCCCACAGTCCGGACACGGGGTGGACGGGCCCCACAGTCCGGACACGTGGTGGACGGGCCCCACAGTCCGGACACGGGGTGGACGGGCCCCACAGTCCGGACACGGGGCGGACGGGCCCCACAGTCCGGACACGGGGCGGACGGGCCCCACAGTCCGGACACGGGGCGGACGGGCCCCACAGTCCGGACACGGGGCGGACGGGCCCCACAGTCCGGGCTCGGGGCGTACGGGCCTCACAGTCCGGACACGGGGCTAGTCCCGGGGCAGGCGGCCCCAAAGTCCGGACACGGGGCGGACGGGCCCCACAGTCCGGACACGGGTTGGACGGGCCCCACAATCTGGACACGGGGTGGACGGGCCCCACAGTCCGGACACGGGGCTAGTCCCGGGGCAGGCGGCCCCAAAGTCCGGACACGGGGCGAATGAGCCCCACAGTCTGGACACGGGGCGGGCGAGCCCCACAGTCTGGACACGGGGCGGGCGAGCCCCACAGTCTGGACACGGGGCGGGCGAGCCCCACAGTCTGGACACGGGGCGGGCGAGCCCCACAGTCAGGACACGGGGCGGGCGGGAACCACAGTCAGGACACGGGGCAGACGGGCCCCACAGTCCAGACCTGGGGCTAGACCCGGGGCAGGCAACCCACAGTCCGGACACGGGGTGGACGGGCCCCACAGTCCGGACACGGGGTGGACGGGCCCCACAGTCCGGACACGGGGTGGACGGGCCCCACAGTCCGGACACGGGGTGGACGGGCCCCACAGTCCGGACACGGGGTGGACGGGCCCCACAGTCCGGACACGGGGCGGACGGGCCCCACAGTCCGGGCTCGGGGCGGACGGGCCTCACAGTCCGGACACGGGGCTAGTCCCGGGGCAGGCGGCCCCACAGTCCGGACACGGGGCGGACGGGCCCCACAGTCCGGACACGGGGTGGACGGGCCCCACAGTCCGGACACGGGGCTAGTCCCGGGGCAGGTGGCCCCAAAGTCCGGACACGGGGCGAATGAGCCCCACAGTCTGGACACGGGGCGGGCGAGCCCCACAGTCTGGACACGGGGCAGGCGAGCCCCACAGTCAGGACACGGGGCGGGCGGGACCCACCTTCAGGACATGGGGCGGACGGGCCCCACAGTCCAGGCTCGGGGCGGACGGGCCTCACAGTCCGGACGCAGGGCTAATCCCAGGGCAGGTGGCCCCACAGTCCAGACCTGGGGCTAGACCCGGGGCAGGCGGCCCACAGTCCAGACACGGGGTGGACGGGCCCCACAGTCCGGATACGGGGCGGGCATGCCCCATAGTCAAGACTTGGGGCTAAACCCAGGGCTGGCGGCCCCACAGTCCAGACCTGAGGCTAGACCCGGGGCAGGCGGCCCCACATTCTAGACACGGGGTGGACGGGCCCCACAGTCTGGATACGGGGCGGGCATGACCCATAGTCAAGACCTGGGGCTAGACCCGGGGCAGGCGGCCCTACAGTCCAGACCTGAGGCTAGACCCGGGGCAGGCGGCCCCACATTCTAGACACAGGGTGGACGGGCCCCACAGTCCTGACACAGGGCGGACATGCCCCACAGTCCAGACCTGGGGCTAGACCCGGGGTAGGCTGCCCCAAAGTACGGACACGGGGTCTACGAGCCCCACAGTCCGGACACGGGGCGGCCACAGTCCAGACATAGGGTGGGCGGGCCCCACAGTCCAGACTCGGGGCTAAACCCGGGGAAGCCGGCCCCACATTTCAGACCCGGGGCGGGGGGCCACACAGTCCAGGCTCGGGGCGGATGGGCCCCACAGTCCAGGCTCGGGGCGGATGGGCCCCACAGTATTGGCTCGGGGCGAACGGGCCCCACAGTCCAGGCTCGGGGCGGACGGGCTCCACAGTCCAGACCTGAGGCTCGGCCCGGGGCAGGCGGCCCCACAGTCCAGATACGGGCCCCACAGTCCTGACACGGGGCGGACATGCCCCACAGTCCAGACCTGGGGTAGGCTGCCCCACAGTCCGGACACGGGGTGGGCGAGCCTTACAGTCCGGACACAGGGCGTCCGCAGACAGGCTCGGGGCGGATGGGCCCCACAGTCCAGACTCGGGGCGGATGGGCCCCACAGTATTGGCTCGGAGCGAACGGGCCCCACAGTCCACGCTCTGGCCCCACAGTCCACGCTCGGGGCGGATGGGCCCCACAGTCCACGCTTGGAGCGGACGGGCCCCACAGTCCAGACTCTGGGCGGACGGGCCCCACAGTCAGTTACGACACGGTGCAGACGGGCCCCACAGTCCGTACACGGGGCTAGTCCCGGGTCAGACGGCCCCACAGTCCGTACACGGGGCGGACGGGCCCCACAGTTCTGACACGGGGCGGGCATGCCCCACAGTCCTGACCTGGGGTTAGAGCCGGGGCAGGCGGCCCCACAGTCCGGACACGGGGCGGCCATAGTACGGACATAGGGCGGGCGGGCCCCACAGTCAGGACACGGGGCGGGCGGGCTCCACAGTCAGGACACGGGGCCGGCGGGCCCCACAGTCCGGACACTGAGCTAATCCCGGGGCAGGCGGCTTCACAGTCCAGACCTGAGGCTAGACCTGGGGCAGGCGGCCCACAGTCCGGACACGGGGTGGACGGGCCCCACAGTCCGGACACGGGGCGGGCCACAGTGGGGACATAAGGCGGCCGGCCCCACAGTCCAGGCTCGGGGCTAGACCCGGGGGCAGTCGGCCCCACAGTCCAGACCCGGGGAGGGGGGCCCCACTGTCTGGACCCGGGGCAAGCGGGGGATCCCACAGTCCTGACCCGGGGCGGGCGAGGGGCCCCACAGTCTGGAATCAGGGCGGGCGGGGGGCCCCACAGTCCGGACCTGGGGCTACACCCGGGGCAGGCGGCCCAACAGTCCGGACACGTGGCGGCCGCAGTCCGGATATAGGGCGAGCCCCACAGTCTGGACTCGGGGTGGCCACAGTCCAGACATAGGGTGGGCGGGCCCTGGGTGGGCGGGCCCCGGGTGGGCGGGCCTCACAGTCCAGGCTCAGGGCTAGACCCGGGGCGGGGGGAACACACAGTCCAGGCTCGGGGCTAGACCCGGGGAAGCCGGCCCCACATTTCAGACCCGGGGCGCGGGGCCCCACAGTCCAGGCTCGGGGCAGACGGGCCCCACAGTCCAGGCTCGGGGCGGACGGGCCCCACAGTCCGGACATGGGGTTAGTCCCGGGGCAGGCGGCCCTACAGTCCAGACCTGAGGCTTGACTCGGGGCAGGCGGCCCCACAGTCCAGACACGGGGTGGACGAGCCCCACAGTCCTGACATGGGGCGGACATGCCCCACAGTCCAGACACGGGGCAGGCGGCCCCACAGTCCGGACACGGGGTGGGCGAGCCTTACAGTCCGGACACAGGGCGTCCGCAGTCCGGACATAGGGTGGGCGGGCCGCACAGTCCAGGCTCGGGGCCAGACCCTGGGCCAGACCCGGGGCAACCGGCCCCACAGTCCAGACTCGGGGCGGGCGGGGGGCCCCACAGTCCGTACCCGGGGCTGGCGGGGGGTCCCACAGTCCAGACCTGGGGCTACACTCGGGGCGGGGGTCCCCACAGTCCAGACCTGGGGCTAGACCCGATGCAGGCGGCCCCACAGTCCGGATACGGGGCGGACGGGCCCACAGTCCGGACACGGGGCCGCCGCAGTCCGGATATAGGGCGGCCGGGCCCCACAGTCCTGGCTCGGGGCTAGACCCGGCACGGACGGGCCCCACAGTCCAAGCTCGGGGCAGACGGGCCCCACAGTCCAAGCTCGGGGCGGGCGTGCCCCACAGTCCGGACACGGGGCTAGTCCCGGGGCAGATGGCCCCACAGTCAAGACCTGGGGCTAGACCTGGGGCAGGCGGCCCCAAAGTCCGGACACGGGGCGGATGAGCCCCACAGTCTGGACACGGGGCGGGCGAGCCCCACAGTCAGGACACGGGGTGGGTCAGTCAGGACACAGGGCTGGCGGGCCCCAAAGTCAGGACACAGGGCGGGCGGGCCCCAAAGTCAGGACACGGGGCGGGCGGGCCCCAAAGTCAGGACACAGGGCAGGCGGGCCCCAAAGTCAGGACACAGGGCGGGCGGGCCCCAAAGTCAGGACACAGGGCGGACGGGCCCCACAGTCAGGACACAGGGCGGGCCCCACAGTCAGGACACAGGGCGGGCCCCACAGTAAGGACATGGGGCGGGCGGGCTCCACAGTCAGGATACGGGGCGGATCCCGGGGCAGGTGGCCCCACAGTCCAGACCTGGGGCTAGACCAGGGGCAGGCGGCCCACAGTCCAGACACGGGGTGGAAGGGCCCCACAGTCCGGACACGGGGCGGGCATGCCCCATAGTCCAGACCTGGGGCTAGACCCGGGGCAGGCGGCCCCACAGTTCAGACCTGAGGCTAGACCCGGGGCAGGCGGCCCACAGTCCGGACACGGGGTGGATGGGCCCCACAGTCCGGACACGGGGCGGGTATGCCCCACAGTCCAGACCTGGGGCTAGACCCGGAGCAGGCGGCCCACAGTCCAGACCTGGGGCTAGACCCGGAGTAGGCGGCCCACAGTCCAGACACGGGGTGGACGATCCCCACAATCCGGACACGGGGGGGGCCACAGTCCGGACATAAGGCGGGCGGGCCCCACAGTCCAGGCTCGGGGCTAGACCCGGGGGCAGTCAGCCCCACAGTCCAGTCCGGACCCGGGGCAAGCAGAGGATCCCACAGTCCGGACCAGGGGCGGGCGAGGGGCCCCACAGTCTGGAATCGGGGCGGGCGTCGGGCCCCACAGTCCGGGCCTGGGGCTAGACCCGGGGCAGGCGGCCCCACAGTCCGGACACGGTGCGGCCGCAGTCCGGATATAGGGCGAGGCCCACAGTCTGGACTCGGGGCTGCCACAGTCCAGACATAGGGTGGGCGGGCCCCACAGTCCAGGCTCGGGGCTAGACCCGGGGCAGCCGGCCCCACATTTCAGACCAGGGGCGGGGGGCCCCACAGTCCAGGCTCGGGGCCAGACCCGGGGCAACCGGCCCCACAGTCCAGACTCGGGGCGGGCGGGGGACCCCACAGTCCGTACACGGGGCGGGCGGGCCCCACAGTCCGTACCCGGGGCTGGCGGGGGGCTCCATAGTCCAGACCTGGGGCTAGACTCGGGGCGGGCGGCCCCACCGTCCAGACCTGGGGCTAGATCCGAAGCAGACGGCCCCACAGTCCGTACACGGGGCGGACGGGCCCACACTCCAGACACGGGGCGGCCGCAGTCCGGATATAGGGCGGACGGGCCGCACAGTCCAGGCTCGGGGCTAGACCCGGGGCGGACGGGCCCCACAGCCCAGGCTCGGGGCGGACGGGCCCCACAGCCCAGGCTCGGGGCGGATAGGCCCCACAGTCCAGGCTCGGGGCGGACGGGCCCTACAACCCAGACTCGGGGCGGACGGGCCCCACAGTCCAGGCTCGGGGCGAACGGGCCCTACAGTCCAGGCTCGGGGCGGACGGGCCCCACAGTCCAGACCTGAGGCTAGACCCGGGGTAGGCGGCCCCACAGTCCAGATACGGGGTGGATGGGCCCCACAGTCCAGACCCAGGGCTAGACCCGGGGTTGGCAGCCCCAAAGTCCGGACACGGGGTGGACGAGCCCCACAGTCCGGACACGGGGAGGCCACAGTCCAGACATAGGGTGGGCGGGCCCACAGTCCAGGCTCGGGGCTAGACCCGGGGTAGCCGGCCCCACATTTCTGACCTGGGGCGGGGAGCCACACAGTCCAGGCTTGGGGCGGACGGGCCCCACTGTCCAGGCTCGGGGCGGATGGGCCCCACAGTACTGGCTCGGTGCGAACGGGCCCCACAGTCCACGCTCGGGCCCCACTGTCCATGCTCTGGATGGACGGGCCCCACAGTCCACGCTTGGAGCGGACGGGCCCCACAGTCCAGGCTCGGGGCGGATGGGCCCCACAGTCCAGGCTCGGGGCGGGCGGGCCCATAGTTACGACACGGGGTGGGTGAGCCCTACAGTCCGGACACGGGGCTAGTCCCAGGGCAGGCGGCCCCACAGTCCGGACACGGGGTGGACGGGCCCCACAGTCCGGACATAGGGCGGGCGGGCCCCACAGTCCAGGCTCGGGGCTAGACCCGGGGGCAGCTGGCCCCACAGTCCAGACCCGGGGCGGGCGGACGGGCCCCACAGTCCAGGCTCGGGGCGGACGGGCCCCACAGTCCAGGCTCGGGGCGGACGGGCCCCACAGTCCAGGCTCGGGGCGGACGGGCCCCACAGTCCAGGCGGGCCCATAGTTACGACACGGGGTGGGCGAGCCCTACAGTCCGGACACGGGGCTAGTCCCAGGGCAGGCGGCCCCACAGTCCGGACACGGGGTGGACGGGCCCCACAGTCCGGACATAGGGCGGGCGGGCCCCACAGTCCAGGCTCGGGGCTAGACCCGGGGGCAGCTGGCCCCAAAGTCCAGACCCGGGGCGGGCGGACGGGCCCCACAGTCCAGGCTCGGGGCGGACGGGCCCCACAGTCCAGGCTCGGGGCGGACGGGCCCCACAGTCCAGGCTCGGGGCGGACGGGCCCCACAGTCCAGGCTCGGGGCGGACGGGCCCCACAGTCCAGGCTCGGGGCTGACGGGCCCCACAGTCCAGGCTCGGGGCTGACGGGCCCCACAGTCCAGGCTCGGGGCTGACGGGCCCCACAGTCCAGGCTCGGGGCGGACGGGCCCCACAGTCCACTCTCGGGCACCACAGTCCATGCTCGGGGTGGACTGGCCCCACAGTCCAGGCTCGGGGCGGACGGGCCCCACAGTCCAGGCTCGGAGCGGATGGGCCTCCCTTTCCCGCTCGGGGCGGGCGTGCCCCACAGTCCAGGCTCGGGGCTAGTCCCGGGGCAGGTGGCCCCACAGTCGAGACCTGGGGCTAGACCCGGGGCAGGCAGCCCCAAGTCAGGACACGGGGCGGATGGGCCCCACAGTCTGGACTCGGGGCGGGCGAGCCCTACAGTCAGGACATGTGGCGGGCGGGCCCCACAGGCCGGACACGGGGCTAATCCCGGGACAGGCGGCTTCACAGTCCAGACCTGGGGCTAGACCCGGGGCAGGCGGCCCACAGTCCGGACAAGGGGTGGACGGGCCCCACAGTCCGGATACGGGGCGGGCATGCCCCACAGTCCAGACACGGGAGGGGCACAGTCCGGACATAAGGCGGGCGGGCCCCACAGTCCAGGCTCGGGGCTAGACCCGGGGGCAGTCGGCCCCACAGTCCAGATCCGGGGCAAGCGGGGGATCCCACAGTCTGGACCCGGGGCAGGCGAGGGGCCCCACAGTCTGCAATCAGGGCGGGCGGCGGGCCCCACAGTCCGGACCTGGGGCTAGACCCGGGGCAGGCGGCCCCACAGTCCGGACACGGGGCGGCCGCAGTCCGGATATAGGGCGGGCCCCACAGTCCAGGCTCGGGGCTAGACCCGGGACGGATGGGCCCCACAGTCCAGGCTCAGGGCGGACAGGCCCCACAGTCCATCCTCGCTGCGGACGGGCCCCACAGTCCAGGCTCGGGGCGGACGGGCCCCACAGTCCAGGCTCGGGGCGGACGGGCCCCACAGTCCAGGCTCGGGGCGGACGGGCCCCACAGTCCGGACATGGGGCGGACGAGCCCTACAGTCCGGACACGGGGCGGCCACAGTCCGGACATAGGGTGGGCGGGCCGCACATTCCACGTTCGGGGCTAGACCCGGGGCAACCGGCCCCACAGTCCTGACATGGGGCGGACATGCCTCACAGTCCGGACACGGGGTGGACGAGCCCTACAGTCCGGACACGGGGCGGCCACAGTCCGGACATAGGGTGGGCGGGCCGCACATTCCAGGCTCGGGGCTAGACCCGGGGCAACCGGCCCCACAGTCCGGACACGGGGCGGCCGCAGTCCGGATATAGGGCGGGCCCCACAGTCCAGGCTCGGGGCTAGACCCGGGACAGGCGGGCCCCACAATCCAGGCTCGGAGCGGACGGGCCCCGCAGTCTAGGCTCGGAGCGGACGGGCACCACAGTCCAGACTCGGAGCGGACGGGCACCACAGTCCGGACACGGGGCTAGTACCAGGGCTGGCGGCCCCACAGTCCAGACCTGAGGCTAGACCATGGGCAGGTGGCCCCACAGTCCAGACACGGGGAGGATGGGCCCCACAGTCCTGACACGGGCTTGACATGCCCCACAGTCCAGACCTGGAGCTAGACCCGGGGCAGGCAGCCCCAAAGTCCGGACACGGGGTGGACGAGCCCCACAGTCCGGACACGGGGCGGCCACAGTCCGGACATAGGGTGGGCCCCACAGTCCAGGCTCGGGGCTAGACCCGGGGCGGGTGGGGGGCCCCACAGTCCGTGCCCGGGGCTGACGCGGGGGCCCACAGTCCAGACCTGGGGCTAGACTTGGGGCGGGCGGGGGGCCCCACCATCCGGACCTGGGGAGGGGGGCCCCACAGTCCAGTCCAGGGGCTAGACCCAATGCAGGCAGCCCCACAGTCCGGACACGGGGTGGACGGGCCCCACAGTCCAGATGCAGTGCGGCCACAGTCCGTACATAGGGCGGGCCCCACAGTCCAGGCTCGGGGCGGACGGGCCCCACAGTCCAGGCTCGGGGCGGACGGGCCCCACAGTCCAGGCTCGGGGCGGACGGGCCCCACAGTCCAGACTCGGGGCGGACGGGCCCCACAGTCCAGGCTCGGGGCGGACGGGCCCCACAGTCCAGGCTCGGGGCGGACGGGCCCCCCTTTCCCGCTCGGGGCGGGCGTGCCACACAGTCCAGGCTCCGGGCGTGCGGTGCCCACAGTCAGGACACGGGACGGGCGGGCTCCACAGTCAGGACACGGGGCAGGCGGGCCCCACAGTCCGGACACGGAGCTAATCCCGGGGCAGGCGGCCCCACAGTCTAGACCTGGGGCTAGACCCGGGGCAGGCGGCCCACAGTCCGGGCAGGCGGCCCACTGTCCGGACACAGGGTGGACGGGCCCCACAGTCCGGACACGGGGCGGGCATGCCCCACAGTCCAGACCTGGGGCTAGACCCGGAGCAGGCGGCCCACAGTCCGGACACGGGGTGGACTGTCCCACAGTCCGGACACGGGGGAGACCACAGTACGGACATAAGGCGGGCGGGCCCCATAGTCCAGGCTCGGGGCTAGCCCCCGGGGCAGTCGGCCCCACAGTTCAGACCCGGGGCGGGGGGCCCCACAGTCAGGACACAGGGCGGGCTGGCCCCACAGTCAGGACACTCTGCGGGCGAGCCCCACAGTAAGGACACGGGGCGAACGGGCCCCACAGTCAGGACACGGGGTGGGCGGGGGTGGGCGGGGGGTGGGCGGGCCCATAGTTAGGACACGGTGCTAGTCCTGGGGCAGGCGGCCCAACAGTCCAGACCTGCGGCTAGACCCGGGGCTGGCGGCCGCAAAGTCCGGACACGGGTCGGACGAGCCCCACAGTCCTGACACGGGGCGGGCATGCCCCACAGTCCAGAGTTGGGGCTAGACCCAGGGCAGGCAGCCCCACAGTACGGACACGAGGCGGCCACAGTCCGGACATAGGGCAGGCGGTCCCCACAGTCCAGGCTGGGGGCTAGACCCGGGGGCAACCGGCCCCACAGTCCAGGCTCGGGGCGGACGGGCCCCACAGTCAGGACACAGTGTGGGCGGGCCCATAGTTAGGACACGGGGCGGGACCCACAGTCCGGGGACAGGGCTTGTCCCGGGGCAGGCGGCCCCACAGTCCGGACACGGGGCGGACGGGCCCCACAGTCCTGACACGGGGTGGGCATGCCCCACAGTCCAGACCTGGGGCTAGACCCGGGGCAGGCGGCCCCACAGTCCAGACACGGGGCGGCCACAGTACGGACATAGGGCGGGCGGGCCCCACAGTCTAGGCTCGGGGCTAGACCCGGGGGCAGCCGGCCCCACAGTCCAGACCCTGGGCGGACGGGGGGCCCCACAGTCCAGGCTCGGGGTGGACAGGCCCCACAGTCCACGCTCGGGCCCCACAGTCCAATCTCGGGGTGGACGGGCCCCACAGTCCAGGCTCGGGGCGGATGGTCCCCACAGTCCAGGCTCGGGGCGGACGGGCCCCCCTTTCCCGCTCGGGTCGGGCGTGCCCCACAGTCCAGGCTCGGGGCGCGCGTGCCCCACAGTCCGGACACGGTGCTAGTCCTGGGACTGGTGGCCCCACAGTCCAGACCTGGGGCTAGACCCGGGGCAGGCGGCCCCAAAGTTCGGACTCGGGGCGGATGGGCCCCACAGTCTGGAGTTGGGGCGGGCGAGCCCCAAAGTCGGGACACATGGCGGGCGGGCTCCACAGTCAGGACACTGGGCGGGCAGGCCCAACAGTCTGGATACGGGGTGGACGGGCCTCACAGTCAGGACACGGGGCGGGCGGGCCCATAGTTAGGACAAGGGGCGGACGGGCCCCACAGTCCTGACACGGGGTGGGCATGCCCCACAGTCCAGACCTGGGGCTAGACCCGGGGCAGGCGACCTCACAGTCCGGACATGGGGCGGCCACAGTACGGACAGAGGGCGGACGGGCCCCACAGTCCAGGCTCGGGGCGGACAGGCCCCACCGGCCAGGCTCGGGGCGGACGGGCCCCACAGTCCACGTTCTGGCCCCACAGTCCACGCTCGGGGGCGGATGGGCCCCACATTTCACGCTCGAGGCGGTCGGGCCCCACAGTCCACGCTCGGGCCCCACAGTCCAGGCCCGGGGCAGACGGGCCCCAAACTCCAGGCTCGGGGCGGACGGGCCCCACAGTCCAGGATCGGAGCGGAAGGGCCCCACAGTCAAGGCTCGGGGCGGACGGGCCCCACAGTGCAGGCTCGGGGCGGACGGGCCCCACAGTGCAGGCTCGGGGCGGACGGGCCCCACAGTCCAGACACGGGGATAGTCCCGGGGCAGGCGGCCCCACAGTCCAGACCTGGGGTTAGACCCAGGGCAGGCGGCCCCAAAGTCCAGACACAGGGCGGACGGGCCCCACAGTCCAGACCCAGGGCGGGCGGCCCAACAGTCCAGACCCAGGGCGGGCGGCCCAACAGTCCAGACCCGAGGCGGGCGGCCCAACAGTCCAGACCCGAGGCGAGCGGCCCACCAGTCCAGACCTGGGGCTAGACCCGGGGCAGGCGACCTCACAGTCCGGACATGGGGCGGCCACAGTACGGACAGAGGGCGGACGGGCCCCACAGTCCAGGCTCGGGGCGGACAGGCCCCACCGGCCAGGCTCGGGGCGGACGGGCCCCACAGTCCACGTTCTGGCCCCACAGTCCACGCTCGGGGGCGGATGGGCCCCACAGTTCACGCTCGAGGCGGTCGGGCCCCACAGTCCACGCTCGGGCCCCACAGTCCAGGCCCGGGGCAGACGGGCCCCAAACTCCAGGCTCGGGGCGGACGGGCCCCACAGTCCGGACATAGGGCGGGCGGGCCCCACAGTCCAGGCTCGGGGCTAGACCCGGGGGCAGCTGGCCCCAAAGTCCAGACCCGGGGCGGGCGGACGGGCCCCACAGTCCAGGCTCGGGGCGGACGGGCCCCACAGTCCAGGCTCGGGGCGGACGGGCCCCACAGTCCAGGCTCGGGGCGGACGGGCCCCACAGTCCAGGCTCGGGGCGGACGGGCCCCACAGTCCAGGCTCGGGGCTGACGGGCCCCACAGTCCAGGCTCGGGGCTGACGGGCCCCACAGTCCAGGCTCGGGGCTGACGGGCCCCACAGTCCAGGCTCGGGGCGGACGGGCCCCACAGTCCACTCTCGGGCACCACAGTCCATGCTCGGGGTGGACTGGCCCCACAGTCCAGGCTCGGGGCGGACGGGCCCCACAGTCCAGGCTCGGAGCGGATGGGCCTCCCTTTCCCGCTCGGGGCGGGCGTGCCCCACAGTCCAGGCTCGGGGCTAGTCCCGGGGCAGGTGGCCCCACAGTCGAGACCTGGGGCTAGACCCGGGGCAGGCAGCCCCAAGTCAGGACACGGGGCGGATGGGCCCCACAGTCTGGACTCGGGACGGGCGAGCCCTACAGTCAGGACATGTGGCGGGCGGGCCCCACAGGCCGGACACGGGGCTAATCCCGGGACAGGCGGCTTCACAGTCCAGACCTGGGGCTAGACCCGGGGCAGGCGGCCCACAGTCCGGACAAGGGGTGGACGGGCCCCACAGTCCGGATACGGGGCGGGCATGCCCCACAGTCCAGACACGGGAGGGGCACAGTCCGGACATAAGGCGGGCGGGCCCCACAGTCCAGGCTCGGGGCTAGACCCGGGGGCAGTCGGCCCCACAGTCCAGATCCGGGGCAAGCGGGGGATCCCACAGTCTGGACCCGGGGCAGGCGAGGGGCCCCACAGTCTGCAATCAGGGCGGGCGGCGGGCCCCACAGTCCGGACCTGGGGCTAGACCCGGGGCAGGCGGCCCCACAGTCCGGACACGGGGCGGCCGCAGTCCGGATATAGGGCGGGCCCCACAGTCCAGGCTCGGGGCTAGACCCGGGACGGATGGGCCCCACAGTCCAGGCTCAGGGCGGACAGGCCCCACAGTCCATCCTCGCTGCGGACGGGCCCCACAGTCCAGGCTCGGGGCGGACGGGCCCCACAGTCCAGGCTCGGGGCGGACGGGCCCCACAGTCCAGGCTCGGGGCGGACGGGCCCCACAGTCCGGACATGGGGCGGACGAGCCCTACAGTCCGGACACGGGGCGGCCACAGTCCGGACATAGGGTGGGCGGGCCGCACATTCCACGTTCGGGGCTAGACCCGGGGCAACCGGCCCCACAGTCCTGACATGGGGCGGACATGCCTCACAGTCCGGACACGGGGTGGACGAGCCCTACAGTCCGGACACGGGGCGGCCACAGTCCGGACATAGGGTGGGCGGGCCGCACATTCCAGGCTCGGGGCTAGACCCGGGGCAACCGGCCCCACAGTCCGGACACGGGGCGGCCGCAGTCCGGATATAGGGCGGGCCCCACAGTCCAGGCTCGGGGCTAGACCCGGGACAGGCGGGCCCCACAATCCAGGCTCGGAGCGGACGGGCCCCGCAGTCTAGGCTCGGAGCGGACGGGCACCACAGTCCAGACTCGGAGCGGACGGGCACCACAGTCCGGACACGGGGCTAGTACCAGGGCTGGCGGCCCCACAGTCCAGACCTGAGGCTAGACCATGGGCAGGTGGCCCCACAGTCCAGACACGGGGAGGATGGGCCCCACAGTCCTGACACGGGCTTGACATGCCCCACAGTCCAGACCTGGAGCTAGACCCGGGGCAGGCAGCCCCAAAGTCCGGACACGGGGTGGACGAGCCCCACAGTCCGGACACGGGGCGGCCACAGTCCGGACATAGGGTGGGCCCCACAGTCCAGGCTCGGGGCTAGACCCGGGGCGGGTGGGGGGCCCCACAGTCCGTGCCCGGGGCTGACGCGGGGGCCCACAGTCCAGACCTGGGGCTAGACTTGGGGCGGGCGGGGGGCCCCACCATCCGGACCTGGGGAGGGGGGCCCCACAGTCCAGTCCAGGGGCTAGACCCAATGCAGGCAGCCCCACAGTCCGGACACGGGGTGGACGGGCCCCACAGTCCAGATGCAGTGCGGCCACAGTCCGTACATAGGGCGGGCCCCACAGTCCAGGCTCGGGGCGGACGGGCCCCACAGTCCAGGCTCGGGGCGGACGGGCCCCACAGTCCAGGCTCGGGGCGGACGGGCCCCACAGTCCAGACTCGGGGCGGACGGGCCCCACAGTCCAGGCTCGGGGCGGACGGGCCCCACAGTCCAGGCTCGGGGCGGACGGGCCCCCCTTTCCCGCTCGGGGCGGGCGTGCCACACAGTCCAGGCTCCGGGCGTGCGGTGCCCACAGTCAGGACACGGGACGGGCGGGCTCCACAGTCAGGACACGGGGCAGGCGGGCCCCACAGTCCGGACACGGAGCTAATCCCGGGGCAGGCGGCCCCACAGTCTAGACCTGGGGCTAGACCCGGGGCAGGCGGCCCACAGTCCGGGCAGGCGGCCCACTGTCCGGACACAGGGTGGACGGGCCCCACAGTCCGGACACGGGGCGGGCATGCCCCACAGTCCAGACCTGGGGCTAGACCCGGAGCAGGCGGCCCACAGTCCGGACACGGGGTGGACTGTCCCACAGTCCGGACACGGGGGAGACCACAGTACGGACATAAGGCGGGCGGGCCCCATAGTCCAGGCTCGGGGCTAGCCCCCGGGGCAGTCGGCCCCACAGTTCAGACCCGGGGCGGGGGGCCCCACAGTCAGGACACAGGGCGGGCTGGCCCCACAGTCAGGACACTCTGCGGGCGAGCCCCACAGTAAGGACACGGGGCGAACGGGCCCCACAGTCAGGACACGGGGTGGGCGGGGGTGGGCGGGGGGTGGGCGGGCCCATAGTTAGGACACGGTGCTAGTCCTGGGGCAGGCGGCCCAACAGTCCAGACCTGCGGCTAGACCCGGGGCTGGCGGCCGCAAAGTCCGGACACGGGTCGGACGAGCCCCACAGTCCTGACACGGGGCGGGCATGCCCCACAGTCCAGAGTTGGGGCTAGACCCAGGGCAGGCAGCCCCACAGTACGGACACGAGGCGGCCACAGTCCGGACATAGGGCAGGCGGTCCCCACAGTCCAGGCTGGGGGCTAGACCCGGGGGCAACCGGCCCCACAGTCCAGGCTCGGGGCGGACGGGCCCCACAGTCAGGACACAGTGTGGGCGGGCCCATAGTTAGGACACGGGGCGGGACCCACAGTCCGGGGACAGGGCTTGTCCCGGGGCAGGCGGCCCCACAGTCCGGACACGGGGCGGACGGGCCCCACAGTCCTGACACGGGGTGGGCATGCCCCACAGTCCAGACCTGGGGCTAGACCCGGGGCAGGCGGCCCCACAGTCCAGACACGGGGCGGCCACAGTACGGACATAGGGCGGGCGGGCCCCACAGTCTAGGCTCGGGGCTAGACCCGGGGGCAGCCGGCCCCACAGTCCAGACCCTGGGCGGACGGGGGGCCCCACAGTCCAGGCTCGGGGTGGACAGGCCCCACAGTCCACGCTCGGGCCCCACAGTCCAATCTCGGGGTGGACGGGCCCCACAGTCCAGGCTCGGGGCGGATGGTCCCCACAGTCCAGGCTCGGGGCGGACGGGCCCCCCTTTCCCGCTCGGGTCGGGCGTGCCCCACAGTCCAGGCTCGGGGCGCGCGTGCCCCACAGTCCGGACACGGTGCTAGTCCTGGGACTGGTGGCCCCACAGTCCAGACCTGGGGCTAGACCCGGGGCAGGCGGCCCCAAAGTTCGGACTCGGGGCGGATGGGCCCCACAGTCTGGAATTGGGGCGGGCGAGCCCCAAAGTCGGGACACATGGCGGGCGGGCTCCACAGTCAGGACACTGGGCGGGCAGGCCCAACAGTCTGGATACGGGGTGGACGGGCCTCACAGTCAGGACACGGGGCGGGCGGGCCCATAGTTAGGACAAGGGGCGGACGGGCCCCACAGTCCTGACACGGGGTGGGCATGCCCCACAGTCCAGACCTGGGGCTAGACCCGGGGCAGGCGACCTCACAGTCCGGACATGGGGCGGCCACAGTACGGACAGAGGGCGGACGGGCCCCACAGTCCAGGCTCGGGGCGGACAGGCCCCACCGGCCAGGCTCGGGGCGGACGGGCCCCACAGTCCACGTTCTGGCCCCACAGTCCACGCTCGGGGGCGGATGGGCCCCACATTTCACGCTCGAGGCGGTCGGGCCCCACAGTCCACGCTCGGGCCCCACAGTCCAGGCCCGGGGCAGACGGGCCCCAAACTCCAGGCTCGGGGCGGACGGGCCCCACAGTCCAGGATCGGAGCGGAAGGGCCCCACAGTCAAGGCTCGGGGCGGACGGGCCCCACAGTGCAGGCTCGGGGCGGACGGGCCCCACAGTGCAGGCTCGGGGCGGACGGGCCCCACAGTCCAGACACGGGGATAGTCCCGGGGCAGGCGGCCCCACAGTCCAGACCTGGGGTTAGACCCAGGGCAGGCGGCCCCAAAGTCCAGACACAGGGCGGACGGGCCCCACAGTCCAGACCCAGGGCGGGCGGCCCAACAGTCCAGACCCAGGGCGGGCGGCCCAACAGTCCAGACCCGAGGCGGGCGGCCCAACAGTCCAGACCCGAGGCGAGCGGCCCACCAGTCCAGACCTGGGGCTAGACCCGGGGCAGGCGACCTCACAGTCCGGACATGGGGCGGCCACAGTACGGACAGAGGGCGGACGGGCCCCACAGTCCAGGCTCGGGGCGGACAGGCCCCACCGGCCAGGCTCGGGGCGGACGGGCCCCACAGTCCACGTTCTGGCCCCACAGTCCACGCTCGGGGGCGGATGGGCCCCACAGTTCACGCTCGAGGCGGTCGGGCCCCACAGTCCACGCTCGGGCCCCACAGTCCAGGCCCGGGGCAGACGGGCCCCAAACTCCAGGCTCGGGGCGGACGGGCCCCACAGTCCAGGCTCGGGGCGGACGGGCCCCACAGTCCAGGCTCGGAGCGGACGGGCCCCACAGTCCAGGCTCGGGGGGACGGGCCCCACAGTCAAGGCTTGGGGCGGACGGGCCCCACAGTGCAGGCTCTGGGCGGACGGGCCCCACAGTCCAGGCTCTGGGCGGACGGGCCCCACAGTCCAGGCTCTGGGCGGACGGGCCCCACAGTCCAGGCTCGGGGCGGACTGGCCCCACAGTCCAGACACGGGGATAGTCCCGGGGCAGGCGGCCCCACAGTCCAGACACAGGGCGGACGGGCCCCACAGTCCAGACCCAGGGCGGGCGGCCCAACAGTCCAGACCCAGGGCGGGCGGCCCAACAGTCCAGACCCAGGGCGGGCGACCCAACAGTCCAGACCCGAGGCGGGCGGCCCAACAGTCCAGACCCGAGGCGAGCGGCCCACCAGTCCAGAACCAAGGTGGGCGGCCCAACAGTCCAGATCTGAGTCGGGCGGCCCAACAGTCCAGACCCGAGTCGGGCGGCCCAACAGTCCAGACATGGGGCCAGACCCGAGGAGGGTGGCCAATTGGTGCAACATGTGCAGTTCCACAGGGACCCAAGATGTAAAGGGGCCACCACCACCTCCTAATCAGGTCAATTGTGCATTATGATGAGCTATGCCAATATACTGATAGAGGGGAACTGTCCAGACCCGAGGCGGGCGGCCCAACTGTCCAGACCCGAAGTGGGAGGTCCAACAGTCCAGACTCAAGGCGGGAAGTCCCACAGTCCAGACACGAAGCCAGGCCCGAGGTGGGCGGCCCAACAGTCCAGACACGGGGCCATGCCCGAGGCGGCCCGCCCAACAGTTCAGACACGGGGCTAGATATACTGTTCTGATAGAGGGGCCCTCTTCTGGCTGTGTCCGCCCCTGATGTACAGATATACAGCAATATGCAGCAGGAGAGACAAGATCCAGGGAGATATCCGATCGCCAGAACTGGGGTCAGGAAGGAATTTTTTCCCCCCCTAGGGGGTTTTCTTCGCCTTCCTCTGGATCTTTGGTTCCAGTGGCTCTCATCAGGTCTGCACTATCCGCAGCAAGTTCTGTAGTCTCTATCGGGCCTGACCTGAGAGTCATTGTGAACTTTAATTTATTAAAGGGCCAGTAATATTTTTATTACAATGTGGCTTATTGCTATTCCAATAAAAAAATTAATAATAATATATTGTGTTGTGTGTTTTATTTGTGTGGACTTCACCCTACAGAAACAATGATCAGAGTGAACGCTGACGCTCAATATTCCAGAACTAGAACCAGACTTGGCTCATCCGGCATATAATAAAGTGTCTGTCTCATCTGCTGTATACATGATGGCAGCTGCTGCAGGACCAGGGAGTATAGAGGGTGCTACATACAGGAGCATCTCACAAAATTAGAATATCATCAAAAAGTTAATTTCAGTTCTTCAATATAAAAAGTCAAAGTCATATATTATATAGAGTCATTACAAACAGAGTGATCTATTTCAAGTGTTTATTTCTGTTAATGTTGATGGTTATGGCTTACAGCCAATGAAAACACAACAGTCATTATCTCAGTAAACTTAAATAATTAACAAAAAACACCTGCAAAGGCTTCCTAAGCATTTAAAAAGTCCCTTAGTCTGTTTCAGTAGGCTCCGCAATCATGGGGAAGACTGTTGACTTGACAGATGTCCAGAAGGCAGTCATTGACACACTCCACAAGGTCCCAGAGTTCCAATTTTAATTTGTTTCATTTCATTTGTTTAGCTGCTGGAGGTCTAGTGTGAAGTTTCCACCATCAGTGATGGTTTGGGGAGCCATGTCATCTTCTGGTGTAGGTCCACTGTGTTTTATCAAGACCAAAGTCAGCGCAGCCGCCTACCAGGAAATTTTAGAGCACTTCATGCTTCCCTCTGCAGACAAACTTTTGGAGATGGAAATTTCATTCTCCAGCAGGACTTGGCCCCTGTCCACGCGGCCAAAAGTACCAATACCTGGTTTACACACAACAGTATCACTGTGCTTGATTGGCAGCAAACTCGCCTGACCTTAACCCCATAGAGAATCTATTATAGAGAATCTTTGGGGTATTGTCAAGAGTAAGATGAGAAACCCCAGACACAACAATGCAGACGAGCTGAAGGCTGCCATCAAAGCCACCTGGGCTTCCATAACCCCTCAGCAGTGCCACAGGCTGATCGCCTCCATGCCACACCGCATTGATGCAGTAATTGATGCAAAAGGAGCCCCGACCAGGTATTGAGTGCATTTACTGAACATACATTTCAATAGGCCAATATTTCGGATTTTAAAATAATTTTTCAAGCTGTTATAAAGTATTCTAATTTACTGAGATAATAACTTTTGTGTTTCCATTGGCTGTAAGCCATAATCAACATTAACAGAAATAAACACTTGAAATAGATCACTCTGTGTGTAATGACTCTATATAATATAGGAGTTTCACTTTTTGTATTGAGGAACTGAAATAAAGTAACTTTTTGATGATATTCTAGTTTTGTGAGATGCACCTGTACATAGAGCAGGTGACATATAACTCCAGCCCAAGTTACATCACCAGTGTTTTGGGGGTCGGTCTCTGTGATGGGGGCACTTATATTGTATTGGTCCTATAAAACACACTACCTGAAAGACTGATGACCAGATCACAGCAAAGCAGAATGCAGGAAACCCAGGAAAATGGCTAAATAGGTGTCACAGGGTGCAATAAGTAGCGATGGGCCCCAAGACAAAACTAGGGCCTCACTCAGAAATTAACACAATAGCCCATTTACCAAGGCTGGCTATAGGTAGTAAAGCAGATACTTGGAGGGATTTGTGCCAAATTTTCCACCTATTTATTAGAATGAAGTGACGCGCCCCTGGGCCTGTGTCGCGCTGCGTTGCGCACGCGGGAGCTTACCCGGAGCCGGATCTGTTTAGGGTTGTAGTCTCGTGGCGGTGACCCGGTCCGTGCCCAGGGAGTCAAACTGGACGGCAGTCTGTTAGCGGTAGAAAATGGTTGATGACTACGCCACCCGTTGAATGCAGCCAGGGGGGGCTGCTGCTGCAGGGCAGACCGCTGAGGCCGGTGGAAGGATGGTGCAGCGTGATAGTATAACCCCCAACGGGAGGGGTATGGCCTCAGGGCAGCCGACGTGGATGATGGGGGTAGCAGGAACCACTCAGAGACGGTATGGTAGCGTTCAGGGTCTTTACTGGTAACAACGATAGACCCTCCCGGAGTACTTGCTAGCGAACGGGGCCTGGTCAGTCCTTGAGCAGATGGGATCTCCCCTGGCCAGGCGTAGTTGTAGGCCTCCCAAGCTGACTGTACTCTTCTGGCTACCTTGCTAGAAGCTGATGTAAGTAGCCCACGTCCCTGAGTGTACCGTGTGGTGCTCACCCGTATGGCCGGTGACTCGGGGCCTTCTAATGGCTTCCGCTCCACGATGGCGGTGCTGGTCCCACGCGTGTGACCGGGCCTTCGGGCTTCTGGGCCAGGGGACCTGAAATCCCCTGCCTGACGGATTCTGCTGCTGGGTAGAAGTTAGTCCCCACAGCCTCGGACTCCGGGTCCGGTAAAGAATCTTCTTAGTCAGGGCGAGCTCTTTAGCTGCCAGCCCCTGACTCCTTGTGACTCTGCTGCTTCCTATGCTGCTCTTGTCTCTACTCTTCCTGGACTCACTCACCCTGCCTCAGCCCCGGGTTTATACAGGGGAAGTTCTTCCCCTCCCAAGGCTGGGCAGGAGGTGTGGCATGCACAGGATCCCTGACCAAAGGACCTCCCACCTGCTCTCAGACGTAATATCTCTATCACTGTGACAACCAGACCCCTGGGGTGTCACACTCCCCCCTAGTGAAATTTAGTACTCCGGGACTAAACACTTTTTAGAAAAATATAACAAGGTATATCAAAGAACAATAAAATACAATAAGGAAACACAATAAGATGGTCACGGATGTCCGCAACCGGGTGCAGTCTTTGAAGAAAAGCAAAGGTGTCCATTTCACCAACACAGGGAGACGTAACCAGGTAGGGGTCTGTCCTACCCCAAGTCCTTAACAGTCTCTAGTCCATCCTGGGTTACGCTCCAACTATATACAAAGGATTCCCGGTAAATCCACCGAAGACTCCTAAAAACAACTAGAAACACAAAATTACACACAAGCAACAATAAACAGGTAAACATTGTAAAACAACTTAAACATTTAGATCCTCCAACGTGCGGGTAACTGGCCTCTAGTGGCCCTAGTGGACCTACGGAGCTGACTGTCTGGCCCTGAACTACAGGGTGTAGGAGCTGTCAAGGGTAAACTGGGCAGCTGTCTACCGGCTCTTTGTCTCACTAGGGGTACGGCAGGCTCACTATAAGCAGAGGGTGGATTCTCCTGTTCCGCTTGGGTGGAGTCTTCTGCCTCCTGGACCGGCTGCTCTTCCAGCTCTACCCGTTGCTCCGTAGGTTCTTGGGATGATGGTTGGAGGAAGGTGAGTACGGGTACCACAACTGCACCATTGACTTGAGTCCAAGACCGAGGGAAGTCCCCGAGCACGGTACTAACCATATCTTCCCTTTCTTCCACGGGTCGATGGTCTTCCTGTTCCTCCTCAGGGTTCCTCAGTTGTTCGGGGCACTTCTTCAGGTGGTCCCGGGATACAATGGCTGTGGTTTCCCCTCCGTCTTTACTGATGGTACAGACCTTCGGGTTCTCGTGGCTTGAGGGCAGTACGGTGTACGGGTCCTTCTCCCACTGGTCGTCCAACTTGTGGAGCCGTCTCTTCCTCTTCAAGACCTGCTCTCCGGGTACCAGGGGAACAGCGGGAGCATACTGGTTGTAAGTCTTCTCTTGTCTTTCCCTAGCCTGACAGAGACTTCGCTCCACGCTCTCCTGTACTTTCCGGTACTGCTGCTGCCTCTCTGTGTCCCAGTCTGTTTCTGGTGAAGTGTCCTCGGGCGTCAGGACTCCCATTTCCAGGTCAACAGGTAACTTACCAGGTCTTGCCCTCATTAGGTAAGCCGGGGTACAGTTGGTGGAACCTACCGGGATGTGGTTGTATAGGTCCACCAGATCGGGCAACTTCTCAGGCCACAGACTGCGTTCTTCCAGGGGCAACGTTTTTAGAAGATCCATTACCACCTGGTTCATTTTCTCACAAAGTCCATTAGTTTGCGGATGGTAGGGTGTCGTCCTTATCTTCCGGCAGCCATACAGATTGCAGAATTCCTGGAAGACCTCCGCTTCAAAGGCAGGTCCCTGGTCCGTCAGCACTTGGTCCGGGTACCCGTGTGGACGGCAAAAGTGCTGCTGGAAGGCTCTAGCTGCTGTTCGAGCCGTTAAGTCCTTGACGGGGACGACAACCAGAAACCGGGAGTAATGATCCACGATGGTTAACGCGTAGACGTAGCCACTTCTGCTGGGGGGCAGTTTTACATGATCCAAGGCTACCAGTTCCAACGGTTGCCGGGTGACGATGGACTGCAGGGGAGTCTTCTGGCTGGCCCGGTCCTTCCTTCTCAGATTGCACGGGCCACAGTCTCTGCACCACTTCTCGATGGTTCCCCTCATGCCTACCCAGTGGAACCGCTCGCGCAGCAGGAACTCCAGCTTTTTCCACCCGAAGTGTCCAGCTCCGTCGTGGTATGCCTCCATCACCATGGCTGCGTCTCTTCGTGGCACCACTACTTGCCAGAGTAGTTCATGCGTCCTGGAGTTAACCATTCTGCGGCACAACTTCCCCTTGTAAAGGAACAGTCGACTCTTCTCTGCCCATAGTTGTTTGGCTTCCTCTGGAGCGTCTGATTCCAGGCTAGCCTCCGGGCGAGTCAGCATCTCCTTCACCAGTCGGACGGCAGGGTCGCTGTCTTGCGTTTCCGCCCAGTTGTAGTGAGGTAAGGGGTTCAACGTAGCAGCCTGCTTACTCCTTACCCGGTGGGAATACTGGATAGTCCCATGACGGTGGAACGCAGGGAGTTCAACTTCTTCCAGTCCCTCCGGATCTTCTCCTCCGTCCGGCAGGTTGGGCATCCTGGACAGGGCGTCCGCGTTGGTATTGGAGCGCCCTGCCCGGTATTTAATTGTGAACTCGTAGTTGGACAGACGGGCCATCCACCTCTGCTCCAGGGCACCGAGTCTTGCCGTGTCCAGGTGTGTCAACGGGTTGTTATCCGTGTATACGGTGAACCGGGAAGAAGCGAGGTAATGCCTAAAGCGCTCGGTGACTGCCCATACCACGGCCAGGAACTCTAGCTTAAATGAGCTGTAATTTTCGGGGTTCCTTTCGGTGGGTCGCAGTTTTCGGCTGGCATAGGAGATTACTCGTTCTCTCCCCTGCTGAATCTGGGACAGTACGGCTCCTAGCCCGATGTTACTGGCGTCGGTGTAGAGGATGAAGGGCTGGCTATAGTCCGGGTACGCCAAGATTTCATCCCCCGTGAGGGCCATCTTCAGCTGGCGGAAGGACTCTTCTTCTAGCTTTTCCCATTTGAAGGGCGGCTTCTGGTTCTTGGCCTTCCGGGACTGGCCTATCAGGAGGTCCTGCATAGGTGCTGCCTTTTTGGTGAAACCGGGAATAAACCTTCGGTAGTAGCCTACCAACCCTAGGAACTGCCGCACTTCTTTTACGCTGGAGGGGCTTGGCCATCCCTTAATTGCGGTGATCTTATCGGGGTCGGGAGCCACTCCGTCAGCGCTCACCACGTGTCCCAGGTATTGCACCTTTGGTTTCAGGAGGTGACACTTGGAGGGTTTCACCTTTAGGCCGTAACTCGCCAGAGCTTCGAACACCTCCGCCAGGTGTTTCAGGTGGTCCTCATAAGTTTTGGAGTATACGATGACATCGTCCAGGTACAACAGGACCGTCTCGAAGTTTCTGTGGCCCAGACAGCACTCCATTAATCGTTGGAAGGTTCCTGGGGCGTTGCAGAGTCCGAACGGCATGCAGGTGAACTCGCTAAGTCCCATCGGGGTGGTGAATGCGGTCTTCTCCCGGTCCGCCTCTGCTACAGGAACCTGCCAGTACCCGCTAGTGAGATCCAAGGTAGAGAAGAAGTTAGCAGATCTTAAAGCAGCCAATGACTCCTCTATCCTTGGTAAGGGGTACGCATCCTTGTGTGTGATACGGTTGATTTTCCGGTAATCTACACACATCCTCATGGTGTTGTCTTTCTTTTTGACTAAAACTAGTGGGGCTGCCCAGGGGCTACAGCTATCCCGGATTACCCCAGCCTCCTTCATGTCTCTAAGCATCCCCTTGGCGTGTTGGTAATGTGCAGGGGGTACGGGTCGATACCTCTCTTTTATGGGAGGATGATCTCCCGTGGGGATGCGGTGTTCTACCCCCTTGACTCGCCCGAAGTCTAACGGGTGTTTACTAAACACTCTCTCATACTCTTGAACCACCCGATAGACTCCTTGTTTCTGGTGTGAGGGAGTGGAGTCAGTACCCAGATGTAGTTGCTGACACCAGTCCTCCATGTCTTTCTTAGAGCCGTTACCTTCCTCCGGGTGAGATGGAGGCAAGGGTTCCACAGATTGTATAGAATTTTGATTAGTGGTATATAATTTGGCTAGCGTGGCATACCGGGGCAGGTACACTTCCCTCTCCCCGATATTTATTATGCGAACGGGCACCCTCCCATGGCGTACATTGACCACCCCCCGTGCTGTCAAAATGGTGGGCCTACTGTCTGAGTAAACTGGTTCTACCATTGCCTGGTAATCTCTACCTCTCAGACCAATAGCTGCCCGGCACCAAATCATCATTTCACTTTTTGGGGGCATGGCAATAGGAAAAGGGTCACACATTCTTACGCTACCAATCTCACCGCCGGAGAGTTCCACTTGTTGCCGTTGCATCAGTGCCCGGATCTCTTTCTGGAGCACCCGCTGCTCGCGGGAGCTGGCATTCTTGGCAACCTGCTGTAAAAGGAAAATCACCTCTGCAAGACAATTTTCAATTACATTAGTTCCTAGAGTTATTTTTGGGTGACTCTCATGTTTGTCAATATCTACAATGATCAGTCCCTGTGCGGCCAGTTCGACTCTACCAATTTTGATGGTCACCTCTTTAAATCCGATCTGTGGCACGGGCTGACCATTGCTGGCGATGATACTCAAGTCGTCGTCAGGGTAGCGGGTAATATCCGAGTCATTCCAGTACTGCTTGAAGAGCACGTACGGGATGGTGGTGACCTGTGACCCGGTGTCCAGTAGGGCACTCATGGGAATGCCATCCAGTACCACAGGCAAGACTGGACGTCCTCCCACATATCTGTCGCGCCAGTTCGATGGGCCTGGTGATCTTTTTCCTGGGGGTTGGCCCTCTACCCCAGGTTGTGCCCGTTTAAAGAACAGTACCTTTCCATATGTCCGGGTTGATTGCAGCGGCGGCAGATGGGTCGTCCGTCCTCGCTGTATCGGTCACTGGGTCTTCCTCTGGCCGGTGGGGTCCTCCTTGGTCGACGCCACGGGATGTCCTCCGGTCCGGATGCCAGCTGGATCTTCCCTGGAGTGGAAACCTGTAAAGACTGCACAGTTCGGGTTAGCGCAGCAACGCTTTTAGCTAGCTCTTGGACCTGATGGTGTAGGTCTGGAGCCGGGTCATTGTCCAAAGCCTGCGCATCAGCTCCCACAGGCCCTGCTGACAAGGGCGCCGCCTCCTGGTAGTAAGTGGTAGTGGGGCGTCTGTGGGTCACAACGCCACCTGGTGCCGGTTCTCGGAGCACCCGGATGGCTCTGTCCTTGAACTGTGCAAATTCTAGATGAGGGTCCTGTAAGGCCATTGCCCGCAACTGGGTGCGGTGGGCATTGCAATATAAACCCTCTATAAATTGTTCGGTCAACAGCCTGTCCTCGTTTCCCACTCCATTAGGGTCGGTCTGCTTAATGGCCCTCAGGGCCTCTTGTAGGTTGAGTGCATAGTCCCTTATACTCTCATGCGCTCGCTGCTTGCACCCGTAGAATCTAAGTTTAATCTCGGCTGAGGTGCGGGTATCAAAGGTGTCCTTCAGCCGGGTTAGTATCCCTGCGACAGTCTTCCTCCCAGGTGGCCAGGATTTTACTTCCCTTTTGGCTGCCCCAGTTAGTTGGGCCACCAGGATGCTCACTTTTTGCTCTTCTGTAAGGGGGTACACCTGGAAGAGGCTATCCAGCTTTTCTCTAAAGTCATGCAGGGTATGTGACTCCCCTGAGTACTGGGGTAGCCAAGCTGCTCCCGGGATATAGGGCATGGTGAAGGGCATAACTGCAACAGCGGTAGCGCTGGCGGGGGTTGAGGCAGTGGAGCTCTCCTCCGTATCCGACATCTTCCTCCCCCCTAGTGGACCGTGGCCTACCTTGCGATGATCCTGTTCCGTAGGCCGCGGCTCCGCAGTGGATCGTCAGGGTTGAGGACCTTCCGTCGCGCTCCTGTGACGTCGGCGTCTGCTGGGCTCCTTCCAGGACCTTACGCAACGTCCAGACGTGAGGCGGGGCTTCAGTTCTCGCGCGCTTTCGGAGTCCACGCCCCTCTTCTTCCCGCGCGGCGTCCTCAAGATGGCGTCCAATGGCGGGAAAACTCCACGGATGGCGGGAAGAAGGCTGAAGATGGCGCCGGATGGCGGGAAACTTCACCGATGGCGGGAAGAAGGCTGAAGATGGCGCCGGATGGCGGGAATCTTCACCGACGGCGGGAATCTTCACCACTGGTAAGTTTGAACAGTCTTTGCTTTTCAGGCACGCAGTACCCGGTGGTTGCGGGCACGTGATCCTGCCGACTACGCCAAAGTTGACGCGCCCCTGGGCCTGTGTCGCGCTGCGTTGCGCACGCGGGAGCTTACCCGGAGCCGGATCTGTTTAGGGTTGTAGTCTCGTGGCGGTGACCCGGTCCGTGCCCAGGGAGTCAAACTGGACGGCAGTCTGTTAGCGGTAGAAAATGGTTGATGACTACGCCACCCGTTGAATGCAGCCAGGGGGGGCTGCTGCTGCAGGGCAGACCGCTGAGGCCGGTGGAAGGATGGTGCAGCGTGATAGTATAACCCCCAACGGGAGGGGTATGGCCTCAGGGCAGCCGACGTGGATGATGGGGGTAGCAGGAACCACTCAGAGACGGTATGGTAGCGTTCAGGGTCTTTACTGGTAACAACGATAGACCCTCCCGGAGTACTTGCTAGCGAACGGGGCCTGGTCAGTCCTTGAGCAGATGGGATCTCCCCTGGCCAGGCGTAGTTGTAGGCCTCCCAAGCTGACTGTACTCTTCTGGCTACCTTGCTAGAAGCTGATGTAAGTAGCCCACGTCCCTGAGTGTACCGTGTGGTGCTCACCCGTATGGCCGGTGACTCGGGGCCTTCTAATGGCTTCCGCTCCACGATGGCGGTGCTGGTCCCACGCGTGTGACCGGGCCTTCGGGCTTCTGGGCCAGGGGACCTGAAATCCCCTGCCTGACGGATTCTGCTGCTGGGTAGAAGTTAGTCCCCACAGCCTCGGACTCCGGGTCCGGTAAAGAATCTTCTTAGTCAGGGCGAGCTCTTTAGCTGCCAGCCCCTGACTCCTTGTGACTCTGCTGCTTCCTATGCTGCTCTTGTCTCTACTCTTCCTGGACTCACTCACCCTGCCTCAGCCCCGGGTTTATACAGGGGAAGTTCTTCCCCTCCCAAGGCTGGGCAGGAGGTGTGGCATGCACAGGATCCCTGACCAAAGGACCTCCCACCTGCTCTCAGACGTAATATCTCTATCACTGTGACAACCAGACCCCTGGGGTGTCACAGAAGAAAATAGTGTTACAGGGTCAGGATAGGGTTAAAAATCTTGTGAGTTTATTTGTAGCAAAAAATATATAAAAACATCACCATAGGTCGCGATCCTAACCAGAATAATGTTTAACCGCAAATGCGTTTCCGACTTGCATCTATAGTTATTGCAATAGGATAGGACAGATACACAATTCCAGTTAAAGGGAATCTGTCAGAAGGTTTTGCTACGTAATCCGAGATCAGCATGATGTAGGGGCAGAGAGCCTGATTCCAGCGATGTATCACTTACTAGACTGCTTGGTGCAGTTTTGATAGAATCCCTGCTTTCTCTGTTGTAAATGAAGCAGTGCTCAGAATGTTAAGCCCTGTGTAACCCCGCCCACGCTGGCAGATTCCTGTGTACAAATGTGGCACCCCAGGGGTCTGGTTTTCCACAGTAACAGCAATGTTATGTCTGAGAGCAGGTGGGAGGTCTCTTGGTCAGGGATCCTATGCATGCCACACCTCCTGCCCAGTCCTGGGAGGGGAAGAACTTCCCCTATATAAACCTAGGGCTGAGGCAGGGTGAGTGAGTAGAGAAGAAGCAGAGAAAAGAAGCAAATATAGGAAGAAACAACAGGAGCTCTGTGGGAGCAGTGTTACAAGGAGTCAGGGGCTGGCAGCTGCAGAGCTCGCCCTGACTGAGAAGTTATCACCGGACCCGGAGTCCGAGGCTGTGGGGACTAACTCCTATCCAGCAGCAGAAACCGACCGGCAGGGGATTGCAGGTCCTCTGGCCCAGAAACCCGAAGGCCCCGAGTCACCGGCCATACGGGTGAGCACCACACGGTACACTCAGGGACGTGGGCTACTTATACCCGCCTCTAGCAAGGTAGCCAGAAGAGTATCGTTAGTTTGGGAGGCCTACAACTCCGCCTGGCCAGGGGAGATCCCATCTGCTCAAGGACTGACCAGGCCCCAATCGCTAGCCAGTACTCCGGGAGAGTCTATCTTTGTCACCAGTAAAGACCCTGAACTACACAGTACCGTCTCCGAGTGGTTCCTGCTACCCCCATCATCCACGTCGGCTGCCCTGAGGCCATACCCCTCCCGTTGGGGGTTATACTATCACGCTGCACAATCCTACCACCGGCCTCAGCGGTCTGCCCTGCAGCAGCAGCTCCCTGGCTGCACTCAACGGGTGGCGTAGTCGTCCAACATCTACCGCTAAAACAGCGCCACTTAGTCTGACTCCCTGGGCACGGACCGGATCACCGCCACGAGACTACAACCCTCAACAGATCCGGCTCCGGGTAAGCTCCCGCGTGCGCAACGCAGCGCGACACAGGCCCAGGGGCGCATCACAAACTGCAAATCAGTGGTGAGGGCGGGGTTACACAGATTAGCCTGACTGGCCTGTACCTGAGACCTAGTCAGGCAGTGATCATCTCCTGGTGATAAAACATGGATTGTATTGAAACTACAACACACAGCCTAATAAGTGACACATCCCTGGAATCAGGATGTCTTGCTCTACATCATGCTGCTCTCAGATTAAGTAGCAAAAATCTGCTGACAGATTCCCTTTAATAAAGTACATGTCCTGTTTTGTATCTCCCAGAGCAATGTCATCAGTGTCGCTCACCACCAATGCAGATGTGAGTGGTGCCGGACAACCTCTTTATGTCAAATAATTATCTGCAGAGCTGGCATCCATCTGAGGAGATGTAACATATCTGCCTGACAGGTGGGTGGAGATGAATTGGTTGATATATCCCACTCTTAGTCCACTTGGCTAAAAAGATGATTTACATCCAGAGAAGAGGGACAGAGGGGCAGCAACACAAGAAAAGCAACGCCGTATTCAGAACAGGGGCATTTACACCAGGTAAAAAATTACATCGTTATGGAAAGTGACAGGTTCTCTTTAAAGGGATTTCAGAAGACTGAGAACACCTACAACACCTGAAATGGATGACCCACATCTCTGGTTTACTCTATTATGACCGGCTATTAATGGAAAAAGTATGGAAATGGGACCAGTCGTGTGCAGGGTCCTCACATACAAAGGTTGAAAAAAAGATGATGGGGCTGGTATCTACTATAGACAAGTTGTGGGGCCGCACATCAACTAGTCCATAAAGCTCCTGCAATCAGCAGCAAACCAAAGACAAGTGCGAAGCATCATGCTCCGTGTGCATTACCTAATTCCCTATTAGTTATTAATTTGTGGGGATAATTTGGGACATTAATTTGACTGCTGGTTCTATTAGCTCAATAGGTCCACAGGAATCCTTGATTAGTTTAGGAATGGGCATCCACTATGGTTACTGGACACATGAAGTCCCCCACAACCACGATCCCCATACACAATAGATACAAGGTAGAAAGTCTTGCCCTGTTGAACACTACACCTGACTTGAGGCCACCACATCTTGGTTGTCCAATGTTCTTGCTTCTCTAGGGCTCTTCTCAGATATTCATTATACCAGCTCCCCAGAATACCAAAGCTAGGGTGGGTGACCGCAAGCCCTGGTGGTGGTCATAACTACGGCCACCCAGGGGCAATACTCCATAACAACAATCCCCTGAGGTGGTGTAGGATGTAAGGACCTATTCACACTACATTCAGCGCTGCATTCAGGTCTTTACACAAGGCTTACAACTGAATCCCTGAAATTCAGGATTGTGCTGTCTGAAATGAGACATCTGAAAGCAGAGCAAATGGAGCCTAAAGATTCATACTTTAGGCTCGGTTTGCCTTTATTCAAATCAATGGAAAAAATCCCCATCTCTACATGTCTGACAGCCATTCTATTCCAGCGTCAGTTGAATTCCAACCACAGTCCACCTCATTCTACTTAATGTGCTGCTGATTAGGTGATCACCTGAACCAAATCTTATGTAATGAGGGAAAGGATAAAAAACACTGCTGTGGTCTTCACAATCCTCTTGTAATAGGACAAGCTGGATGGCAAAACAAGTGCTAGGAATAGCCCAAAAGTAATTTGAATGAAAAACTAACTTTTAACCATGCCAAAGGAGTTGAAAAGAAGTCTTGAGTGAGGAAAAGAAGGGCTCAATTTTGGCTTCTCTAGCAGAGGGATACAGTGAGCGTCATGTTGCCTCCATCCTTAAAATTTCAAAGACGGCAGTCCATTACAACAAGGTCAAGCAGCAGACATTGGGGACAACAAAGCTACAGACCGGCAGAGGGCGAAAGCGACTCTCCACTGACCGGGATGACCGTCATCTTATTCTAATGTCACTCAGCAACCGCAGGATGACATCAAGTGACCTACAAAAGGAATGGCAAATGGCAGCTGAGGTGAAGTGCACGGCAAGAACAGTTCATAACGGGCTCCTAGAGACCTCAAGTCATGTAAAGCTAGAAAAAAGCCTTTCATCAATGAGAAGGAAAGGAGAGCCAGGCTGAAGTTTGCCAAAGACCATAAGGATTGGACCATAGAGGACTGGAGTAAGGTAATCTTCTCTGATGAGTCTAATTTTCAGCTTTGCCCAACACCTGGTCGTCTAATGGTTAGACGGAGACCTGGAGAGGCATACAAGCCACAGTGTCTTGCACCCACTGTGAAATTTGGTGGAGGATCGGTGATGATCTGGGGATGCTTCAGCAAGGCTGGAATTGGGCAGGTTAATCTTTGCGAAGGACGTATGAATCAAGCCGCATACAAGGTTATTCTTGAAAAAACACTTGCTTCCTTCTGCTCAGGCAATGTTCCCCAACTCTGAGGACTGTTTTTTCCAGCAGAACAATGCCCCATGCCACACAACTAGGTCAATCAATGTGTGGATGAAGGAGCACCACATCAAGACCCTGACATGGCCAGCCCAATCTCCAGACCTGAACCCTATTGAAAACCTCTGGAATGTAATCAAGAGGAAGATGGATAGTCACAAGCCATCAAACAAAGAAGAATGGCTTACATTTTTGTGCCAGGAGTGGCATAAGGTCACCCAAAAGCAGCGTGAAAGACTGGTGGAAAGCAGCCAAGACACATGAAAGCTGGGATTAAAAATCATGGCTATTCCACAAAATAGTGATTTCTGAACTCTTCCTGAGTTAAAACATGAGTATTGTTGTTTCTAAATGAATAAGAACTTGTTTTCTTTGCAGTATTTGAGGTCTGACAGCACTGGTTCTCTGGTTCTCTGTTTCTTTTTCATTATTTTGACGATTTCTCATTTGCTGCAAATAAATACAAAATTTTTAGCTTTGAATTTCGGAGACAAGTTGTCAGTAGCTTATAGAATAAAACAACAATGTACATTTTACTCAAAAATAGACCTATAAAGAGAAAAATCAGAGAAAATGAAAATGAGCTGTGTATATATAGATATATGTAGATATATACACACACACATTATATACATACACACATATTATATACACACACACATATATATGTGGCGCCCCTGAGGGTTCGGTCGCCACAGAGGTACTGCATCTCACCCAGAGCTGTGGTATCTCACTCTCAGGTAAGGAAGGAGTACAGCTCAGGACCCCAACACCTGCATTCATTACACCACACTTCAGAGGGCGGGGCGAGATTGCTCCTACGGGAGAGCACAGTCCCTGGTCCCTGGCTGGAGTGGGGGGAACCTAGTAAAGGGGTGTGGGTGGAGGACGTAGTTAAGAGGAGCACATAGAAGGAAGATATAAAAAGAGAAACCATCTTAGAAAGACAGATTAGTCTGAGGAGGAAAGTGCCAGGAGCAGAGGCTCTGTAGGAGCTCTTTTCCAGAGGCGGGCCTAGCCAGTGAGGCCCAAGGCTGAGAGGAAGAAGAGAAGGAGAGGAGAGGGAGCAGGAAGGCTCCAGGAACCAGAAGAAAGGATCCCAGGGGTACAGGCAGTGCGAGAGGCCACCCGTACGCCCGAATCTGCCGGGAGGTGGAGGGGTCAGGCTGCTTACAGGGAACTGGTCCCTCAACTAGTAGAAGATTGCACGTCTTAACTAGAAACCGGAGGCTGCAGTATTTCATGTCCAGTAGCCAACATTCCATACCAGTCTCACCAGGAAGGTAGCTATATAGGACCCAGGGGACGGAACAGACGTCGCCCGCCAAGGCCCGCAGGTACTGGACTGGGACACTTGGTATGAGGTTCAGGGAGACAGCCAGAGAGAGGACACAGAAGGGGGTCCTGCTATGTTCTCCGGAGTTACCTGGGGGTGGACTGAACCCCTCACTGAGTAAATGCAGCACGGCACGGGAAGTTACCTTGACGTCTGTAACTTGGACTGCAATAACCGTGAGTAAAGATCCAGAGGACTGCACCACCTTCTCTGTGTTTCTTGCAGCGCCATCTCTCCCTGCACTACAACGCCCAGCGCAACCTACAACAACATCTACACTGCCCTGGAGCTAGCTCTTCCTGTGGAGAGCCACACCATCCCTGCTGCAGTAACATCAGTTTCAGAGGACTGCTCCGCAGCGGCCGCTCCCTTTAGCCGCATTCCACAGGTGGCGTCACAAACTTTAACATAAACTATAAAAATCCCCTGTAAATATATCCCCTTTTATTGACCGCCCTGGATCACGAACCGGGTCACCGCCACTGTGACATCCCCCAGCATCTACCGGCCCGGCACCGGGTACCCCACGGCCCAGGGGGCGCGTCATATATATCGGCAGAGCATCCCTCTCAAAGTCTGCACCGCTCTCGCTCACTAACTCAAGCAACCTGCACCGCCTCGCACCCCGCTAGCTCACGCACACAGCACCCCCTTGCATCCCTCTATCCCACACACCCTGCATATCCATGCACACTTATCAACTGTGCGAAGGTCACTGGTAAAATACTGGAGGGGAAATATGTGTCAATCAGGATGTTACCATCAGTGATATGAACCCAGAAAAATGCTCCAGCATACTAAGTGCTGAGAGGGGTTAATCGACCATGCTAAGGGCTGGGTTTAGTGAACAGCTAAAGAGTGGGTAGGAGGCTGTTCACCATATCTCCACCCCAGGGTATGGGCCAGAAGGTAAATACGAATCTTTTGGACTCATTCAGTGTTTGGTGTGTCTGTAGATGAGAGCACCAGAGCTGTGCTCATGTTAAAAAGAACTGAACCTATTTCAGTTTTCCATTGAGCCAGAAGGGCCGTGTTTGTTTTCCTAATTTTGGACTGGTTTATGCAGTACAATTTTAATAAATCAGTTGAAAACTTAAACAGAAAATGTTCCTGTATCTACCTCTAAGAAGCTGAGTGAGTCGACCTACTATACCACACACCCTGCACCCCTTTATCCCACACCCCTTACTACTCAGATGTGTTTTCTTCCATTTGGACAAGAAGCTGATTAGTGCGCCCCAGCAACCTGCCACCCTAGGCACCCGCCCTCCAGTGCCTAGCGGCTAATACTGCCCTGCTCAGGAATAAAAACAAACTCAAATCTGTCTTGGACAAAACAAGATAGACTGCCAGAACAGTGAGGTGTCAGGTTACACCTGCATTTATACTGCAAGGAGAGGGAAGAGAGAGGAGGGGGCAGAGACAAAAAGACACAGGCGGATGGAGCCACAGCTTATAGGTAATGTATTTCTCTTTGATGGATTTACAGCCACAGCACAGTAATGCTGTATAATGTCCACATTGCTTCTGTTGCTACTGTCTTTGTGCTTAGAGCAAGAGCAGCAAGAATCCATCATGTCCGTGTACGGTATAGACATCATAGTAGCTAATCTCCACCCACTAGCTCAGAGAGGACTGAAAATCAGAGATAGAGCCTGCAGAGGGGAAACTGATGAAAACACACGATTCAAGTCATATAATAACCAGAAATAGTGACAGCCTGTTCTGACTAGTCACCTGAAAGGACAGGTACCCTTTAAAAGGAATCTGTCAGAAGGATTACACGCCTCAAACTATTTATATGCACATGTAACTCTTGCAAATACAAGTACAGTATTTCCTTTTGCTAGAGTCTATTCCTCCATTACAGAGAAAGCTGCATTTGAATCGATAAGCAAACGAGGCTGAAGTACTTTGGGTGTGTGGAAGCACTTCCAATGCCTCCGCTCTTCCCAGCTGTATTTCCCACCTATTGATGCCTTTTGCTTAACTGTCTCCTCCTTTTGGATTCTGGTCGATCAGATGCCCCTGCAGAGCAGACCCTGGTACATGTGAGTATTTGGTAAAGAGATTATGTGGCGCCCCTGAGGGTTCAGTCGCCACAGAGGTACTGCACCTCACCCAGAGGTGTGGTATCCCCTTCTCTCAGGTAAGGAGGGAGTGCTGCCTGGAACCCCAAAACCTGCATCCAACACTACACTACTCCAGGCCGGCTGGAAGGGCAAGATGCAATGTGTTTTCCTGCTGAGCCCTGTCCCTGGCTGGAGTGGGGGGAGCCTAAAGGTAGGGGGAACCAGTAGTGGGTGTGGGTGGAGGAAGTAGTTAGAGGGAGCACTTTGACCGTAGGTATATAAAGGGAAGCCATCTTAGGGTGGCAGTGGAGTAAGAGGAGTGAGTGAGTGAGGACAGTCTGGTAGCAGAGGCTTTTTAGGACCTCTGCTCCATAAGTAGGGCCCAGTCCTAGAGGCCCAGGTGGGGAGCAGAGGAGTAGGCTCCGTTCTAAGTAAGGGATCCCAGGGGGTACGGCGAGTGCAGGACAGCACCCGTACGCCCCGAATCTGCCAGAAGACAGAGGGATCGTAGGTCGCAAGAAGGGGACCGGCCCCTGGTCCAGCCGTGTTACTCTAAGTCTCGGCTGGGAAAACCAGAGGCTTCTGGTTGATATAGTCAGTTGCCGAAGCCTCGTTCTAATCCCCGTGAGGGTCAAGCAGGTCCGGGAACTCCGACGAGACAGGAAGGACTTCAGAGCACCCGAGCGGGATTGAGAGTGGGGAAGCGCAGAGCAGGAGGGAGAAAGACCCAGCGTGAAGACGGTCTAGCTAGGAACACAAGAAAGTGGGGTTCTGTCAGGTACTCCTAATCGGCCTGAGGAAGTGCTGAAGCCCTGCCTGGTGAACGCAGAGCGACGTGGGAGGCTGACACCTGTAAAGTGAACGAGTGGAACTGTCATAAGAACTGTGAGTAAAGACTCGGATGACTGCACCACACTGCCTCCGTCCATTCCTTTCATCTGCGCCATCTTTCCTTCCCTGCACTACAACGCCCAGCGCAACTTACACTACCTACACTGCCCTGGACCCACGCCATCCCTGCTGCAGTAACATCAGCTTCAGAGGACTTCTCCACAGCGGCGGCTCCCTTTTGCCGCGTTCCACGAACTTTCCAAATCCCCTATATATTTCCCCTTTTTGCTGACCGCCCTGGGTCACAGACCGGGCCAGCCACCGTGATATCCCCCACCGGCATACACAGAGGCCCGGCTGCCGAGTACCCCACTGCCGAGGGGGCGCGTCAATTACTCACTATTAAAAATCCTGTATGCTTAGTATCTTCCCCATTCTTACAATTCTAGGACAAGGGAGCCCCTGCTGCACCAGTATCTGCACCCAAAAGGGCTGTCTAGGTCTCAGGGAAATCTAGAAGATGTGCTCTCTGCAGTATAAAATTGCCTGGGAAACAGCTATGTGAGAGGTGGACCTCTAAAATCATCAGGGATGAACAGTCTACTTTTCTATCTGACATGAGGTCCATGATTAGAGAGGAGGTGCAAACTTCAATCTCTAATTTCGTTCCCCCACAGACATCTCAGCCAGGTCCCCGTGCTAAGAGACCAAGATGGGAGCTGGAGCTAAGCTCAGAAGAGGACATACAATCCCTTGATTCTGATCAGGATGAGGAAGGCAAGATCTGCTCAGAATCCCCAGAAGAAGGGAAAAAATATATTTTTTCTCCTCTGACAACACAGACAAGATCCTACTGGACTGGGGTGTCTGGGGCCCACCAGGGAAATTAACTCCAGGGGCCCACCCACCCGGGCCCACCCTTCAGCTATTTGCAAATACCTGTTAGCCGTTATACCCATTATATTGGCGGCTCCTGCCCATCACTGTGCGCTCACCAGAGCTGCGATGTACAATTACTGTAGTTTGCATTAAAGGGTTTTTATTGGTGAAAACAAGTTCTCAGCGATGCACAGGTTGGGAAGGTGATCACTTATTTATTGGTGGAATCCGCACTGTCAGAAGATTGTGGCACTTCAGTATTCGGTGAGATTTTTACCTCAGTATTTATAAGACAAAACCAGGAGTGGAGCAATCCGAGGTCATGTTTTATGCATTTCTCACCCACTCCAGAAGGGGGCTGGAAGCAAGTGTAACTAGAAGGAAGCCCCACATGACCGGGATGTGCCAGGAGGGTGTAATTTTAATCCCAATATCCGGATTGGTTATAAGCCTGGAGGGGCGGGCATTGGAAGGGGCTGGGGAGATATAATAAGGAAAAGTGCGGGAAAAAGGTCAGTCCAGGAAGGAAGTCAGCGGGGAAAGTTGCAGAACTCAAAAAAAAAAAAACTACAACTTTCCCATTGTTTGAGTACACTTACCAATCTTATGGAAACCGTTGATTCCCTGATCACCAAGCTGAGGGAGGCTGCCAGATCCAGGCGTGGAGGGTGGCTTGAGTCCCAGCTGTCTGGATTGCTGGGGAATGCCGGAGCAGAAGATTCTCCGTTGGGATCCGGAAGAAGCGGCAGGAGGACGCAGCCCCCCCCCCCCGAGAGGCTTTCCCCGGAGATGGTTAGTACGGGCAGCAGGCGCAGGCTGCGGAGCCCCTCATGGGACCCTGCGTCCGGTGAGCATGCTGGCGGAACCCCCCGCCAGCGCGCCCGCTGCGGCAGGAATCCGCCCAGCCGGCCTGAGGGCTCCTCCAGCATCGGGTCGCGGTCCGCGACTGAAGTGCCCCGCTCAGCTGTAGTGCGGCCTGCTCCGGCGGCGCGCCGCAATACCAGAGCCCGGGCCGCGCCGGAAGCAAGGCCCGCGTTGCAGCCGCGTCATCATCCGGGGGGCGGGGCTTCACCGGAAGTGCGGCCTACGTCACTTCCGGCCCCGGCGTCATGTGACAGGGGCGTTCGGGAAGTGAGCGGTGGGCGCATGGACACACCCCCCGCAGCAGGAGTCGGCAGAAAACGGAGTGCCAGAGCGGATGAGGGGACCAGAGGGACCACCAGCACGGCAGGCGCACCTGGCGATGTACCAGTCGGGGTGCCTGCCAGAAACATCAGCCGAGGGATACAGCAGCGCAGGTGCACGGGCAGGCAGCAGTAATTCGAGGACCTGCTGCCAGGCTCGAGTCGGCACATCCAGGGCGGTGGAGCGGCGGGAAGCAGCATGGGGCTGCCTGGCAGTCACCCACGGACCACCATGGATCGGGCTAGGGAGTCCGGGTCTGGAAGTCGCGGAGTGCCACGGATACCAGGGAGGACCGGAGCCGGGACTGACGGGGGGACGATCGGCGGGGACATCGGCACGCGCTCAGGTCCCCCCTGGTGACGAGGAGGCCAGGGGCGCGGGCCTTGAGCAGCAGCAGGAGTCTGGCGAATCGGAGTGTGGCGAGGATCAAAGCGAATCCAGGATTCATCAGGACTCGGGACGTTCGGCTGGCAGGGACACAGCACCTGCGCAGCTTGGTGAGCATGCGTCCATGTATTGTTTGTCGCCCGCTGGGTTATTAGTGGATGGGGGAGGTGATAG
This sequence comes from Phyllobates terribilis, assembly GCF_046119375.1. Lineage (NCBI taxonomy): Eukaryota > Metazoa > Chordata > Amphibia > Anura > Dendrobatidae > Phyllobates > Phyllobates terribilis. The sequence continues at coordinate 1,468,482 of NW_027363202.1, read as the reverse complement.
GCAGTTGGCTGGGCCCAGCGGGGAAAATACTAGGGGAGGTCGTGGGTCAGATGTAGTGGGTCTTAGGGACATTTTGTTTAGCATGTCGCAAATTTTGGCTAGAATAGACGGTGGTAGAGTTAATCAAGGAGGTTTGTCACCTGCGGCGGCGTGGGTACCTAGTCAACCGGTGTTGTCGCAGGTGGGGAGCGAGTCGGCCAGGTCGGCGGTGAATGCAGCCGGGACACCTTCTGGGGCATCGGTTTGCGTACAGACAGAGAAGGACAAAGCGGATACCGTAAAGCTGGATGATAGGGCAAAAGGGGAGGTATATGTGTGCTTTGAGGGGCCGTTGGGGGCACACTTAAAAAAAAAAAAAATGAGAGGTAAAGGAAAAGTTTGGCGGAATGACTATGTTGAAATTTTTTCCCTTCTTCCGCTGGAAAAGTTTAATCTGGATAAGGGTAAAAAGGACGATAGTAAAAAAGAGGAAGAAGAGAAACGTAGGTGGAGGTTGATTCCTCAGACGTTTGTTAATTGGTTACAGGCTTTTGCAATATTGGCTAGCGTTATTGGGGAAAAAGCTCCGGATAATTGCTCAGGTTTATTTTGCTACCTTGATTCTATTGGGGAGGCTCATCGTACTTATGGGGGTCAGGTGTGGTTACGATATGACGAGCAATTTAGGCAGAGGAAAGCTGTCCGCCCGGAGATCAGATGGGATCAATAGGACATTGGGTTGTGGTTGAAGGTTATGGCCCCACTGAGGTATGAGCAGTCCTTTCACGGGAGCAACAGTAGCGGGAATCAGTCAGCAGCAGGACACGGGGGAAGTAGTCAAGGGGCACACAGCACAAAAAAAGGAAGCGGGAACTTGCTGGCAATTTAATGACGGCCAATGCAAGTTCGGGACCTCCTGTAAATTTAAACATGTGTGCTCCCATTGTAACGGAAGTTCGCACGGAGCATCAAAATGCTTTAAGAAGGGTAAGGGAAAGCCGACAGTGGGTACCGGTCAAAGGGGTGACTCCGGTGAGGGTTCACGCGATGGCCCCCTTTCTAAGTAGGTATCCGGATCAGTTGAAGGCTAAGGTCATTGCGGATGTTTTTTTTTTTTTTTTGGAAGGGTTTAGAATCCCTCCTCCTGATCATGAGGTCCCCTTTTTCAGTTAAAAATTTGACGTCGGCTTCCCTTCATCCGGAAGTGGTTAGTGTGAAGTTGGCTAAGGAGGTGGAATTGGGCAGGATGGCTGGACCGTTTCAGGAATTGCCTATTAGCAAGGTGATTATCTTGCCGTTGGGGGTTGTGCCCAAGAAAGAGCTGAATAAGTTTCGTTTAATTCAGCATTTGTCGTACCCGAAGGGGCTTTCGGTTAATGATGGTATTGCGCAGGAGTTGTATTCGGTTGAATATACATCATTCGATGCGGCGGTGCATTGGGTACGGAGATACGGGCCAGGCTCGTTGCTAGCTAAGACTGATATCGAGTCAGCCTTTAGGTTGTTGCCAGTTCACCCGGATAGCATCCCGTTGTTAGGTTCTTTTTGGGAAGGGGAGTACTATGTGGATAGGTGTTTGCCAATGGGTTGTGCGATTTCGTGTTCTTTGTTTGAAACGTTTAGCTCCTTTTTGGAATGGGAAGTGAAGGGCCTGGCTTCTGTTAAGTCAGTCATTCATTATTTGGATGACTTCTTGTTTATAGGCCCCCCGCAATCGTTGTTGTGTAGGAATTTGTTAGGTACTATGGTGTGGGTAGCGGAGCATTTTGGCGTGCCGTTAGCAGAAGAAAAAACGGAAGGACCTGGCACCATTTTAAGTTTTTTGGGCATTGTAATTGATACCGAAAGAATGGAGTGTCGGTTACCGGATGATAAATTGAGTTTGCTTAAGCAGGAGGTCGATAGGATCAGGAAGTTGCGCAAGGTTACCCTGAGGGAGCTACAGTTGCTGTTAGGGCGTTTGAATTTTGCTTGCAGGATTATGCCAATGGGCAGAATATTTTGTCGCAGATTGTCAGGAGCGACAGCAGGAGTGCGCGCGCCGCATCTTTTCATTCGCCTTAATAAGGACCACAAGGAGGATCTAAAAGTTTGGAAATTGTTTTGGAAAGTTATAACGGCAGGTCAGTAATCCAGCAGGAGTTCTTGAACAGTTTTGATTGTGAGATATTTACGGATACGGCAGGAGGTGCTGGTTACGGGGCCTACTGGAAAGGGCGGTGGAGCATTGGCGAGTGGCCGAAGGTGTGGAAAGAGAGGGGTCTTACGAGGAACTTGGCATTTTTGGAATTGTTTCCTATTGTTGTTGCGGTTACTATTTGGGGAGAGTGTTTCGCCAACAGGAGAATTCGGTTTCACTGCGATAACATGGGAGTGGTGTCTGTCATCAACAGTTTGTTGGCCTCGTCTCCGCCTGTGATTAGGCTGCTGAGGGAACTAGTACTTTGTTGTCTTAAGCTGAACGCTTGGATTACAGCGGTACATGTTCCAGGTGTACAAAATTCCATAGCAGATGCCTTGTCTCGTTTTCAGTGGGATCGTTTTCGGACGCTAGCTCCAGAGGCAGAGGACGTGGGACGGGAATGCCCTTCGCGTTTGTGGCAGATGGTTATGGAAGAGCGGGACGGTTAATACGGGAGTCCATCACAAGGCAGACCTGGGCATCATACGAGGCATCGTGGCGAGTATGGCAAAGTTGGATTATGCAGTGGGGTGTGATGGAGAGTGATGGAGATAGAGAGATGGCGGTGTTGTTTCTCGTGGGAAGGGCAGCGGAGAGCGGTTGGTCGGTTTCAAAAGTTGGGAAGTTTGTTGCAGGTTTAGCGTTTGGTTTTAAATTGCAGGGGATGAAGGATGTTACGAAGTCCTTTTTAGTGAAGCAAGCTCTCAAGGGCTTTAGGACAAGAGGTAAAGAGTTGGATAAACGGAGACCGGTAACCTTTAGTATTTTGGAACGTTTGGGTTTTGTATTGGATAAGATTTGTTGTTCAGTTTTTGAAGCCACACTATTTAGGTTGGCTTTTTCATTGGCGTTTTTTGGCGCGCTGAGAGTAGGTGAATTGGTGGCACCAAGCAGGAATAAGGTTGGGGGTTTGGATATGAGTGGTCGAGATGGGGGTATTGGATTAGGTGGGGAAAAGACGGATCAATTGGGCAAAGGTAAACGAGTAATATTGGGTGAGGTTATGGGATCTTTTCTTTGTCCTAGGAGATGTTTATTGGCTTATTGGCAGGTTTGGTCAGGGTGGAAGGGCCCATTATTGTGTCATGAAAAATGGAGACTTTTTGTCACGTTTTCAATTCATAGCGGTGTTTAAAAAGGGGATTGCTGAGCTGGGCCTTAGCCCTGAGGTATACGGGTCACATTCATTCAGAATTGGTGCGGCATCAGAAGCGGATGGCTTGGGGTTAGGCAAGGATGTGATAAAACGTATTGGGAGGTGGAGTTCTGATCGTTACCTGTCTTATGTAAGGCATTAGGTATGCGGTCTTAGGTAATTTGCCTTTTGAGATTCAAATACCTTTTGGTTGTCTTGTTCTAGTGGCGTCCCGTTGTTAGTTTGGATGCTAGGACACTCTTTCGTCCATTGGGAGCGGTGAGGGCGGACTTGAGGCCGGACGGTAGGCAATTGGTTTTTTAGCAGGGAGCAAGCGGTGGTTCGGTGGTTGGGTTTTCGAGGGATGGTTTGGAGAAGGGTGCTGCCAGAATTCCATAAAGCAGCTCGTTTGGATCGGGCGCCGGATATTTTGGTGGTGCATATGGGGGGAAATGATTTGGAGGGCTCGGCCGGTCAGGGAATTGATGAGGGACATTCGAATCGATCTGTTAAGGTTATGGACATCTTTTCCTGAGGTGTTGACAGTGTGATCTGACATTGTGCCCAGAGGAAAATGGAGGGAGGCCAGATCATTGAAGGGAATTAATAGGGCACGTATAAAGTTGAACAGATCTATATCAGCTTTTGTTACCAGGAACGGGGGAGTAAGCGTGCGGCATCTTGATCTGGAAGCGGGAGTTGGAGATTTTTGGGAAAAGGACGGCGTACATTTGAATGATATTGGCATTGATTTATGGGCATTGGCCATACAGGAGGGGATCGAAAGGGCTTTTGCGGTGTTGGGGCGCTCACGAGCCTGAGGTGGTCAGGGCTGTTCGTTGGTGGCGGGGGGTGGGGTTCTTGGAGTTGGCACAGAAGTGTCGGTGGAAAGAATATTGGATAATCACAGGCAGTGCCTTGATTAACCGGGGTGATCTGGCATTTGGTTTTGGGCTCTGGACGGGGTTTTACCCTGGGAGCTTTTGGTGCCCTTGAGCTGGTGATGGACGGCTGAGGGTAATATGGTGGTTCGAGTTCGGTTTAATTTATGCCAGATCTAATTTTAACTCCAAGAACCCTCCCTTCTTATTTATTTTATAACACTGTTAATATGTTAATGTTGTTTGTTAATAAAATGGCCGCTGTGGCCAAATTTATCCAAAGAAATACAGGTGCAGTGTTTTTATTTGGTGGGGGAAGGTGAGTGCTGGAAGGTGGGGGCATGTTGATCCATGGAACCCGTGTTGGCAGTACACGGTCATGGTTTTGTCTTATAAATACAGAGGTGAAAATCACACCAAATGCCAACTGGCTTTCTCTGGTGAACCTCTGTAACAGCATCTCTGCTGCTGTGTAATAGTCACAGGGCAGGGAGGGGTTAAACATCCAAATATTTAATATCTATTGGAAATAAAGAGGTATTGATATCAGATAAAACAAATGACCAACCACAATGCACTCTACCAAGACCAATATTACCAGATAGAAGGCAGAAATACCACCACACCATGACCAGATCACATATTATCACCACATAGTGCCCAAATAATGCCACATACAATGCACAAATACCGCCACACCATGACCAAAGCACATAATACCACCACATAGTGATCAAATGCTACCAGATACAAGGTATAAATACTGACACACCATGAGACCACATATTACCACCACATAGTGACTGAATAATACCACATACAAGGGACAAATATCGTCATGTCATGACCAAAGCACATAATGGCACCACATAGTGACAAATAATACTAAAATAATAAAAATGTAAAAAAAGCTCTGTATATAGTGTCAGTGTACAGGTTATACAGTGATCACCAGTGACATTATACACAGGAGCTCTGTATATAGTGTCAGTGTATAGGTAATATAATGATCACCATTGATATTATACACAGGAGCTCTGTATATAGTGTCAGTGTGAATGTATAGGTAACACATACTCACAAGTTCTTTATCTGCAGACCGATATATCACATCTTCTATGCAGGACTTATCTCTGCAGAAAATAACATAGTTAGCTATAACTGATCACTTCCAGAGCACAATCCACACTTTTCCCAAGATTTCTACACTACATGAAATGACAAAAAAAGAAACATAGCACTGCACTACACAGTAACAGTGCTCCAGTGTCATTCTGTGCCTGCTCATCTGTCAGCAGACATATTTGTCTGATGGCAAAGATCTAGCAGAGCTGAAGACCCATGGATGATGTCGGAGCGAGGATTTTTTTAATTAAAGATGGAGTCCCTTAGGCTTAGTTTCCCACGCAGCATAATAGCCGCATATTCCTGCTTTTATGCGGCGCTCCTGTCATCAGGATTTTGATAATTTTGAGTATTTGTTCAACAGAGGTTGATTTTGAAAGGAGAGCGGAGGAATTGAAACACAGGTTCTTAGATCACGGATATAGTCGAAGAAGTATTAAGCATGTCTATAATCGAGCCAAAACCAGTAATCGTCAACAATTAATGTATTCTAATCGAGCTCACAAACAAGAGAACTGTGTCAGGATGGTGACACGGTACCATTCACAATGGCGCAAAATGTGTGATGTGCTTAGGAAACACTGGCCCATTTTACTTGCGGATGAGACGTTGCGCCAATATTTGCCTATGTATCCGTCAGTCACAGCCCGTCGATCTCCGAGCCTCCGAGATCACTTGGTAAGGAGCTACCTTACACCTAATACTCAGAAGAAAATTGCCGAAATAGGACTGGCTGAAATAAGACAAACGTGGGGTTGTACCCCATGTGGTTCATGTATTTCGTGTCCAAACATCGAACATACTAAAAAGTTTCTTTCATCTAGTGGGAAAGAATTGACTATCCTACACTCCATTACGTGTACAACACGTAATGTCATTTATCACGCTACATGGCCTTGCTCTTTGGTATACATAGGTCTGACCACTAGGATGTTAAAGACCAGAGCGAGGGAACATGGACGTGATATTATGGCAGCAGCCACTGAGGATAATTTGGAGTTGTTGAAAACAATCCCTAGACACTTTAAAAACTATCATGCCTGTGATCCATCAGGTCTTCAAGTTAAAGGCATCGATCATGTGTATAGTACGTTGCGTGGAGGTAGTGCTAGTCGCCTACTTGCACAGAAAGAATCCAGATGGATTTGGCTATTGCAAACATTACATCCTCAGGGCCTCAACGAGTCCTTAAGCTTTTCACCATTCCTCTGATTGCCTCTATCTCTCCCCCACCCCTGCACCCGCTAGATTTATCGGTATTTTAATGATGTTTATAACCCCCCCCCCTTGTTTTATCCTCTGTTGTCTAATTAATGTTCATTTTTTCCTTAGTACATACTCTTTTGTCCTTGGTTGCGGCTGCCTTCTGTGTCTCTTTCTGCTGGTTACTCCTATTGATGGATGGCTGTGGACGATTTATACATCTTGATTAATCAATGATTCTCCTGGACTACTGACAATAGGTCACAGAGATATTATCATCTACTGGGACAAAGAAAAGCTACGCAACGAATGAATTCATCTAATTGCTGGATATACTTGATATTGAGCTGTATTATGCGGTGTATTGTGTTTTTTGTATTTTATGCTTACAACCTATTGTGTAGGATTTAATTGTTGAATGTTTCTATCATTTTTCTCCATTACACAGTGTACTGTATCTTTTATATGTACATATTACACCGCATTTTTTGTGGTTTTTGACTGGTGCTCTCCGTTGGGGCAATGGCGCCATGCCCCCATGGACAGTATTTTTCGGTAATATTTAGTTACAATATTGGATTAACATTAGCCATACAATTGATATGAAGAATGTCTTTTGATTATAATTGGCTACTGATGGCAATTATATGGGGGAAGGGGTCCCACAGCTATGCAGCTACTGAGATATATCCTGCTTCTTTTGATCTGCGATTTGTTTCCGTTGTGATATGTTATCTGTTCACACTTATTATTCTGTGATTGGTTCATTATTGCGTTAGTTGGGCACTATTGGGTTAAATAGCTGTGGTTTAGCCACGACTCTTCTCATTAAATCCGATTGTCCACTTCCTATATTCATTTATCTACACTTTTGTTGGGCGTTTTATAATGTATACTTACCACATTATAGCGCTATGTCCCCTGTTATGGGCTTTCCCCGTTGGTCAGATTGTGATGTCACAGCGATTTTCGTCCATGTGACCTGGGGGGGTGTGGCTTGTATTTATGTGTGGCGAGGGGCGGATGACTGTGTCCCGACGCGTCATAGCAAGTCCTGCTCATGTGGCCTGGTAGGTGTGGTTTGTTATCACGGGGGACGAGGGGCAGATGATTGCGTCCTGAAGCGAAGGGGTCCTACTATATACTTCCAGATGTGAGTGGTAATACAGGGGCACACGTGACTCTATATGTATGTATTATGATGAGCGGTTGGCTATTCTAATAGCTGCGTCCTGTCTTACTTTCACCCATTGGACAATAAGTAATACTTAAGGGATACCGGTTCCAGACATACTATAACCCCCAGAAGAAGGCACAGCGCCGAAACGCGCATAGGGGTGACGATACCTGGACTGATAAACAATACATATGTGAGTAATACTACATTCCCACTTATTTTCAAGTGCTAAATGGATTTACTTTTATATCAACTATTTATGCACTGTCCACCTTAGCATTTGCATTGAAGCTTTGATATTATGCTTACAGCTGGGATAGGGCATGTGGTTTACATACCCATACCCGTATTTTCTTCAACTATGTAGGTTTAATCTATTTATTATATGATTGTATTGGTCTTGGCATCTCTATTATAGCTCACTACTTATGTATTTATGCCACTTTTTCAATATGGATGTTTTTTTAATTAATGTGTATTAATAAATTTATGAATTTTTTGCAAAATTATGTTCTTATATGTCATTTTTTCTATATGATTTGCTATTATAGACGTTGAACAGAGTCTCATTGTCCTACTATTGAGAACTAATTGTGTATGTGACCTTGGTGGTCAGTTAATCTGTCTCAGGATTTTGATAAGTAAACTACAGGCAGTGAAAGGTTGGCACTGTTACACTGATTAAACAAGAACCATAAGACAGATTTCTTCAACCCAGGTATCATTTTAATCTGTGTTTGCAGTTAATGAGATGCTTGTGCTCTGGGCTTAAATAACCTTCCATGACCTTCCTCCTATTTTAAATACTGCACATTTAATATTGTGGTCTTAAAAAAAAAAAATTGCCTCCAACAAAATGGCGCCGGTGCATGCACAGTAGCATCTATCTGTGCAAGCGCAGTATTTAAAGGTTCAGTGACCTGTCATTTAAGCCCAGAATGATGACAATGAGGCCAGAGAACCAAAAAAACGACCTGCCCACAGGCCGGTCTCGAAGCACAAGCATCTCATTAACTCCAAACTGCAAACAGATTAAACAAGAACCACTAGACAGATTTCTTCAAACCAGATATCATTTTAATCAGTGTAACAGCACCAACCTGACAATGCCTATAGTTTACTTAGCAAAATCCTGATGACAGGTTTCCTTTAACAGTAGGGATAAACCTTCTAACAATCTCCCAATAGCTCCCAAACTCAAACATTAAGCGTTTATGCTACAGTGTTGAAGCATGGATGTACCTACTTTCAATCGAAGGTGACAGGAGAAGCTTTTCTGTTTTACCAACATCTAACCTGTGGTATGTCATTTACTGTTTACCTGTTGGAATGTGGGTGCAGTCTCCAATATGTGAGACGCAACACTCAACAGGTTCACATCAGGTGATGGAGGGGATGTTACACAGATCAGCATTGATAGTGACGTATACAGACACCGTGTTCCCACCGCCATCACCCTTGTTATAAGATACCACACAGTGGTTTATATAGAAGATGGACACTGCACCTCTCATTCATGTCCACTACCAACATTTCTGTACACTGAGGAAGGTCTTACATGACCGAAATGTTTGTTTTGTACTACTTTTTCTACTATTAAATTCTCAAAATTCATTGAGTCATCTTGAGTGCCAAGTTTTTCATCTTATTGCAGTCACACAGAGTGACTGCAGACTTATCAATTTGGACCAGACAATTCCTGCAAAGGGTAAAAAGTAGTCTCTGTGCTGCTTGGTATCATGGTGTGTGAACATGGACCAAAGAAAGGTAAAGAGAGAGCAGTCTCCGGAAATTAGAAAGAAAATTATAGACAAACATGTTAAAGGTAGATGCTATAAGACCATCTCCAAACAAATGTTCCTGTTACCACATTTGCACATATTATTCAGAGCTTTAAGGTCTATGAGGCGGCAGCCAATGTCCCTGGATGTGGCCGCAAGAGTAAATTAATGACAAATTGAAGAGATGGATAATTTGAATGGCTACAAAAGAGCCCAGAACAACTTTCAAAGAGATTAAAGGTGAACTCCAAGGTCAGGGTACATTAGTGTCAGATCGCACCATTTGTCGCTGTCTTGACCAAAGTGAAATTCATGGAAGAAGAGGAGGAGGAAACCATTGTTCAAAGCAAATCAGAAAAAAGGCAAGACAGGAATTTTCCAAAGTTTCTGGGAGAATGTCCTTTGGACAGATGAAACAAACCTGTGCTTTTTGGCAAGTCACATCAGCTCTATGCTCACAGACAGAAAAATGAGAAAATAAACCAAAAAGAGAAGGCGCGCCATGTGAAGAATGTCCCAGCATATAGATGGAGGGTGAGAGGTATTCCACTCACCTCTGGTAGTTGTGCATGCCAGACACAAAGCTGATACTAAGCGGTAATGACTGCGGTCCTGGAGCACTGCAGCACCTTCTGCCCTCCCCGGCATCATGCTCAGGAGCCATGATACAGCGAAAGATAATGAACAGTGGGTGGTGGAGATCCACAGGTCGCCACGCTCTGAGTTAGGAACCACCAGCAAGAGAAGTCGATTTATTCAACACATAACGCGTTTCAGAGACGATCTGTGCCCTTCATCAGGTGATTCCAGAATGTATACCACGCTGAGTGCTTTAAATAGATAGGCACTGACGTGATTGATAATTGCATACAGGCTTTAGAAATAAATAAATCTACATATAATTTTCATGATTACAAATCATTAAAACCAATAACACACTAAAAATTAACCCCTTTCTGACGTGTGACCTAATAGTACGTCATGGTGACCTGGGCCGATTGGACCAATGACGTACTGTTAGGTCATATGGCCATCGCGCCCGCACACAAGCGGTGCGGGGCGATCGCCGCCGGGTGTCAGCTGATAGCACCAGGTATTAGCTGTGACTATGTGCAGGGAGAGGTCCCTCACTGCTCCCAGCACATTAACCCCCTCAATGCTGCGATCGAAGTCGATCGCAACATTGCGGGGGCAAGGGGAGGTGATCGCAATACTCACCTCCTCTCTCGGCCTCCAGCGCAGTTTGCCGCAGCTTCCCGGATGTCTTCATGACAACATCCAGGTCATCAGACAGCAGGAAGATATTTTGGTCATGCGCAGTGCATGACCAAAGTATCTTCTGCATCTGCAGCGTTGACAGACTGTATAGCACAGGGATGGTGCTCCATCCCTGTGCTATACAGGCAAACAGAATAAAAAAAGTGAAAGTCCCATAGTGGGAAACAGAATAAAAGTCCAAAAAGTGTTAAAAAATGGAAAAAAAAAATTGTAAAAATATAAAAAAAAAAATTAAAAAAATAATCCACCAAAAAAAATATATATAATGTACCCATCAATAAATATTATTATGAAAAAAACAAAAAAAAAATAAAAGAACACATATTTGGTATCGCCGCGTCCGGAATGACCTGACCTATAAAACTGTCCCACTAGTTAACCCCTTTAGTGAACATGGTAAAAAAAAAAAAAAGCGAATCAAAAAACAATGCTTTATCATCATACCGCCCAAAAAAAATGGAATAACACGCGATCAAAAAGACGAATGTAAATAAAAATGGTACCACTGAAAACTGTCATCTTGTCCCGCAAAAAACAAGCCGCCATACAGCTCCATCAGCCGAAAAATAAAAAAGTTATAGCTCTCAGAATAAAGCGATGCAAAAAATTATTTTTTCTATAAAATAACTTTTATTGTGTAAAAACGCCAAAACATGGAAATACAATATAAATGTGGTACCGCTGTAAACGTACTGACCCGAAGAATAAAGCTGCCTTATCAATTTCACCACACGCGGAAAAGCATAAAAAAAAACCCATAAGAACAATTCCGGAATTGCTGTTTTTTGTTTATTCTGCCTTCCAAAAATCGGAATAGAAAGCGATCAAAAAATGTCAAGTGCCTGAAAATGGCAACAATAAAAACGTCAACTCGTCCCGCAAAAAACAAGCTGTCACATGGCTCTGCTGGCCAAAATATGGAAAATTATAGCTCTCAAAATATGGCGATGCAAAAGCTAGATATTACAAAAAAATGCGTCTTTTAGTGTGTGACAGCTGTCAATCATAAAAACCTGATATGATTCTGGTATCGCTGTAATCGCACCGACCCGAAGAATAAAGCCGTCTAATCACTTATACCGCACGAGGAACGGCGTGAAAAATAAACTCTAGGGTTAGGGTTGGGGTTAGGGTTGGGGTTAGGGTTGGGGTTAGGGTTGGGCTAGGGTTGGGCTAGGGTTAGGGTTGGGCTAGGGTTAGGGTTGGGGTTAGGGTTGTATCAGGTTTGGGATTTTTTTCAAAAGTAAAAAAAAAAAAGATGACGATATGGTGACTAGTGTTGAGCGCAAGTGCTCGCTACTTGAGTTTTCATCGGGTGCTTGGGTATGCACCGAGTATCGGGGGTGCTCGAGTGACATGTTCGAGTCTCCGCCCCATATGCTTCGTGGCCAAAAAAAAATTTGCAGGGATTGCCTGCCATGCACGAGCAATCCCTGGATGTTTTTTTTTGGGTGTCTAATAACCGTGAAGCATGCGAGGGGGACTTGAGAATGTCACTCGAGCACGTACGATACATGGTGCATACCCGAGTACCCAATGCAAACTCAAGTAGCGAGCACTTGCACTCAAGACTAATGACAACTTATTCAATTTGATGAACTAATGTTATCAAATTCTGTGTCGTACCTCTGGGTATACCCCTTGATAAAATCCTTGAGGGGTCTAGTTTCCAAAATGGGGTCACTTGTGGGGGGGTTTCCACTATTTAGGCACATCAGGGGCTCTCCAAACGCGACATGGCGTCCGCTCTCAATTCCAGCCAATTTTGCGTTCAAAAAGTCACACAGTGCTCCTTCCCTTCTGAACTCTGCCGTGCGCCCAAACACTGTATTTTCCCCACATATGGGGTATTGGTGTATTTTTTCCTGTTACCCCTGCGAAAATAAAAAAAATTGTGTCTAAAATAACATTTTTGTGAAAAAAATGTTCATTTTTTTCTTCCACATTCCAAAAATTCCTGTGAAGCACCTGAAGGGTTAATAAAGTTCTTGAATGTGGTTTTGAGCACCTTGAGGGGTGCAGTTTTTAGAATGGTGTCACTTTTGGATATTTTCTGTCATAAAGGCCCCTCAAAGTAACTTCAAATATGATGTGGTCCCTAAAAAAATGGTTTTGTAAATTTTGTTGGAAAAATGAGAACTCGCTGGTCAACTTTTAACCCTTATAGCTCCCTAATAAAAAAAATTTTGGTTCCAAAATTGTGCTGATGTAAAGTAGACATGTGGGAAATGTTATTTATTAACTATTTTGTGTAACATATCTCTCTGATTTAAGGGCATAAAAATGCAAATGTTGAAAATCGCAAAATTTTCAAAATTTTCACCAAATTTCTGTTTTTTTCACAAATAAACGCAAGTGATATCGAAGAAATTTTACCACAATCATGAAGTACAATATGTCACGAAAAAACAGTCTCAGAATCAGGGGGATCCGTTGAAGCATTCCAGAGTAATTACCTCATAAAGTGACAGTGGTCAGAATTGTAAAAATTGGCCCAGTCATTAACGTGCAAACCACCCTCGGGGGTAAAGGGGTTACTGTATTTTTCAGATTATAAGATGCACCGGACCATAAGACGCACCTAGGTTTTAAAGGAGGAAAATAGGGAAAAAAATTAAGCAAAAAATGTGGTCATGATGCCCTGTTATGGGGGAGGGGTCTACTGCTGACACTGGTATTGGGGTAATGTCCCCCAATACTGTTAATATCCTCCATCCTGGTATGTATGGCCCCTCCTTCCTGGTATAAGTGCCCCCCATCCCATCCTGGTATGCATGGCACCCCTTTATCCCCCATACTGGTATGCATGGCACCCCTTTATCCCCCATCCTGGTATGCATGACACCCCTTTATACCCCATCCTGGTATGCATGGCACCCCTTTATCCCCCATCTTGGAATGCATGGCACCCCATTATCCCCCATCCTGGTATGCATGGCACCCTCTGAGCCCCCGTCCTGTTATGTATGGCACCTAGTGAGCCCCCATCCTGCTATGCATGGCACCTTCTGAGCCCCCATCCTGGTATGCATGGCACCTTCTGAGCCCCTATCCTGGTATGCATGGCACCTTCTGAGCCTCCATTCTGGTATGTATGGCACCTTCTGAGCCCCCATCCTGGTATGCATGGCACCTTCTGAGCCTCCATTCTGGTATGAATGGCACCTTCTGAGCCCCTATCCTGGTATGCATGGCACCTTCTGAGCCCCATCCTGGTATGTATGGCACCTTCTGAGCCCCATCCTGGTATGTATGGCACCTTCTGAGCCCCATCCTGGTATGTATGGCACCTTCTGAGCCTCCATTCTGGTATGTATGGCACCTTCTGAGCCTCCATTCTGGTATGAATGGCACCTTCTGAGCCCCTATCCTGGTATGCATGGCACCTTCTGAGCCCCATCCTGGTATGTATGGCACCTTCTGAGCCCCATCCTGGTATGTATGGCACCTTCTGAGTCCCCATCCTGGTATGTATGGCACATTCTGAGCCCCCCATCCTGGTATGTATGGCACCCTCTGAGCCTCCATCACGCTGCCTACAAAAAAAAAATGAACAATCATACTCACCTCCTCTCTCCTCCAGCGCTGCCCCGCCCTGCTGCTGACACTCTCACTGTGTGAGCGGCACATGGCAGGGCGCGCATGGTGTCCCTGCCGTGCGCCCTCACACAGTGTGAGACGCTGTGCTGGAATAGTCACTGCTCCCCACGCTGGGACTCTGTGCGTGGGGAGCAGTCTGTTCAATACCCGGCACACTGTACCGCAGCGCGGCTTCTGCTGCCGCTCTGGGGTCAGTGTGCCTGCTATTAAAGACCATAGATATTCACTACAACCCATGGGAGTGGGTTTTAGTGAATATTCATGAGCTTTAATAGCGGGCACACTGACCACAGAGCGCAGCAGGAGCCGCGCTGTGGCTACAGTGTGCCGGCTATTAAGAGAAATGAATATTCATTGCTCTCCGCGCCCATGGGTATGGGGAGCAGGGAATATTCATTTTCTTTAGTAGCGGGCACAGCTAGGCTGCAGCAGGCGGCTGCTGCCTCCTGTGCCCCGCTGATCCCCCACTGCGGCTCCCCCACACCCACCACCACGCGGCCATACAATAATATAGTATTCGGACTATAAGACGCACCCCCCACTTTCCTCCAAAATTTTGGAGGAAAAAAGTGCATCTTATAGTCCGAAAAATACGGTTATTATTAAGAATAGGAGATTTTTTTTTTTTTTAAATGTAGGTACGATTCAATTATTCCCAAGATCTCACCCCATGGATGGATCCTTTGTATTTGCAATTGGTGGAGGAAGGGCATTGCTAACAATAGGAATTCCAGAGAATGGAGGACTTAACTACAACTCCCAGTATGTCCTTAGCAATGGTAAGGAGATACTGGGAGTTGTTACCAGTCATCATCAGACTGTGGACCATATAGGAACCAATGTACTGATTAGATGGAAGCAGTGGAACTATTAAACGTTTAAAAAGTAACTTACATTTAGGGATATATATTACATGATTTAGGTCCTATAATTTTGAGCAGATTAGTGTGAATCTGAGACCCTGATCACTCAGAAGATCTCTTAGAAGTGAAGAGGTGAGGAGACATGACTATGACTTTCTGCTGCATTTGCTCTGCTCAGTGTACTCTCCTATCTACTGAGCTGCGCTCTTCTAGGAGGTCTTTTAAGCAAAGGAGCAAAGGATTGGGGTCCCCACAAATCTGCTCAGAATTAATGACCCTAAATCACATTAAAAACATCCCAAAAGTTGATTTACTCTTTAAGGTTAATTTACAAACACACACACAGTGTATGCGCCGCATGCAACACACACATACTGTATACGCCGTACACACCACACACACACACACTGTATACGCCGTACACACCACACACACACACACTGTATACTCCGTACGCACCACACACACACTGTATACGCCGTACGCACCACACACACACTGTATACGGCGTACGCAACACACACACTGTATACGGCGTACGCAACACACACACACACACACACACACACTGTATACGGCGTACGCAACACACACACACACACTGTATACGCCGCATGCAACACACACACTGTATACTTCGTACACACCACACACACACTGTATACGCCGTACGCACCTCACACACATTGTATACGCCGTACGCACCACACACACACACTGTATACGCCGTACACACCACACACACACACAGTATACGCCGTACGCACCACACACACTGTATACTCCGTACACACCACACACACACTGTATACGCCGTACGCACCACACACACACTGTATACTCCGTACGCACCACACACACACTGTATACGCCGTACGCACCACACACACATTGTATACGCCGTACGCACCACACACACATTGTATACGCCGTACACACCACACACACTGTATACGCCGTACACACCACACACACACTCTGTATACGCCGTACACACCACACACACACTCTGTATACGCCGTACGCACCACCACACACACACTGTATACGCCGTACACACCACACACACACACACTGTATACGCCGTACGCACCACACACACACACACTGTATACGCCGTACGCACCACACACACATTGTATACGCCGTACATACCACACACACTGTATACGCCGTACACACCACATACACACACACACACACTGTACATACCACATACACTGTATACGCCGTACGCACCACCACACACACACTGTATACGCCGTACACACCACACACACACACACTGTATACGCCGTACACACCACACACACACACACTGTATACGCCGTACGCACCACACACACACACACTGTATACGCCGTACGCACCACACACACATTGTATACGCCGTACATACCACACACACTGTATACGCCGTACACACCACACACACACTCTGTATACGCCGTACACACCACACACACACACACACACACACTGTACATACCACATACACTGTATACGCCGTACGCACCACCACACACACACTGTATACGCCGTACACACCACACACACACACACTGTATACGCCGTACACACCACACACACACACACTGTATACGCCGTACGCACCACCACACACACGCACTCTGTATATGACTCGCCCCCTGGGCCGTGGGGCACCCGGAACCGGGCTTCTGTACGATGCTGGGGGTAGTAGTGGCAACCCGATCCCGTGGCTCAGGGTGGTCAGACCAAATTGTGGCAGTCTATTTATACATTTGGGAATGTCCAACTACGCCACCCGTGGATTGCGGTCAGAGTTAACCGCCGCTGCGAGGCAGACCGCTGAGGCTGGTGTTGGTGTGCAGCACAGGGGTAGGACAACTCCCCACGGGAAGAGTGTAGCCTCAGGGCAGTGTAGGTGAATGCTGGGGGTGATAGTGCAGGCCGCAATAAAGAGTTCAGAGTCCGCTTCAAACAGTCCAGGGTCTTTATTGCAGATGTTATTACTGACCCAACAGGAGTACCGGTTAGGAATGGGCCTGGGTATCTGAGAGCATTCGGGCGAGCCCCACTGGTCAGGGTGAGTGTGTAGGCCTACCGTTCTCTCTCTATGCTCTTGCTGACTATCCCCCTTTTCGTGGTGTAATAGCCCACGTCCCTGGCCGTGTACTTTGCCTGTATGGCTTGCGACTCGGGCCTTGGGTACCTTTTGCTTCTCCTTGCTGTACTGGTCCCTCTGTTTGGCGGAGCCTCCAGGCTTCTTAGGCCAAGGGACCTGAAATCCCTCGCGGGTTGGTTCTCTGCTGCTGGGCTTGCAACCCTGACAGCCTCGGACCCCAATGTCCGGTTGTGTACTTCTCTCAGCCAGGACCGGCTCTCGTCGCCTCTGTCCCTGGCTTGCAGCTTCTCCTCTGCCTCACGGACTCCTCAGCTGCTGCTGACCTGTCCCTCTTCTCTGAGAACCCTTCTGGACACTTCAGAAGTGGGTTCTGGTCTCTCTAACCCTGCCCCAGTTCCAGCTTTTATAGGGGCAGCCTGCTCCCCCTACTGGCCTGGGACAGGAGGTGCTGCATGCTAATGGTCCCTGACCAGGGAACCTCCCTCCTGCTCTCAGACACAGCCTTTAATATTTGTGGCATCCAGGCCTGGGGTGACACATTCCCCCCTTTTAAAATTTAGTACTCTGGGACTAAGCCTTTTTGGCCAACAACAAACAGGGTATAAATGACAACATAGCATATATACAAGTACATTTTGTCCTTAAGGTCACGGCGCTTCCGTGACCGGGTGTCCATATCACCCAACAAGGTGACGTTTTCCACAGTGTGGGGACCTGTCTCCATAAACCCCAAGCTCCTGGCCTTGGGCGTGGCGACAAGGCCGAGCTAACTACTTTGGGCCACAAGGGAGCCACGCCGGACAGGTTTATCTACTGTGGCCATCTTCACAAGAGGGCACCTAGTGCAACTATTTACAAGACAGTTCCGGCCATTCAGTGTCCATGACCTGTCAGTCCATTGTATCTAGGAAAACTGGGAAAACAGTATTAATAACCAGGTAACAAGTATAAAACATTAACTACATACTTTACATTCAGATTTTCCAGCGAGCTGGTATTTGACCCCTAGTGATCCGGGTTGACCTGCGTAACCCACTGTCTGGTGGTGGTCTATCCTGGCTTTACCCACTAGCATTTAGGGTACAGCTACTAGCTGGGTTTACAGGCAGGGCAGGCAGCTGTCTGCGGGTCCTTTGGCTTACCGCAGGCATGGCAGGCTCACTGTCAGCAGGGGGTTGACTCTCCTGGGCTGCTGGCATGGGTTCTTCTGCCTCCGGGCTGCTTGTTCCTCTTGTTCTTCCTGCTCTCCTGTAGGCTCCTGCTGGGTAGGTTGAAGGAAGTGTAGGATGGGTACCAATATGGCATTGTTTATCCGAGTCCAGGACCGGGGGAACTCTCCGAGAATGGTGCTGACCATTTCTTCCTTGTCCTCTACGGGTTCAAGGTCATCTTGATCTTCTCTTGGACTCTGCAGTTGCTCGGGGCACCGTTTTAGGTGGTCTCTGGAGACAGTGCTAGTGGTTTCTCCTCCATCCTTGGTAATTACACATACCTTCGGGTTGTTGTGGTTGGACGGCAGTACTGTGTACGGGTCACTCTCCCACTGGTCATCTAGCTTGTGAAGCCTTCTCTTCCGCTTCAGGACCTGTTCACCAGGTTCCATGGGACCAGCAGGGGCGTGTTGGTTGAAGAGCCTCTCTTGTTTTTCTCTCGCTTGAGCCAGACTCCTCTCCACACTCTCCTGTACCTTCTTGTACTGTAGCCGCCGTACCGTATCCCAGTCCGCGTCTGGGTAGGTGTCCTCGGGTGTCAGGACTCCCATCTCCAGGTCTACCGGCAGCTTACCTGGTCTTGCTCGCATCAGGTAAGCCGGGGTGCAATTTGTAGCATTCACCAGGATATGGTTGCACAAGTCTATCAGGTCTGGCAGCTTCTCCGGCCACAGGCTGCGTTCTTCCAGGGGCAACGTCTTGAGGAGATCAATGACGATATTGTTCATTTTCTCACACAGCCCGTTGGTTTGCGGGTGGTAAGGCGTTGTCCGAATCTTCCTACAGCCGTAGAGGTTGCAGAACTCCTGAAAGACTTCCGCCTCAAACGCTGGACCTTGATCTGTCAAGACCTGTTCCGGATACCCGTGTGGACGGCAGAAGTGTTGTTGGAAGGCTCTGGCCGCTGTTTGGGCTGTCAAGTCTTTAACCGGGACCACCACCAAGAACCGGGAGTAATGGTCCACAATCGTGAGGGCATAGATGTAGCCAGACCGGCTTGGAGCCAACTTCACATGGTCCAGAGCAACCAGCTCAAGAGGCTGCCTGGTGACGATGGGCCTCAAGGGTGTCTTCTGGCTGGTACGGTCGTTCCTTTTGAGGTGACATGGGCCGCAGTCCCTGCACCACTTCTCTATGGCCCCTCTCATACCGATCCAGTAGAACCACTCTCTCAGTAGGAACTCCAGTTTCTTCCACCCGAAGTGTCCCGCTCTGTCATGGTAGGCCTCCAGGACCATTGCTGCATCCCGTCACTACCAGCTCGTGCGTCCGGTGGTTGACAAGCCTCGTGCACAGCTTACTTTCGTAGAGGAATAGCCTGCTTTTCTCCTTCCAGAACTGCTTGGCTTCCTCTGGAGTGTCCGGGCCAGGGCTAGCGTCTGCCTGGGTTAACAGGTCTTTCACCAGGCGAACTGCAGGGTCACTATCTTGTGTTTCAGCCCAGCCGTGGTGGGGTTGAACATGACGGTGGTTAGGTCTTCGTCTCTTACCCGGTGAGAATACTGAGTGGCCCCATACCGGTGGAACGCAGGGAGCTCTACTTCCTCCAGCTCTTCCGAGTCTTCTTCTCCTTCGGGTAGGTGGGGCACTCTTGATAGGGCGTCTGCGTTGGCGTTGGTTCTGCCTGCCCGGTATTTGATTGTGAAGTCATAATTTGATAGCCGGGCCATCCACCGCTGTTCTAGGGCACCTAGTCTTGCATTGTCCAGGTGTTTCAACTGGTTGTTGTCCGTGTACACAGTGAACTTTGCGGAGGCCAGGTAATGCTTGAACCGTTCTGTGACGGCCCACACCACTGCCAAGAATTCTAGCTTGAAGGAGCTGTAATTCTCCGGGTTCCTTTCAGTGGGCCTCAGCTTCCGGCTGGCGTACGCGATCACCCTTTCTCTGCCCTGTTGGTTTTGGGACAGTACGGCTCCTAACCCCACATTACTGGCGTCTGTGTGGAGGATAAAAGGCTGGCCATAATCGGGGTAGGCCAGGATCTCATCCCCCGTGAGGGCCATCTTCAGCTGGCGGAAGGACTCCTCTTTCGGCTTGTCCCACTTGAAGGGTGGCTTTTGACTTCTGGATTTAGACTGACCTACATTGGAGCCGCCATCTTTGTGAACCCGGGGATGAACCTTCGGTAGTAGCCTACCAACCTGAGGAACTGCCTCACTTCTTTGATGTTTGAGGAGCTTGTCCAGCTCTTGATTACTGTGACCTTGTCGGGGTCGGGGTCTACTCCTTCTGCACTCACCACGTGCCCCAGGTACTGTACCTTCGGCTTTAACAGATGGCACTTGGAGGGTTTCACTTTCATACCAAAGCATGCCAGGGCCTCGAACACCTCGGCCAGGTGCTTTAGATGGTCCTTGTAAGTCTTTGAACAGACAATCACGTCGTCCAGGTAAAGTAGGACCGTCTCAAAGTTTCAGTGCCCTAGACAGCATTCCATCAGCCTCTGGAAGGTCCCGGGTGCGTTGCAGAGCCCGAATGGCATACAGTTGAATTCACTTAATCCCATCGGGGTGGTGAAGGCAGTCTTCTCCTTGTCAGCCTCTGTCACAGGAACCTGCCAGTACCCGCTAGTAAGGTCCAAAGTAGAGAAGAAATTAGCTGATTTCAGTGCGGCTAAGGATTCCTCTATCCTAGGTAATAGGGTACGCGTCTTTATGGGTGATACGATTGATTTGTCTATAGTCCACGCACATTCTCATGGTACCGTCTTTCTTTTTTACCAGAACCAAGGGGGCTGCCCAGGGGCTACAGCTGTCTCTAATGACCCCGGCTTCTTTCATTTCTCTCAGCATGCCCTTTGCGTTCTGATAATGTGCAGGGGGTACAGGACTGTATTTCCCTTTTATTGGTGGGTGGCTCCCCGTGGGGATGTGGTGTTCTACCCCTTTCACCCTGCCAAAGTCTAGCGAGTGCTTACTAAAGATTCTCTCGTACTCCTGAACCACCCGGTAGACTCCTTGTTTTTGGTGCAAGGGAGTGGAGTCATCACCCACGTGGAGTTTCTGGCACCAGTCCTCCTTAAGTTTCTGGGAGCCATTACCCTCCACCGGGGGAGATGGAGGCAAGGGTTCCACGACCCTGAGAGCATTGTGTTCGACAGCAGACAATTTGGCTAGTGTAGCTTACCGGGGCAAGTGTACTTCCCTTTCCCCGATGTTTAAGATCCGGACGGGCACCCTTCCATGGCGGACATCAACCACCCCCCGGACTGTCAAAATGGTGGGCCTGCTGTCTGAGTACACGGGTTCTACCATGGCTTGGTAGTCTCTCCCTCTTAACCCGATTGCAGTCCGACACCAGATCATCATTTCACTTTTGGGAGGCATGGCAATGGGGAACGGGTCGCTCATCCTCACGCTACCGATCTCACCACCAGACAGTTCTACCCGTCTCATCAGGGCTCTTATCTCCTTCTGGAGGACCCTCTGTTGGCTGGAGCTCGCATTCATCGCCATCTGCTGCAAAATTGCAATCACTTCTGAAAGACAATTTTCAATCACGTTAGTACCCAAGGTTATTTTAGGGTGACTTTCTCGAAGGTCAATGTCCACAATGATCATCTCTCTGAACCCCACCTGCGGCATGTGCTGGCCATTGCTGGCGATGATGCTCAAGTCACTGTCTGGATAGCGGGTTATGTCAGTGTCACTCCAGTACTGCTTGAAAAGTACATAGGGGATGGTAGTCACTTGGGACCCGGTGTCCACCAGTGCACTCATAGGGATACCGTCCAGCACTACAGGTAAAACCGGGCGTCCCCCTACGTACTTATCACGCCAATTAGACGGGCCTGGTGACCTTATGCCTGGGGGTTGGCCCTCTGCCCCAGGTCGGACCCATTTAAAGTACAGTACCTGGCTACGTGTCCCGGCTGGCTGCAACGGCGGCAAATCGGCTGTCCATCCTCAGTGTAACGATCGGCGAGTCTCCCTCTGAACGACGAGATCCTCCTCCGTCAACGCCACAGGACATCCTCCAGACTGGAAGCCAGCTTGATTGGTCCTGACGGGTCCATCTGTAACAGCTGTACGGTCCTGGTCAATGCAGCAACACTCTTTGTCAGTTCTTGGACCTGATGGTGCATGTTTGCAGGCGGGGATGGCTTTAGGGCCTGCGCATCAGTCCCCACAAGGTCTGCAGGGTAGGGCGCTGCCTCCTGGTGGTAAGTGATGGCAGGGCGCCGGGAAACTACAGCGCCCCCTGGTGCGGGTTCTCGGAGCACCCGGATGGACCTATCTTTGAACTGTGCAAAAGTCAAATCGGGGTTCTGTAGGGCCATGAGGCGTAGCTGGGTTCTGTGGGCGCTGGACAGCAGACCTTCTATGAACTGATCAGTCAACAGTTTATCGGTATCCTGCACGCTGCCAGGGTCAGCTTGCTTAATTGCCCCCAAGGCTTCCTGTAAATTTAGGGCATAGTCTCTGATGCTATTTTGAGCTGGCTGCTTACATCCATAGAACCGCATTTTGATTTCTGCTGAGGTACGGGTATCAAAGGTGTCCTGTAGATGGGTCAGAACCCCCCTTACAGTCCTTTTCTCCTCCGCTGTCCAAGACTTTACCTCCCGCTGGGCCGCACCAGTTAACTGCCTTATCAGTATGCTTACTTTCTGTTCTTCTGTCAGGGGATAAACTTTGAACAGGCTATACAGCCTTTCTTTAAATTCGCCCAAGGTATGTGACTCGCCGGCATACTGTGGCAGCCAGGCCGCTCCGAGGATATAGGGCATGGAAAACGGCATCACAGCTGCAGCGGCTACGCTGGTGGTAGAGGGTCCCTCCGCGTCCGACATCTTCCTCCCCCCTAGTTAACCGAGGCCTACCTTCCGACGATCCTCTTCTGTAGGCCGCGGATCCGCTCGCGATGCTCTGGGCGAGGACCTTGCGTCGCTCGGTGATGACGTCGGCGTCGCTCTCTCTCCTTCCAGGACCTTGCACGGCGTCTCAGCGTAGGGCGGGGCTTCAGGTCTCACGCGTTTTTGGACGTCCATGCCCCTCTTCTTCCCGCGCGGCGTCCCGAAGATGGCGCCCGATGGCGGGAAACGGCTCCGATTGGCGGGAAATGGCCCTGAATGGCGGGAAACTTCACTCAGGTAAGTATAAAGTATTTTTCAGGCACGCAATACCCATTTGTGGCGGGTTGGTCACAATCCTGCCGACTACGCCAAAGCTGACTCGCCCCCTGGGCCGTGGGGCAGCCGGAACCGGGCTTCTGTACGATGCTGGGGGTAGTAGTGGCAACCCGATCCCGTGGCTCAGGGTGGTCAGACCAAATGCTGTGGCAGTCTATTTATACATTTGGGAATGTCCGACTACGCCACCCGTGGATTGCGGTCAGAGATAACCGCCGCTGCGAGGCAGACCACTGAGGCTGGTGTTGGTGTGCAGCACAGGGGTAGGACAACTCCCCACGGGAAGAGTGTAGCCTCAGGGCAGTGTAGGTGAATGCTGGGGGTGATAGTGCAGGCCGCAATAGTAAGAGTTCAGATTACGCTTCAAACAGTCCAGGGTCTTTATTGCAGATGTTATTACTGACCCAACAGGAGTACCGGTTAGGAATGGGCCTGGGTATCTGAGAGCATTCGGGCGAGCCCCACTGGTCAGGGTGAGTGTGTAGGCCTACCGTTCTCTCTCTATGCTCTTGCTGACTATCCCCCTTTTCGTGGTGTAATAGCCCACGTCCCTGAGCTGGCCATGTACTTTACCTGTATGGCTTGCGACTCGGGCCTTGGGTACCTTTTGCTTCTCCTTGCTGTACTGGTCCCTCTGTGTGGCGGAGCCTCCAGGCTTCTTAGGCCAAGGGACCTGAAATCCCTCGCGGGTTGGTTCTCTGCTGCTGGGCTTGCAATCCTGACAGCCTCAGACCCCAATGTCCGGTTGTGTATTTCTCTCAGCCAGGACCGGCTCTCGTCACCTCTGTCCCTGGCTTGCAGCTTCTCCTCTGCCTCACGGACTCCTCAGCTGCTGCTGACCTGTCCCTCATCTCTGAGAACCCTTTTGGACACTTCAGAAGTGGGTTCTGGTCTCTCTAACCCTGCCCCAGTTCCAGCTTTTATAGGGGCAGCCTGCTCCCCCTACTGGCCTGGGACAGGAGGTGCTGCATGCTAATGGTCCCTGACCAGGGAACCTCCCTCCTGCTCTCAGACACAGCCTTTAATATTTGTGGCATCCAGGCCTGGGGTGACACATATACATCGTACGCACCACACACACGCACTCTGTATACACCGTACGCACCACGCACACTGTATACGCCGTACGCACCACACACCCACTGTATATGCCATACACAGTGGCGTACTGCCAATGGCGGCAGACCACGCGACTGCTATGGGCCCCATAGCAGTCCAGGGGTGGACATACCGCCGCCGGTGCAGCTGTGCCGGGTCCCGACCATGCAGCTGCACCAAGGGGCCCGCAAGGTGCAGCTGCTCCCTGCACGCAGCGGTCAGGGAGGGATCCCTGCAGCTCCGCTGCTGTCAGGAGGAGAATAGCAGCGGAGCTGGAGGGTTCGTCCTCTGCTTCCTCCCTGACCCAGGCACGCGCAGCTTGATGACGTCATCATGCAGCGCGCCCCTGGGTCAGGAAGAAAGCTGCCGGCAAACAGGAGGATGCTGCTGCAGGGGAGCAAGCTGAGGTAAGTTGTTGTTTTTTTTTTGTTTTTTTTTTACTGAAATGCTGGGGAGGGGATGGGGCTGGGAGAGGAATGATGGGGCTGAGAAGAGCAATAATGGGGCTGATGGGACTGGGGAGAGCAATGATGGGGCTGGGGAGAGAAATATTGGTGCTGGAGAGGGGGCTGATGGGGCTGGGGAGAGGAATAATGGTGCTGATGGGGCTGGGGAGAGGAATAATGGAGTTGATGGGGCTAGGAAGAGGAATGATGGGATGATGGGGTTGGAGAGAGCAATAATGGGGCTGATGGGGCTGGGGAGAGGAATGATGGGGCTGGGAGGTGCAATAATGGGGCTGATGGGGCTGGGAAGAGCAATAATGGGGTTGATTGGGCTGGGGAGAGGAATGATGAGGCTGGGAAGAGCAATAATGGGGCTGATAGAGCTGGGGAGAGCAATGATGGGGATGGTGGGGAAGGGGAGAGCAATGACGTGTTGCTGGGAGAGAGCAATGATGGGGGTGCTGGGACAGAGCAATGGTGGGGGGCTGGGAGAGAGCAATGATGTGGGGCTGGGAGAGAGCAATGATGGAGGTGCTGGGACAGAGTAATGATGGGGGTGCTGGGAGAGCGCAATGATGGAGGCGTCTAGGAGAGAGCAATGATGGGAGTGCTGAGAGAAGTGACGCGCCCAAGGGATGGGGACTCGGTGCCCGGGCCTTGCTGTTTGGTTTTGGGGGACGCCGCGGTGGCCGGCTCCCGGGCCCGTACCCTGGGGTCACTCTTTAAAAGAAAGAAGGAATGGTGGGGAAAAGGTGTATGGGATAGGAAAGAGTTTGTGACGCCACCCGTGGTGTTTGGTGAGGATCACCAGCGCTGCTACAGTCCTCTGAGGCCGGTGATCAGGCAGCTTAGATGGTGTGGCTCCCCACAGGTGGAGCGGGGCCTCAGGGCAGCATAGGAGAAGGGATGCAGGACAGAGGGACCCAGCTGGGTCGGAGGAAGAATAGGCACACACACGACAGTTCACTTCAGTATCTTTACTGGTGGTGTTTCAGGCACGATCAAGGGCACTGTAGGGTGAAGGGTGCATTTCAGGACTCTCCCCAGTGAGCGGGTGTGGGGCCTCCTGTTTCTTGCCTTTTCCTGTTAAGTTTATGACCTGCCTGGAGCTAGGCCTAACTTGGTCTCTGTCTTGCACCGGCTGACCTGGTGGTAGGGCCTTCTGTTGGAGATCACACTCCCTGGTCTCTTGGGCCTCGGTGATTCCTGACCCTGGTATTACAGGCAGGTTTTGGTGCTCCTGGGACATGTAGTTCGCCAGGGATCCCGGTTGTTTCTGCTGGTCCTAGAGATCCTTGCAGACGCGGACCCGGTGTCCGGTAAATGCTTGTGGGGTGAGCTGGTTAAGCTCCTCTGCCCCCTACGTAGCTCGCTTACTCCACTTGCCTTCGGTCGCGCTCGGGGCCCTCACTAGGCTTCACACTGGCAGTAAACCACGCTACTCTTCACCGCTCTTATGGCGTCGGCACGCCTTAAGCTCACTGACTGAGCTTTATGAGTCTGAACTCTCTCTAGAGGGCCTGGAACTACCTCTGTCCCCTGAGGAAACTGTTCTCTAGACTGAGCTCCACTGCTGGCTGACCTCTCTCAGGCTCATCTTCTGCAGGAACTGACTGCCTAGCTCCACCTTCCCTTTTTATATCCCTAACGGGCTCCCTCTGCTGGTCTGAGGTGGAAGGTAGAGGTGTGTGTGTATGCTACGAGGGCCTCTTGTGGAGGAATCCGTCCATGCACTCCTCTAGGATCTGTGGCACCAATGCGCAGCAGGGGCGCCACATTCCCCCCCTAGCAAAGCTCAGTACTCCCGGACTGAAGTACTTTTTATAACAACAATACAATAACTCTTCCCTTTATGGGAGGCACTTTGCTTAAACGTTACATAATAAAACATTATAAATAACAAATATATACATATATACAATAAGCAACCTCAGAATTCAAGTCTCTTCTGGTGAGGTTCCCTACAGGATGTCCATCTCACAGGGTAGAGTACTTGGCAGCTTGAGGGACCTGTCCCAAACCCTCAACGTAGGCCCTGGGGTGGCTGCAGGGCTTGGAGATCCTGAGTCGGACCTCCGTTAGTCCCACACCAGACACGTTTTTCTTCCGAGGTCACCTAAAGGGGCACTCCAGGGCGTGCAATTATTTACAAGAAGCAGTTTTTGGGCTGCACATAGTCCACAGCCACAAAGTTCTTTATGTACCCTGACGAGTAACTAAAGGTAACAAGGAAAAGTGTCCATTTCACTTAAATTGTCCATTATAAGGCAAAACAACAAGTTAATAAATATATATACATGAAAATACACAATATAATACCACAGGGGCAACTATTTACACTGTCAGAGTTTCCTTCTCTATTCTCTGTATCTGACAGGGGTCTGACCTCGTGTGCTATGCGTCGACCTACGTGGTACTGGGATGCGTGAGGCACTAGTATTTGCACTACCTCCCATTCTGTCAGTTCTAAGTGTTGGGGAACTGCAGGGTTGCCTTAACCTCTCTACAGGACTGGCAAGTATACCATTGGCTGGGCCTTCTTGCTCTGCTCAAACCGGGGATCCTTCTTCTGTGGATTCTTCTTGAGCAGGCTCTTCTGAAGCACTTACAGGCTCTACTTGCTGTGGAGGGTTTTCTGGCTGTTGAAAGAAGTGGATCACAGGTATTATTACTGCTCCTCCTAGTTGAGGCCAATCTGCCGGGAAATCTCCTAAGTCAGTATGGAGTACTGCTTCTTTAGGCTCCTCCGGTAAGGTGAGAGGCACTTCTTCTTGGAGCTTTAGCAGGTCTGGACACAACTTCAGATGGTCTCTAGATACCGTTGCAGTCATTATTCCTCCGTCTCTACTAATTAGGCAAGTCTTCCTATTATCGAATCTTGAATTTAACACAGTGTAGGGTTCTCTCTCCCACTGGTCATCAAGTTTGTGGTTTCTCCTATTTTCTTTTTAACACCACTTCTCCTGGGGTGAAGGGTTCTGCGGGCGCACTTTTATTGTAGTGGGCTTTCTGCTTGTCCCTTACCCGAGTGAGACTGTCTTCGACAAAGGCCTGTACTCTTCTGTACTGCTCCTGTCTGGTCGTGTCCCAGTCCTCAGTGGACATATCTGCTTCTGGTTCTACTACACCAAGCTCCAGGTCCATGGGCAACTTCCTGGGTCTGGCTCACAATTGGTGGAACTCACAGGTATTTGGTTGTACAGATCTATCAGGTCAGGTAGTAGGTCTGGTCACTGATTTCTCTCCTCTAGTGGTAAGGTCTTCAGCAGGTCGATGATGATGTTATTCATCTTTTCACAGAGACCGTTGGTTTGGGGGTGGTACGGTGTAGTCCTGATCTTTTTACACCTGTACAGATGGCAGAACTCCTTGAACAGTTCGGCTTCAAAGGCTAGGCCTTGATCTGTCAGCACCTGCTCCGGGTATCCATGGGGCCTGCAGAAGTACGCCTGAAATGTCTTCGCCGCAGTTTCTGTCGTCAGGTCCTTGACGGTGGCGACCACCAGGAACCGGGAGTAGTGATCCACCATGGTCAGGGCATAGGAATATCCTGACTTGCTGGGTGACAGCTTGACATGATCCAGGGCCACGATCTCCAGGGGACGAGTCGTCTTGATGGGTTGCAGGGGTGCCTTCTGGCTGCTGCAGTCTTTTCTTCTGAGGCTACAGGGTCCACAATTCCGGCACCACCTCTCAATGGAACAACCCAATAAAATCGACACTTCAGCAGGGTCTCTAGCTTCTTCCAGCCGAAGTGCCCCGCCTGATCGTGGTAGGCTTCCAACACCATCTGGATGTCTGTCTTGGGCACCACTGTCTGCCATACCATCTCATGGGTTTTGGGGCTGACGTACTGTACCTCCGGCACTGCTTCTCTCTATAGATGAACAGCCGGCTCTTCTCATTCCACAGCTGCTTGGCTTGGAGAGACGCTTTCTTCTCCAGGGAGGAACCTTCCTGGGTTATCAGTTCTTTGATACGGCTGACAACCGGGTCGCTGTCCTGAATCTCCTTCCAGCTGTGGTGAGGCAGGGGGTTTAACGTGTTACCGCGAGGCCTCCTGGAGGCTCGTTGCTCGTGGACCATCCCATTCTGATGAAAGGCAGGTAGTTCAATCTCCTCCAGGTCGTCCACTTCTTCTTCAGTGTCTGACTGGTGAGGCATCCTGGACAGGGCATCGGCGTTGGCGTTCTTGCGGCCAGCCCGGTACTTAATAGTGAATTGGTAATTTGACAGCCGAGCCATCCATCGTTGCTCCAAGGCTCCTAGCTTGGCTGTTTCTAGATGAGTCAAGGGGTTGTTATCAGTGAAGGCAGTGAACTTACTGGAGGCTAGATAGTGCTTGAACCGCTCGGTGATGGCCCAGACCAGGGCCAGGAACTCCAACTTGAAGCTGCTATAGTTCTCTGGGTTCCTCTCGGTCGGGCGGAGCTTCCTGCTTGCATAGGCGATCACCTTCTCTTTGCCATTCTGCTTCTGACTCAGTACAGCTCCTAATCCTTCGTTGCTGGCATCAGTGTACAGCAGGAACGGTTGGCTGTAGTCAGGGTAGGCAAGGATCTCTTCGCCGGTCAGGATCTCCTTCATCACCTTAAAGGATTCAGCTTGCTCCTTCCCCCACTGGAACGGGGGATTTCTGCCTCTGGGGGACTGTCCTACCAGGAGGTCTTGCAGAGGCACCGCTTTCTTAGTATAGTCCTTCACAAACCTCCGGTAATACCCGACTAGTCCCAGGAACTGACGTACCTCCTTGAGGCTCTTCGGCTCCGGCCATTTCTGGATGGCAGTGACCTTCTCCGGGTCTGGTGCTACTCCCTCTGAACTGACGATGTGCCCCAGGTACTGTACCTTTCTCTTGAGCAGGTGGCACTTTGAGGGCTTCAACTTCATCCCACACCGGGACAGCGACTCGAATACCTCCGCCAGGTGCTTCAAGTGGTCCTTATACGTTTTGGAGTATACTATCACATCATCCAGGTATAGTAGTACAGTCTCGAAGTTGCGGTGTCCCAGGCAGCACTTCATCAATCTTTGGATCGTTCCGGGGGCGTTGCAGAGTCCAAACAGCATACTATTGAACTCGCAGAGTCCCATCGGGGTGGTGAAGGCCGTCTTCTCCCGATCCTCCTCAGCAACAGCTACTTGCCAGTACCCACTAGTGAGGTCAAGGGTGGAGAAGTAATTTGCAGACTTTAAGGCAGCCAGGGATTCCTCTATACGTGGTAAAGGGTATGCAAATTTATGTGTAATGCGATTTACTTGTCTGTAATCTACACACATTCTCATGCTTCCGTCCTTTTTCCTGACTAGAACTAGGGGAGCTGCCCAGGGACTACAACTATCCCTTACTACCCCTGCCTTCTTCATGTCGTGCAACATCTCCTTCACCTTCTGGTAGTGTGCTGGTGGTATAGGCCTGTAACGTTCTTTGATGGGTGGATGGTCACCTGTGGGGATATGGTGTTGAACCCCCTTAATCCTCCCAAAGTCAAGTGGGTGCTTACTGAATACTTGCTCGTATTCTTGAACCACCCGGTGTACACCCTGCTTCTGATGAGCAGTAGTGGTGTCTGTCCCAACATGGAGCTGTTGACACCAATCTTCCACCTGGGTTGCCGGGTCATTATCCTCCACTTGGTCTGGTGAGGTTAAGGACTCCACCGTGTGTATGGAGTTGTTATTTACTGTGTACAGTTTGGCAACAGTGGCGTAGCAAGGTAATCTAATCTCGTCCTCCCAATAGTTTAGGAGGCGTACGGGCACCCTCCCATTGCGTACATCCACTACCCCTCTGGCAGTCAAGAATGTAGGCCTATGCTCGGAGCTAAGGGGCTCTACTACCACCTGGTAGCTCCGTCCTTTGAGACCTATTGCTGCTCTACACCATATCAGCATTTCACTCATCGGGGGAATCACAATGGGTACCAGGTCTGTCACCAGTACATTACCAATTTCATCACCTGTTAGCTTTACCTGTTGCTGGTACATAAGGGTTCGGATCTCTTTCTGGAGCGCCTTTCTCTGCCCTTGTCTGGCAGTGTCAGCTATCTGTTGGAGCAAGAACACCACTTCTCCCAGAAAGTTACTAACAATATTAGTGCCAAGTACCATATACAAATTTGTATCATCAGGATTAGTCTCTACTACAATTAGTCCCTGGTCCTTCAGTTCCACTCTTCCCACCTTTACTGCCACATCCTTAACCCCGACTAGGTTAAGGGGGAGGCCGGTGGAGGCCGTTTGAGGCATAAACGGAAAGGTTTGGAGCTGGTGGGCTTAGGTCATCCATGGACCAGAACCTTTTGTAGAGGATGTCAGGCATGATGGTTACCTGAGATCCTGTGTCCAGCAGAGCGGATGTCGCAATGCCGTCTAGCACAAAGGACAGGAAAGGTCTTCCTCCCACAAACCTGCTGTACCAGTCTGTTGGGCCTGGGGAGTCTACTCCTGGGTGTCGGCCCTCGGCCCCAGGGTTTTCTCGTTTAAAGGACAGCTCTGGATGGTGTGACCTGACTTGTGACAGCGGTGGCAGACAGGGTCCTTCGGTGGACGGCGTTGGTCGCTGATCCTCCCAGGGGGTGGCGTTGTCCTCTTCCTTCTTCTCATCCAGGGGACATCCTCAGGGCTGTCAGCTAGCAGGATCCTTCCTTCCTCCTCGGGCTCCGGCCGCAGCTGCAGGGTTCTCAATACAGTGGTCAGGGTTTTGCTCAACTGACGCACTTCAGAGCGCAGGCTATCCAGCTCACTAGGGGACGTTGCTTGCACCTTGGCATCAGCAGCCACTGGGGAAAAGGTGGACGCTGCAGGCACTGGGGTGGCCCCACCCTGGTAACATTGGATAGCAGTTGTTTCCAGGGGCTGCAGTCCTTTTGTAGCCATGTCCTTAAGGATGTCAAAGGTGGCATCTGGATGATCCAGGGACCACCAACGCACAGTCCTGCTCTCCTCTGGAGATAAACTGTTCCTTCAGCATTTTATCTTCATTATTGATGCTGGTTGGACTAACCTCTTTCAGAGCTCGCAGGGCCCCTTGTAAACGCCAGGCATAGTCCCGATCACTGTCCTCCGGTTGCTGAGAGCAGTTGTAGAACCTCATCTGGAGGTCTGTCTCAGTACGATTCTCAAAGACAGTCTATAACTTTTTAAAGATTGCGGACACTGACTCTTGGTCTGCGGCCGACCAGGTTTCTACTTCTTGCTCCGCAGCACCGGTTAATTGTCCTAATACCACAGCGGCTCTTTGCTTGCCTGTCATAGAGTACGTATCCAGTATACCGCATATTTTCCGCTTAAATCCAGACAGGGTATCTGGTTTGCCGCTGTACTGGGGGAGCCACTTCGCTCCGGGGATGTACGGTAGGGCTATGGGTATGACAGGGGTTACAGGCCCTGCTGGTGGAGCGGCTGCTTCGGCCTGCTCGGCATCGGGCACAAGTTGAGCATCAGGGCGGTTAACCGGTATTCCGGCGTTGTGCTGTTCTTCGGACATTCTGGCGCTCCCCTAGCTAACTGTGGCCTACCTTCTCTTCTTTTCTTCCGGTAGGCCGCAGCTCCGCAGGTGACGTTCTTCTTCAGGACCTTGTGTCGCTTGCGTCCTACGTCAGAGCGTTCACCGGCGCTCCTTCCAGGACCTGGCGCTTCCTGGTTTGACGTCGAGGCGTGAGGCGTGTCCGGGGCTTCGCTCGCTTTAGCAGGTACGCCTCTCAGTTTCCCGCGGTTACGCCCTTCTTCCCGCTCGGCGGCCCAACAATGGCGGCAATCTTCGCCACAGTTAAATATACAGTTTTTGATTAAAGGCGCACATTACCCGGTGGCAACGGACACAACACTCCGTCGTTGCAGCGGGCACAGGATCCTGTTCGTGACGCCAGGAAGAGATGACGAGCCCAAAGGATGGGGACTCGGCGCCCGGGCCTTGCTGTTAGTTTTGGGGGATGGCGCGGTGGCCAGCTCCCGGGGCCGTACCCTGGGGTCACTCTTAAAAAAAAGCAAAGAATTGAGGGAAAGGTGTATGGGAAAAGGGGAAAGTTCGTGACGCCTCCTGTGGTAACATAGTTTGTAAAGCCGAATAAAAACTTGCGTCCATCAAGTTCGACCTGTTAGTTCTGTAATTGCTAAAGTTGATCCAGAGGAGGGCAAAAACCCCAAATGATTTAGCCAATCTTCACCTGAGGAAAAATTCCCTCCCGACTCTGAAACCAGCAGTCAGAATAAATCCCTGTATCAACTTACTATTTTATTTTATTTTTAAGTATACGCTGAAATCTGCCTGGTATCTAGAAATGCATCCAGTCCCCGCTTGAACTGGTGTAGTGAATCCGACATTACCGTCTCCTCACTCAGTGAATTCCATATTCTCACTGCTCTTACCGTAAAGAACCCCTTCCTATGCTGGTGCTGAAACCTTTTCTCTTCCAGTCTTAGTGAATGCCCTCTTGTTACCGTAATATCCCTCCTTTTGAACAAATCCCGGATCTCTATACTGTCCCCTAACATATTTGTACACATTTATTATGTCCCCCCTCAACCTTCTCTTTTCCAAGCTGAATAGTTCTAGTTTTGCCAACCTCTCTGGGTATTGCAGTCCCTCCATTCCCTTTATTAATTTTGTTGCCCTCCTTTGTACCTTTTCAAGCTCATTTATATCCTTTCTATATATTGGGGCCCATAACTGAGCACAGTATTCCAAGTGTGGTCTGACCAGTACTTTGTACAGTGGAAGAACAATGTTCTCATCCTTTGCAGCTATACCTCTTCTGATACATCCCATTACCCTGTTTGCCCTTACAGCAGCGGCCTGACTTTGGGCACTCCAATTTAGTTTGCTATCAATCAAGATGCCCAAGTCCTTCTCCATCTCTGAATTCCCCAATGATTTCCCATTCAGTGAGTACTGGTGACTTCCATTTTTCCTTCCCATATGTATGACCTTACATTTCTCCTCATTAAACCTCATTTGCCATTTAATGCTCCACCTACCCAGGTAATCCAAATCCCTCTGTAGGTCTGCACTGTCCTCTTTTGTATTAATTGTTTTACATAACTTTGTGTCATCTGCAAATATTGATATGTTACTATTTATCCCGTTGACTATGTCGTTAATAAAGATATTAAATAACATTGGGCCTAGTACAGACCCCTGTGGTATCCCACTAGTGACGCTTACCCAATCTGAGTATATTCCATTTATAACCACCCTCTGCCTTCTATCCTTTAGCCAGTTAGCTACCCACTTGCAGACATTTTCCCCCAGCCCCATCATTCTCATTTTGTAGACCAACCTATTATGTGGCACGCTATCGAACGCTTTTGAGAAGTCGAGATACACGACATCCACTGGTTCCCCCTGATCTACTCGAGAGCTAACCTCCTCGTAGAAGTCAATCAGGTTTGTTTGGCAGGAGCGATTCCTCATGAATCCATGTTGGTTCGGGATTAAAAGATTATTAGCATCAAGATGCTCCGTAATTGCCTCTTTAATGAAGCTTTCAAAAATTTTGCCCACAACGGACGTCAGACTCACCGGCCGATAGTTTCTGGCGTCACTTTTCGCTCCCTTTTTGAATATTGGCACTACATTCGCCTGTCGCCAATCAAGTGGCACAGACCCAGTCTCAACAGAGTCCTTAAATATAAGATATAACGGTCTGTCTATCACATTACTTAGTTCCCTTAGTACCCGTGGGTGTATGCCATCAGGTCCTAGTGATTTGTTTATTTTAATGTTACTGAGGCGTTTCTGTACCCCAGCTTAGATTTGTCATACTTAGTGGAGGATTAAGCTTGTCACTTCTCATTTCTCCTGTTAGTTCGATTTCCTTTGTGAAAGTTGTCGAAAAAAAATTATTTAATAGATTAGCTTTATCCTCATCTTTCTCTATGATTTTGCCTTCCTCACTTTTTATCGGTCCAATATTATCCGATTTAATCCTTTTACTATTTATATACGTAAAGAACAGTTTGGGATTTGATCTACTTTCCCTAGCAATACGTCTCTCTGTTTCCTCCTTCGCTATTTTTATTTGTTTTTTACAGGTTCTCATTTTTTCCTTGTAACACATTACTGCTTCCTTACTGTTTTCCTGTTTTAATCTCTTGAATGCCTCTTTTTTGCTATTTAACGCCCCTTTTACGTTCTTGTTCAACCATATTGGTTTCCTCTTATTTCTGGCCCTTTTATTCCCATACGGTATATATCTCTCGCACTGAGTATTCAGAATTCTTTTGAAGGTTTCCCATTTACTATTCGTATTCCTTTGATTAAGAACTTTGTCCCAGTCAATAAGTTGAAGGCTTTCTTTCAGCTGATCAAACTTCGCCCTCCTAAAGTTTAATGTTTTTGTTGTTCCCTTATTGATAACCCTACTGAGGGGCATTTTGAAGTCGATAATATTATGGTCGCTATTACCTAGGTGCCCCCCTATCTGTACCTCAGTTATTCTATCAGGCCTATTAGTCAATCTTAGGTTACAATGTGCACTGTTAATGCCTCCCAATGTTTCTTTACAGAGGTGTACTACCCTGAATCCAGCAACTTTGTTACCTCTCTCGGATCTGAAGGAGGGGTCTGGTACTGTGCTTTATAAGGAAGATCCAAGAGAGGAAGTTCCTCATGACTGTGTACAAATGATGGCACAAGAAACAGCAGGTTTACCTACTGTATTTGAACATGAATTACAAAATGCAGATTTTGAATTTTTTGTAGATGGATCCCGTCATCAGGACGATTCAGGTACCTTCCATACTGGATATGCAGTTGTCTCCCTCAATGCAGTAATCAAGGCAGAACCAATGCTCCCACACCAGTCGGCTCAAGAAGTTGAACTTAGGGCCCTAACCGAGGCCTGTAAACTAGCGGAAGGTAGTATTGTTAACATTTACACAGATTCTAGGTACGCATTCGGTATATCGCATGATTTTGGTCCAATATGGAAGTCAAGAGGTTTCCTGACGGCAGCAGGACACCCCATTAAGAATGCTGATGCGGTCCAGCAGTTAATTGATGCGCTACAACTACCTAAACAAGTAGCTGTCATAAAGGTAAGAGCACATACCAGACGCACCGACCAGGTAAGCAGAGGAAACGCGATGGCAGATGCAGCTGCAAAAACAGCAGCCTGTAAGCCGCAACAAGGGTCAACAGTACGTCAGTTAAGTGCCCCTAAAAACCCCTTTGTGTCGGAGGACATCTTATCCCAAATGCAGGCTCAGGCTCAAAAGGAGGAGGTTGATAAGTGGTTAAAGGAAGGTGCATGCCTGAATGAAGCAAATGGGGTATGGGGGAAAGGGACACGACGATGCCTTCCAAGGGCACTGTACCCAGCAGCTGCCCAGATACTACATGGGCCGACACACCAATCTAAAACGGGTGTGATGAGTGTGATGCAGAAACATTGGGTGGCACCAGGATTCTCCACCTGTATTGAAAACCTGGTACAAGGGTGCATGATATGTGCTACACATAATCAGGGTAGAGTAGTTAAAACACCACCCAAACACACCCCCGGCCCCTCTATCCATTCCAGAGACTGCAAATTGATTATATTCAGCTGCCAAAGTCAGGATCATGGGAATATGTGTTGGTCTGTATTGATTTGTTCTCAGGATGGCCAGAGGCTTTCCCGATTGCCAAAGCCACGGCTGCGGCAACCGCAAAGAAACTGCTTGCGGAGGTGGTCTGCAGGTATGGGGTACCAGAGGTAATTGAGAGTGACAGAGGTACACACTTCACAGGTGAAATAATGAATGAAGTCATGTCAGCTCTAGGAATTCAACAAGCATTCCACACCCCATATCACCCACAAAGTAGTGGTAAAGTGGAAAGACTGAATGGGACATTGAAATTAAAAATTCAGAAAGCCATGGCTGAGACAGGAAAACCATGGCCGGACTGTTTACCACTTGCTCTGTTTTCAGTAAGATACACGCCTAATAGAAAGACTGGACTCTCTCCATATGAGATATTGTTTGGCAACGTACCCAGCCTAGGGTGTTTCTATCCGCAAGCATTAGAAATGAACAACCATGTGCTAAGTTCCTATGTGAGGGCTTTACACAAAAAGATTAAGCAAGTACATGATAATGTCTTCAGTTCTCTTCCAGATCCAGATCAAGACTCTAGCAGCCATACGCTGCAACCTGGAGACTGGGTGGTTATAAAAAGACACGTGAGGAAAAGCCTAAATCCACGGTTTGACGGACCCTTTCAAGTTCTTCTGACCACAAGTACAGCCGTTAAGCTAGAGGGAAAAGAGACCTGGATCCACGCGTCCCATTGCAAAAAGATACTAGGAGAACCAGCGGACAAAGAATGATGACATTTATACTTACCTGCATACTTACAACCACAGGTGCATGGACTACGTTAGGCACCATGGATGGAGATGACAATAGATTCATTAGACACCATCTTGCTCTAATCGATGGACTAAAGGAGCAAAACCAGACCATTGCTAATTGTTGGATATGTACGCATGCCCCTGTGACGTCCACTAGCATACCCTTTCTCGCTGTCCCGGTCTCATGGGAAGAGATAAACTTTTGGGTGAACTGTTCAGATACTTGGGCCAATAATTCCACACAGAGATTTTCCTTTCTAAATCCCACAAATTGGTTTAAAGGTATTGGTGGGTGGTTGGCTGGTATAGTACAAGTGATTTTACAGGTTTTGCTAATGTGTCTTGCGGTTTATTTGGTTTTTAAGCTTTTTTTAATGTGTATTCAGCGTTGTACTAAAAGAAAACATAGAAATTCGTATTGATAAGTGAAGGAACAAAAGGATGGAATGTTATAGCAGAAGATGGAGTCCCTCATGTTTAAAGGCCCCATCTATGCTATATAAGTCTGACAGTTATTTTAGGTGAAAACAACAGCTATGAATGTTCCTTCTTGTATCAATAGCGTGTCCTTGGGAGAAGATAAAGTATACTCCCTGGCCAGATGTTTCTTCTTGTAGCAATAATGTGTTCTTGCAGAAAGATGAAATGACCTTGCTAACTAGATAAGTCTAATTAAATATTTTAAAGCATACAGAAACTAGCTTTTTTTCGCTTGTTCAGCTAAACTGTATAATCGAACCATATATGGCAAATCCGTTTCCTGCCTTTTAGGGTGTATATTAGCCCTGTGTTTTGTAATAAAGTTTTTAGAGTATGTTTAGACACAAACATCCTGTCCTGTGTCTTCATTCTCTCCGAGCTCGTAATCCAAAGGATAGAAGACCCAAAATTCAGTGACGACAATAGGATTAGATACACAGCTCAGCAGACAGTATCACACAGGAAAGGATTAGATACACAGCTCAGCAGACAGTATCACACAGGAGGGGATTAGATACACAGCTCAGGAGACAGTATCACACAGTATAAGATTAGATACACTGCTCAGCAGACAGTATCACACAGGAGAGGATTAGATACACAGCCCAGCAGACAGTATCGCACAGGAGAGGATTAGATACACTGCTCAGCAGATGGTATCGCACAGGAGAGGATTAGATACATGGCTCCGCAGACAGTATCACACAGGAGAGGATTAGATACACGGCTCAGCAGACAGTATCACACAGGAGAGGATTAGATACACGGCTCAGCAGACAGTATCACACAGGGTAGGATTAGAGATACAGCTCAGCAGACAGTATCACACAGGAGAGGATTAGATACACAGCTCAGTAGACAGTATCACACAGGAGAGGATTAGATACACGGCTCAGCAGACAGTATCACACAGGGTAGTATTAGAGATACAGCTCAGCAGACAGTATCACACAGGGTAGGATTAGATACACGGCTCAGCAGACAGTATCACACAGGAGGGGATTAGATACACAGCTCAGCAGACAGTATCATACAGGAGGGGATTAGATACACAGCTCAGCAGACAGTATCACACAGGATAAGATTAGATACACTGCTCAGCAGACAGTATCACACAGGAGAGTATTAGATACACAGCTCAGCAGACAGTATCACACAGGAGAGGATTAGATACATGGCTCAGCAGATAGTATCACACAGGATAGGATTAGATACACTGCTCAGCAGACAGTATCACACAGGAGTGGATTAGCTACACGGCTCAGCAGACAGTATCACACAGGGTGGGATTAGAGATACAGCTCAGCAGACAGTATCACACAGGAGAGGATTAGATACACAGCTCAGTAGACAGTATCACACAGGAGATGATTAGATACACTGTTCAGCAGACAGTATCACACAGGATAGGATTAGATGCACAGCTCAGCAGACAGTATCGCACAGGACAGGATTGGATACACAGCTCAGCAGACAGTATCACACAGAAGAGGATTAGAGATACAGCTCAGCAGACAGAATCGCACAGGGCGGGATTAGATACACGGCTCAGCAGACAGTATCACACAGGATAGGATTAGATACACAATTCACCATCACTGAGTCATAATAGCACAGCGGTATGTGGTGAGGGACTACTACTCCCAGCAAGTGACAGCACAGGCACAGATCATGTAACTAAACCATCACTGCATCATAATAGCACTGCAGTATGTGATGAGGGACTACAACTCCCAGCAAGTGACAGCACAGGCACCGATCATGTAACTAAATCATCACTGCATCATAATAGCATTGCAGTGTGTGGTGAGGGACTACAACTCCCAGCAAGTGACAGCGCAGGCACCGATCATGTAACTAAATCATCACTGCATCATAATAGCATTGCAGTGTGTGGTGAGGGACTACAACTCCCAGCAAGTGACAGCACAGGCACCGATCATGTAACTAAACCATCACTGCATCATAATAGCACTGCAGTATGTGGTGAGGGACTACAACTCCCAGCAAGTGACAGCGCAGGCACCGATCATGTAACTAAACCATCACTGCATCATAATAGCACTGCAGTATGTGGTGAGGGACTACAACTCCCAGCAAGTGACAGCGCAGGCTCCGATCATGTAACTAAACCATCACTGCATCATAATAGCCCTGCAGTATGTGCTGAGGGACTACAACTCCCAGCAAGTGACAGCGCAGGCACCGATCATGTAACTAAACCATCACTGCGCCATAATAGCATTGCAGTATGTGCTGAGGGACTACAACTCCCAGCAAGTGACAGCGCAGGCACCGGTCATGTAACTAAACCATCACTGCGTCATGATAACACTGCAGTATGTGGTGAGGGACTACAACTCCCAGCAAGTGACAGCGCAGGCACCGGTCATGTAACTAAACCATCACTGCGTCATGATAACACTGCAGTATGTGGTGAGGGACTACAACTCCCAGCAAGTTTATTTCTTTTTATTTTACACGCTGCTGTTTTCCACAGTGAATTACCAGAAAGATCTGCACCAAAATCATGGAGTGCAAATTTGCTGTTGTGGATTTTCTTGCGGATTTTTGCTAATTTGCTCTGATTTTCTATGGAAATCCTCCAGGAACAATCTGCCACATTTGATCAGATCTTCAGGCCTCATTCAGACATCTGTAGTTTTCTGGTACATTAAAAAAAAGCAAAAAAAAACAAAACTGATTTTCATCAAAGGGATCGATCCGAATTGTATCAATGTTTGTTACTATATGCAAATAAAAAATATATATATATATATATGGATATGTGAGCTGCCCCATAGATGATAAAGGTGCGTATTATGTCTGTCAATAACATGGATGTAAAAAAACAGACGTCTGAATGAGACGTTCACCCACAAGATCATCTAGCAATAGTGCAGCTCTGACCTGACACATAGCATTCACAGAAAGGCTCCTGATCAGCACATATGATGTCTGTGATCTATAAAGAGTCCTCCACATTGTACCCACTACATATACATTCACAATAAAGCTGCCCCCGTAACATCAACTGCCCCACACCTACCACATATAGCCAGGTCCCCGCTCCCCTACACACAGTATATAGCCAGGTCCCCGCTCCCCCACACACAGTATATAGCCAGGTCCCCGCTCCCCCACACACAGTATATAGCCAAGGTCCCCGCTCCCCTACACAAAGTATATAGCCAAGGTCCCCGCTCCCCCACACACAGTATATAGCCAGGTCCCCGCTCCCCCACACACAGTATATAGCCAGGTCCCCGCTCCCCCACACACAGTATATAGCCAGGTCCCCGCTCCCCCACACACAGTATATAGCCAGGTCCCCGCTCCCCCACACAAAGTATATAGCCAGGTCCCCGGTCCCCCACACACAGTATATAGCCAGGTCCCCGCTCCCCCACACAAAGTATATAGCCAGGTCCCCGCTCCCCCACACAAAGTATATAGCCAGGTCCCCGCTCCCCCACACAAAGTATATAGCCAGGTCCCCGCTCCCCCACACACAGTATATAGCCAAGGTCCCCGCTCCCCCACACAAAGTATATAGCCAAGCTCCCCTCCTCCATGTATAGCATATTTATCCAGGTCTCCCTCCCCCACATATAGCAAAGAGAACCAAGTCCAGCACCCCCTCCCCCATACATAGCATACGGTATATAGACAAGTCCCCCACACACAGCATACGGTATATAGACAAGTCCCCCACACACAGCATACGGTATATAGACAAGTCCCCCCCACACAGTATACTGTATATAGACAAGTCCCCCCCACGCAGCATACGGTATATAGACAAGTCCCCCACACACAGCATACGGTATATAGACAAGTCCCCCACACACAGCATACGGTATATAGACAAGTCCCCCATACACAGCATACAGTATATAGACAAGTCCCCCACACACAGCATACGGTATATAGACAAGTCCCCCACCACACAGCATACGGTATATAGACAAGTCCCCCACACACAGCATACGGTATATAGACAAGTCCCCCACACAGCATACGGTATATAGACAAGACCCCCACATAGCATACAGTATAT
This sequence comes from Phyllobates terribilis, assembly GCF_046119375.1. Classification (NCBI taxonomy): domain Eukaryota; kingdom Metazoa; phylum Chordata; class Amphibia; order Anura; family Dendrobatidae; genus Phyllobates; species Phyllobates terribilis. Next base: position 1,426,404 of record NW_027363202.1, on the reverse strand, counting down.
AGACAAGTCCCCCACACACAGCATACGGTATATAGACAAGTCCCCCATACACAGCATACAGTATATAGACAAGTCCCCCACCACACAGCATACAGTATATAGACAAGTCCCCCACCCCCTCCCCCCCACACACAGCATACGGTATATAGACATGTCCCCCGCACACAGCATGCGGTATATAGACGAGTCCCCCGCACACAGCATGCGGTATATAGACAAGTCCCCCGCACACAGCATGCGGTATATAGACGAGTCCCAGGCACACAGCATGCGGTATATAGACGAGTCCCCCGCACACAGCATGCGGTATATAGACAAGTCAAACCACACACACAGCATACGGTATATAGACAAGTCCCCCACACACAGCATACGGTATATAGACAAGTCCCCCACCCCCTCCCCCCCCACACACAGCATACGGTATATAGACAAGTCCCCCACACACAGCATACGGTATATAGACAAGTTCCCCACACACAGCATACAGTATATAGACAAGACCCCCACATAGCATACAGTATATAGATAAGTCCCCCACACACAGCATACGGTATATAGACAAGTCCCCCATACACAGCATACAGTATATAGACAAGTCCCCCACACACAGCATACGGTATATAGACAAGTCCCCCACACACAGCATACAGTATATAGACAAGTCCCCCACACAGCATACGGTATATAGACAAGTCCCCCACACAGCATAAGGTATATAGACAAGTCCCCCACACACAGCATACAGTATATAGACAAGTCCGCCACCCCCTCCCCCCCCCACACAGCATACAGTATATAGACAAGTCCCCACACACAGCATACGGTATATAGACAAGTCCCCCACACACAGCATACGGTATATAGACAAGTCCCCCACACACAGCATACGGTATATAGACAAGTCCCCCACACACAGCATACGGTATATAGACAAGTCCCCCACACAGCATACGGTATATAGACAAGACCCCCACATAGCATACAGTATATAGACAAGTCCCCCACACACAGCATACGGTATATAGACAAGCCCCCATACACAGCATACAGTATATAGACAAGTCCCCCACCACACAGCATACAGTATATAGACAAGTCCCCCACCCCCTCCCCCCCACACACAGCATACGGTATATAGACATGTCCCCCGCACACAGCATGCGGTATATAGACGAGTCCCCCGCACACAGCATGCGGTATATAGACAAGTCAAACCACACACACAGCATACGGTATATAGACAAGTCCCCCACACACAGCATACGGCATATAGACAAGTCCCCCACCCCCTCCCCCCCCACACACAGCATACGGTATATAGACAAGTCCCCCACACACAGCATACAGTATATAGACAAGTCCACCACACACAGCATACGGTATATAGACAAGTCCCCCACACACAGCATACAGTATATAGACAAGTCCCCCACACACAGCATACGGTATATAGACAAGTCGCCCACCTCCCACACACGGTATACAGACAAGTCCCCCCCACACACACACAGCATACAGTATATAGACGAGTCCCCCGCACACAGCATGCGGTATATAGACAAGTCAAACCACACACACAGCATACGGTATATAGACAAGTCCCCCACACACAGCATACGGTATATAGACAAGTCCCCCACCCCCTCCCCCCCCACACACAGCATACGGTATATAGACAAGTCCCCCACACACAGCATACAGTATATAGACAAGTCCCCCACACACAGCATACGGTATATAGACAAGTCCCCCACACACAGCATACAGTATATAGACAAGTCCCCCACACACAGCATACGGTATATAGACAAGTCCCCCATACACAGCATACAGTATATAGACAAGTCCCCCACCACACAGCATACAGTATATAGACAAGTCCCCCACCCCCTCCCCCTCACACACAGCATACAGTATATAGACAAGTCCCCACACACAGCATACAGTATATAGACAAGTCCCCCACACACAGCATACGGTATATAGACAAGTCCCCCACACACAGCATACAGTATATAGACAAGTCCCCCACACACAGCATACGGTATATAGACAAGTCCCCCACACAGCATACAGTATATAGACAAGTCCCCCACACACAGCATACAGTATATAGACAAGTCCCCCACACACAGCATATATTATATAGACAAGTCCCCCACACACAGCATACAGTATATAGACAAGTCCCCCACACACAGCATACGGTATATAGACAAGTCTCCCACCTCCCACACACGGTATATAGACAAGTCCCCCCCACACACACACAGCATACAGTATATAGACAAGTCCCCCATACACAGCATACGGTATATAGACAAGTCCCCCACACACAGCATACAGTATATAGACAAGTCCCCCACACACAGCATACGGTATATAGACAAGTCCCCCACACACAGCATACAGTATAAAGACAAGTCCCCCACACACAGCATACAGTATATAGACAAGTCCCCCCCACACACAGCATACGGTATATAGACAAGTCCCCCACACACAGCATACAGTATATAGACAAGTCCCCCACACACAGCATACAGTATATAGACAAGTCCCCCACACACAGCATACGGTATATAGACAAGTCCCCCACACACAGCATACAGAATATAGACAAGTCCCCCACACACAGCATACGGTATATAGACAAGTCCCCCACACACAGCATACGGTATATAGACAAGTCCCCCACACAGCATACAGTATATAGACAAGTCCCCCACCTCCCACACACGGTATACAGACTAGTCCCCCCCCCACACACACACAGCATACAGTATATAGACAAGTCAAACCACACACCCCCACACACACAGCATACGGTATATAGACAAGTGCATAGCTGTGGTAGGGTAGGAGTGGGAGGAGCCTTCCTTCTCTTGTCAGTTCTGGCCCTGCAGTGGGGCCCACCGGGGAATTCCCTAGCAGGCCAGTCCGAGCCCGGTCACATGCTGACTAGAGTCTCAGACACCTCTCTGAGTAGCCCACTGATAGAAGTGGATGAGAATCTAGTCGGCATTTGACCTCAACTATTACATCATAACACCGGCTTTATCTTTTTAAAGCGTTGTAACCTTTACTCACTTTATGAATCAGCCACAGATAAAACTCAGTAAGGATGGGTTGCTACTGTGTGCAATTTGCCAGCCAGCCCAGAACAGCGGTGACCTGAGCCGACAGCAGCGACTTGAGTAGACTGTGGCCACCTGAGCCAACAGCGGCATTTATATTGCGCTATCACCAGGAAATGGATGACAATGGCAGTCAGGGGAATGGTGAAGGCCGGCATGGCTGCCATCTTGGTACTCCTGTGAAGTTCATCCACAGTCTGGACTTAATCTTATAAACTGTATACTGCATTACTAGAGGATTACTGTATATAGAATAAGCATTCAAGAGATCGCAGGTTCAAGTGCCCTAAGGGGACATAAAAAAATAAAGTAAAAATGGAAAAAAAAGAAAAAAGTTTTACAAAGGAAAAAAAATAAACAAAAATGTTAAATCACCCCTTTTTTCCAAGGTAGAAAAAAAGAAATTAAAAAAGAAACATTTTATATTGTCGTGTCTGTAAAAGTCCAACCTATCAAAGCCCAAATTATTTAAACCGCACGTTAAATAGCGGAAAAATAAATGAAGAAGCCAGAATTGCCGTATTATGGTGTCACCAAACAGTAATAAATAACCCGGTATTGTGTCACCATTTTGTGAGACCCTGCATTTGTTCCATGTTTCTGCTGATGAATCTGGGCGAGGTTCGCTTTCTGCTCGCCGACCTGCGGGGGTTATTGATGCCATTCTCTGCTGTCTACAAACTTTTCATCTCTTTTTGATGCATTTTTTGGGAGGTAAAATTACCCGAAAAGAAAAAAAAATTGGGTGTTTAGATTATCTTTGCTGTTGGGCATTTGCTGTAGGGGTTAATATATTTATGATTTGATAGATCGGACTTTTTGTCAGTGTGTCAATACTAAATAAATAAATATATATATATAATCTTTTAGTCTTGCTTTGTATTGACAAATGGAGGTAGGAAATTTAAAAGGATTTTTTTTATATATAAATTTCAATTTTAATCCTTTTCTATCACATTATTTTTTGGTCCCGTTGGGCAACTTGAACCAAAAATCCACAACTCATTGGAATTGCGACACTTAAATTCTGCGGATGTCGGGAAGGGGATAAAGAGAATAAAGTAACTTTGCAGAATGCTTCCGTTTTGTGTACACAGCTCCTGTGCTGACTTAGTGTTCTCTTTGGTTACACCACACACCCATTCTGTGTCCGGCCCCCACAGATCGCCATCTCCATATATATGGGGGGATTTCCTCATGTGACGACCCCTCTGCCGATGTATACAGATCACATGTGGCTTCACCTTCAGCTTTGATCTCCGCAGTCTTCAGCTCCGGATCCTCCAGGATGAGGGATAAATCTTTCTTGCTCTTCATTCCCCTCCGTGGCTGATACAGCAGCTCCACCGCGCCGACGTTCCCCTCATAGGGAGGAATCGCTCCGCAAAGACTGTTCTCAGCCACAGGACGATGCGCCGGATACAGGAGGAAAGTTCTCCTCTCTGCAATGAAGGATTATTCCACTTTTCTGCCATTTGTAAGATCTCTGCTTGTTGTCTGAGAATAAAATCATTCTTGTTAATATCCAGAACCTGAAAAAAATCTAATCCTGACAGCAGCGGAGCATTTATTACAATGGTATTCAGTCTAGACGATCCCCCTCCTGTCCTGACCGTTTGCTACAATGTATCAGTGCAGGGAAAATCTATCAGTTCGGACTTGGTTTCCCTTACAGAGGATTGTCCAGGCCAGACACCATTGTACCCAGTGGCGTCCCGCCAATGGCGGCAGGCCACGCGACTGCTATGGGGCCCGTGAGCTGGGGGGGCCCCATAGCAGTCGCCTGCACTGTGTACCCCCGCATCGGGTCCCCCTCCTGCACCCAGGAAGCGGCGGGGCCCTGAGCAGGCGGGGGGCTTACTCGCCGTCGGGCATCCCGGAGCACTATGGGCCCCCCCGCCTGCTCAGGGCCCCGGCCGTCACAATAATTACCTCTTCCTGTGCCCTAGACACTAGAATGTATGGGATCCTTCCAGGTGTGATGTCATTTCCGGGGGCGTGTTCTAGTTCAGCACCAGACGCCAGAGTCTCATGCAGAGACAGAGCTGCCGGTGAAGCTGCAGGAGGAGGTCAGTATCCTAAGCTGAGAAACAGGAGATTGTTCTATTAATTGCTGGTCTGATGTCTTTTCTTCTTGTTGTTTTTGGGGTGAGGGGGCTTGATACTTGCGAGTGAGGGATTTGGGGGGGTTAATGCTGGAGGGCAGTCTGGTGGGGTTAATTAATGCTTGTGGAGATCTTAGGGGGCTCTGGGGAATAATGCAGGGATAATGCGTGCTTGTGGGGGCCCTAAGGGGATGCTACGGGGTTGTGAGGGCTCTGGGGGGGATGCTGCGGGCTTAGGGGGGCCCTAAGGGGGATTCTGCGGTCTTGTGGGGGCTCTGGGGGGGATGCTGCGAGCTTGTGGGGGCTCTGGGGGGGTGAATGCTGTGGGCTTGTGGGGCCCTGGGGGGGATGCTGCGGGCTTGTGGGGCCCTGGGGGGATGCTGTGGGCTTGTGGGTGCTCTGGGGGGGGATGCTGCGGGCTTGTGGGGCCCTGGGGGGGGATGCTGTGGGCTTGTGGGGGCTCTGGGGCGGGAATGCTGTGGGCTTGTGGGGCCCTGGGGGGGATGCTGCGGGCTTGTGGGGCCCTGGGGGGATGCTGTGGGCTTGTGGGGCCCTGGGGGGATGCTGTGGGCTTGTGGGTGCTCTGGGGGGGGATGCTGCGGGCTTGTGGGTGCTCTGGGGGGATGCTGCGGGCTTGTGGAGGCTCTGGCGGGGATGCTGCGAGCTTGTGGGGGCTCTGGGGGGGGGTGCTGTGAGCTTGTGGGGGCTCTGGTGGGGGGATGCTGTGGGCTTGTGGGGGCTCTGGGGGGGATGCTGTGGGCTTGTGGGGGCCCTTGGGGGATACTGCGGGCTTGTGGGAGCTCTGGGGGGGTGTGCTGCAGGCTTGTGGGGGCCCCGGGGGGATGCAGCAGGCTTGTGGGGGCCCTGGGCGGGATGCATCGGGCTTGTGGGTGCTCTGGGGGGGATGCAGCGGGCTTGTGGGTGCTCTGGGGGGGATGCTGCCGGCTTGTGGGTGCTCTGGGGGGGGATGCTGCGTGCTTGTGGGGGCTCTGGGGGGGATGCTGCAGGCTTGTGGGGGGCTTGTGGGGCCTCTGTATGGGGTCCAGCCTGCATATGGCATTACATGGGGACCAGGCAGTATTCTCTATGGTGAATTATATGAGATCCAGTATTTTGTATGGAGCATTATATGGGGCTCATAATACTGTATGGAGGACTATGTTGTGCCCATAATATTGTATGGAGGACTTAGTGGTGCCATAACACTGTATGGAGGACTATACTGTCCGGTCTGCACTGTGCGCTGTGAGGATTTACCGGTTTCTGAGCTATTGTAGAATTTACAATAGATATCACTCATGAAATGTAAGAAGTCAGTGAAATTTTTGGCATTGTACTATGTCTATATCTATAATTTCTCTGCTGTATCTGTGCATCATGAATGGTTGGATGTGTTAAAGGGGCCACTGAGACTCTTTCGCCCGGGGCCCACGAAAACCTGGAGGAGGGAGCATCATGTGACACCCCCCTTTCCTATCATTCCTCCTCTGCGTCTGACGCAGCGGCATGATGACGCGCCACGCTGTGCCAGACAGTGGAGCTGGCAGCTGCTGAGGTGATCAGCTGCAGAGACTGAAGCAGCAGGGAACGAGGAGCGGTAAGTATGTATTTATTTTTAAATCAGTGTGTACTGATAATACTGGAGGACTGGGGCTGCATTTTACCCTACGGGTGGGGGGGGCTGCATTTTACCCTATGGGGGGCTGCATTATACTGCGTACAGGACCATGGGGGAATGCATTATACTGAGTAGAGAACCATGGCGAGTGTCTTATACTGTGTGGAGGACCATGGGGGAGTACATTGTACTGTGTGGAGGACCATGGGGGAGTGCACTGTACTGTGTGGAGGACCATGGGGGAGTGCATTGTAATGTGTGGAGGACCATGGAGGAGTGCATTGTGCTGTGTGGAGGACCACGGAGAGTGCATTGTACTGTGTGGAGGACCACGTGGGAGTACATTATACTGCGTGGAGGACCACGAGGGAGTGCATTATACTGCGTGGAGGACCACGAGGGAGTGCATTATACTGCGTGGAGGACCATGGGGAGTGTATTATACTGCGTGGAGGACCATGGCGAGTGCCTTATACTGTGTGGAGGACCATGGCGAAAGTCTTATACTGTGTGGAGGACCATGGCGAGTGCATTATACTCTATGGAGTGTGGAGAGGTGTGGGGCAGTTGGGGGATCATACTGTGTTGGTGTCATACTTTACCCTGTGAGTTGAGGTGGGGTACAGTAGGGTCATTATACTGCGCATATGGAGGAATTCACCATGGGGGTATCATACCGTGTTTGGGGGGCACTTTTGTTGGCACCACACTTTATGGGCAATGAAAAAGGGATCTAGGACTTCAGCAGGAGGAAAATTACTATGTAAAGGCTGGAAGGTTGTGAGATCTGCTCTTCTGTGACCCCGACAATTATTTACATTTTTACATATTTTTGTTGGGGGGGGGGGCCCAATTAGAACTTCTGCTATGGGGCCCCATGATTCCTATGTCCGCCCCTGATTGTACCAAATCCTCAGCTGTGCTGGTACTAAGGATATGGACACTCAGACATTTTGGGCTAAATATATACATACAAATATTTTTTCAATAACGTTTCATAAAGAATTTGGCTTTTTTATTTCCTTTGCATTGCTAGTTGCAGATTGAGCTCACTGAGAATTTATCAGTGAGCTCATTCTGACCTTCTCTGTGCTGATTATGTTCACAGACCAGCATGAAAGTTGGGCTGATCTCTGATGCAGTCATAAATCATCGCAGAAATAAAAGCGCTGGAAACTCCACATCATAAGGAGCTCACTGACTGAATCTCAAGTTAACTCATTCTGCAGCCATCAATGTGCTGCTGGGAAACAATAAGCTGGTAAAGGCCGAACAGAGGAAATGTTACAAGAAGCAAAATAGTAAAAAGTATTTTTAGAGCAATATACATGTATTTAAAGGGATTGTCCGGTGTGAAGCTGAAGGCCTGCAGTCATCTGTGTGACTCTCTGTGACTGCAGACTTGTAATCCTCACATCATGTAGACTGCGCGCTGCCAGCATTATTCTCAGCCCAGAGATGGCAGAAGCCCCTGTATCATGTGTACAGGAATTGTGCCCCCTCTCCCCGAGGAGCAGCAGTGCCTCGTCCTCCAGATACATGAGGGTCCCATCGGGGAGATCCGCATGTACCGGCCATGATGTCATCTCCATGGATACGGCATCAATGTGCAGAGCAGAAGACCCCTGTAAGGGAGAGCTCAGACGTGGGGGGATTGATGTGGATGTGAGGAGCAGATCCCCCCCATATTCACAGATTATCGCACAATACATGTGGCCTTGCACAGGAAAAACTGTGAGGAAAGAAGAAATCAGATTTCTTACAATATAGAATAATGTCCTCCTGCCCTCGCTCATGTCCAGTATTATTTATCCCCTGACCTTTTGGGTGGGGAACCCCTCCTGAGCCCCCTCCACTATATAGGAGCCATATATCTGCTCCATTACTGGCAGAAGGTAAGGAGCCAATCACACTGCACGGCTTCTACTTCCTGCTCTAAGCCCCGCCCACCTGCCTTCCCTTGAGATCTCCATGACAACCCTTGTGTGACTACAGTGACAGGCCACGCCCCCGAGGATTCTGATCAGTGCGAATGTCTCCATATTGCTGAGGACTGTGAGCAGCTGATGGGCGGAGCCAGCAGCGATGTGAGGGGCGGAGCCAGCAGCGATATGAGGGGCGGAGCCAGCAGCGACATGAGGGGCGGAGCCAGCAGCGATATGAGAGGCGGAGCCAGCAGCGATATGAGGGACGGAGCCAGCAGCGATATGAGGGGCAGAGCCAGCAGCGATATGATGGGCGGAGCCAGCAGCGATATGAGGGGCGGAGCCAGCAGCGATATGATGGGCGGAGCCAGCAGCGATATGAGGGGCAGAGCCAGCAGCGATATGAGGGGCGGAGCCAGCAGCGATATGAGGGGCAGAGCCAGCAGCGATATGAGGGGCAGAGCCAGCAGCGATATGATGGGCGGAGCCAGCAGCGATATGAGGAGCGGAGCCAGCAGCGATATGAGGGGCAGAGCCAGCAGCGATATGATGGGCGGAGCCAGCAGCGATATGAGAAGCGGAGCCAGCAGCGATATGAGGGGCAGAGCCAGCAGCGATATGAGGGGCAGAGCCAGCAGCGATATGAGGGGCGGAGCCAGCAGCGATATGATGGGCGGAGCCAGCAGCGATATGAGGAGCGGAGCCAGCAGCGATATGATGGGCGCAGCCAGCAGCGATATGAGGGGCAGAGCCAGCAGCGATATGATGGGCGGAGCCAGCAGCGATATGAGGGGCGGAGCCAGCAGCGATATGAGGGGCAGAGCCAGCAGCGATATGAGGGGCAGAGCCAGCAGCGATATGATGGGCGGCGCCAGCAGCGATATGAGGGGCGGAGCCAGCAGCGATATGAGGGGCGGAGCCAGCAGCGATATGAGGGACGGAGCCAGCAGCGATATGAGGGGCAGAGCCAGCAGCGATATGATGGGCGGAGCCAGCAGCGATATGAGGGGCGGAGCCAGCAGCGATATGATGGGCGGAGCCAGCAGCGATATGAGGGGCAGAGCCAGCAGCGATATGAGGGGCGGAGCCAGCAGCGATATGAGGGGCAGAGCCAGCAGCGATATGAGGGGCAGAGCCAGCAGCGATATGATGGGCGGAGCCAGCAGCGATATGAGGAGCGGAGCCAGCAGCGATATGAGGGGCAGAGCCAGCAGCGATATGATGGGCGGAGCCAGCAGCGATATGAGAAGCGGAGCCAGCAGCGATATGAGGGGCAGAGCCAGCAGCGATATGAGGGGCAGAGCCAGCAGCGATATGAGGGGCGGAGCCAGCAGCGATATGATGGGCGGAGCCAGCAGCGATATGAGGAGCGGAGCCAGCAGCGATATGAGGGGCAGAGCCAGCAGCGATATGATGGGCGGAGCCAGCAGCGATATGAGAAGCGGAGCCAGCAGCGATATGAGGGGCAGAGCCAGCAGCGATATGAGGGGCAGAGCCAGCAGCGATATGAGGGGCGGAGCCAGCAGCGATATGATGGGCGGAGCCAGCAGCGATATGAGGAGCGGAGCCAGCAGCGATATGATGGGCGCAGCCAGCAGCGATATGAGGGGCAGAGCCAGCAGCGATATGATGGGCGGAGCCAGCAGCGATATGAGGGGCGGAGCCAGCAGCGATATGAGGGGCAGAGCCAGCAGCGATATGAGGGGCAGAGCCAGCAGCGATATGATGGGCGGCGCCAGCAGCGATATGAGGGGCGGAGCCAGCAGCGATATGAGGGGCGGAGCCAGCAGCGATATGAGGGACGGAGCCAACAGCGACATGAGGGGCGGAGCCAGCAGCGATATGATGGGCGGAGCCAGCAGCGATATGAGGGGCGGAGCCAGCAGCGATATGAGGGGCAGAGCCAGCAGCGATATGAGGGGCAGAGCCAGCAGCGATATGAGGGGCAGAGCCAGCAGCGATATGAGGGGCAGAGCCAGCAGCGATATGATGGGCGGCGCCAGCAGCGATATGAGGGGCGGAGCCAGCAGCGATATGAGGGGCAGAGCCAGCAGCGATATGAGGGGCAGAGCCAGCAGCGATATGAGGGGCGGAGCCAGCAGCGATATGAGGGGCGGAGCCAGCAGCGATATGAGGGGCGGAGCCAGCAGCGATATGAGGGGCGCTCACAGCACTGACAGGAGCAGGTGTGTGTGCAGCCAGTTCCTCTGCTGTGGGTGTTGTGGTGTGTGAGCTTCGCCGTGTATATAATATACACACATATATATATATATTTACACACAGTTGAAATCAGAAGTTTCCATACACTGTGTAAATAGACACATCTGCAGGTTTTTCTCAATATCTGACATGAAATCAGAATAAACCTTTCCCATTTTAGGTCAATTAGGATTACCATCATTTTTAATATTTGCCAAATGCCAGAATAATGAGAGAGAGAGAATGTTTTAGGACATTTTTATTACTTACTGCTAAGTCAAAAGTTTACCTCTTTCCCTCTCCTCATTCATTGGGAGTGGGGCGCGGAGGATGCTGGGTGGGACGCGCGGGGTAACCCCCGCCCACAGCCCAGCATCCACCGCGGGGTCCGCGACACTAATGTCACGCCTCATTTGACGTGACATCAGCGGAAGAAAGAGCCGGCTGCAGCCGGGAGGTCACGTGATGCCTGTGAGTGGCGCTATCGCCAGTCCCTTCTACAGGAAATCAACCCCACATGATGCTGCCTCCCCCATGTTTCACAGTTGGGATGGTGTTCTTAGGCTTCCAAGCTTCTCCTTTTTTCTTCCAAAAGTAACGATGGTCACTATGCCCAAAAAGTTCAATTTTAGTTTCATCAGACCACGGGACATGTCTCCAAAAATTAAGGTCTTTGTTCCTGTGTGCATTTGCAAACATTAATCTGGCTTTTTTATCTTTCTTTTGGAGTAATGGCTTCTTCCTGGCACAGTGGCCTTTCAGCCTATATTCATACAGTACTCATTTCACTGTGGATATAGACACAATCTTATCAGCTTTCCCTATCATCTTCACAAGATCTTTTGCTTTTGTCCTTGATATGCACATATCGGACCAAAGCACGTTCATGTCTGGGACACAGAACCCGTCTCCTTCCTGAGCGGTATGATGGCTGGACATTCCCATCTTGTTTGTACTTGCATATAATTGTTTGTACAGATTAACGAGGCACCTTTAGGTATCTTGAAATTGTACCCAAGGATGAGCCAGACTTGTGCAAGTCCACAATTCTCTTCCTGATATCTTGGTTGATTTCTTTAGACTTTCCCATGATGCTACACAAAGAAGCAGTGTGTTTCAGGTGTGCATTAAAATACATCCACAGGTGTGTCTCTAATTAACTGAGATGTTGCCAAAAAAACTATCAGAAGTTTCCAAACACATGACATCATCATATGGGCAGTCCAGAATTGTTTAAAGGTATAGCAATATTAGTGTATGTAAACTTATGACTTTGCAGTAAGTAATAAAAATGCTTTAAAACATTCTCTCTCTCTCTTATTATTCTGGCATTTGGCAAATCTTAAAAATTATGGTAATCCTAATTGACCTAAAACGGGAAGGTTTATTCTGATTTCATGTCAGATATTGAGAAAAACATGCATATGTGTCTTTTTATTGTTATGATCTGCAACAAGTACTAAGGAAAGAAAGGAGAAAGCTATCCCTACAGTAAGACTAAGCTGAATCCCTACGATGTAGCGGCTGCCTGTTCCTAGCGAACAGACCCGCCTTAGTCCTCGGCTAGTCTGAACGAAGACCTATAGCATAAAGGAGAGGGGTCCCAAAAAGAACTAAGGACTGGAACAAAAATGGGACATCTCCTAAACAGAGAAGTTGTTACAGAACACAAAAAGATAAACTGACAAAAAGGTACTAGAGGTCCCAGAAGGACCAAGCGAACTGACAGAGAAAGGCACAGAAGCACCTGGCTAGAAAAGCAGTCAAACAACACTGAAGTCCAACACAGCCAAAAGGGCGGAGCTGGAATATAAAGGCAGATGGTCTTGTGACCGCAAAACACAAGATGGAAAAAACAAACAGAAGGGTTCTAACATTTATATAGTGTATGTAAATTTCTGGTTTCAACTGTGTATACAGGTGACAGGAGCAGGTGTGTGTGCAGCCAGGTCCGCTCTTTTTGTGGCGCCGCAGCGGAGCGTGTTGTGGTGTGTGAGCTCTGCCGTGTATATAGTACAGAGGAGTATATATATATGTGTATGTATATATATATATATATATATATATACATACACACACGGGGCATGCAGGAGTTTTTAGTTTACCAGTTTGGGTCCATGCGGAGCAGCTATAGGATTCACTGGGAACATTTTGGGGAACAGACAACGTTTTTATAATTTTTATTCCATTTTTCTTTTGCGTGAGATTAATAAAAAACAATTCTGCTGATGTTTTTTTATTTTTTCCAGCATTCAATGGCAAAACCCCAGGAATGGTTCTTATATTTTTTCTTTCCAGCGTTTATCGTGCAGTATAGAGACAAAATGAACAAAAGCTACAATTTTGCCATTAATTATTACTATTTTATTCTTGATGCTGTTTTTCGTGCCGGATAAATCATGTGATCGTTGTACAGTTTGGATTGTTGTTCTCTGCGATGTTAATCAGGTTTAGTTTTTTTGTTCTTGTTTTTTGGGGGTTTATTTTAATAAAATCTAGTTTTAATGTAAGAAAAAAAATTATATTTGAGTTTTTACTTTGTATATTTCCAAATATTTTATTGAAACGGAGTAAAGGAAAGAAGGATGAACTAGTGGGAGAGCAACTGTAAAGGACCCCTGCCAGTCCCTAAAACTAAAGGGGCCTGTGACGACACAGCATTTAATCGTAATTATCCAGATGTAAATTCCATAGGCCCAGAATGATAGACTATTGCCTGAATTATTAACTATTAAATTTATGTGTTTCTTTCTTCGGTTGGTCAACGCACATGATCTTTTGTCATTAGTCCGAATGTTGACTCATCTTTTAGGTTGAGGTGATATTTGTTCACTGATAAATGGTTATTTACCTCTTATATCAACTCTTCTGGTTTATTGTACTGTTATCTTTATAATACAGGGACGCAGGCTCTTTGAACAATGGATGTTTGCTAAATATGTTGATTACCATTTTAGAAGTCCATGCAATTTGTTGACTTGCATTGTTTCGGAATTTATAGTTTATCCTTCAATGTTTGCAATGTTTGCAAGTCAACATTGGGGGATGAACTGTGGATGCTCCAGTAATGGGAATTAGTAACACCACCCCTTTCTCTTGACCTGTGGATGAAGTCTTGAAGAAGGACAGTTGTGAACTACATAAAGGAGTCTTTTTACAAAACCACTGCCAGGAACACTCTATGGGACAGCTCTACAGAACACCATGAATCCATTAAGAGGGACATAGATTTGGTTTCTACAGGATGCCAGCTTAAGGGACCACAGCCCTGGCTGGAGGAATACAGATCTGCTCCATTGACTACTATAGAACCCATGGATACATCTGGGAAAACCAGGTTGGGACCCACCAGTCACCTGGTCCCATGGAGATGTTTGGAGTAGCCAGGTTGGGACACTCCGGCCACCTGGAACTCGTGAATATGCTCGGAAAAAGCCAAGTCGGGACCTTCCGGTCACCTAGTTCCATGGATATGTTCGGAGAAGCCAGGTTGGAACTTTCTGGTCTCCTGGCCACGTACCTCAATGGACTGTCAGCTTTCTAAGCTTGTTGTTACCTCCTCTTTGTGGGTGCTCTTTGGTGGGGGTGCCATTGGTGGGGGTAGTCAGCCCCAGAAGCCCCTCGGATTGGCAGCTGCTTTAATCCCAGCGAGTCAGCGGAAGGGTGAGACTCTGTAATTTGCACCATATTAGGTATTTGCTGGGACTGTTCGATATGTTTATTGTGTGTTTGGTGGCTCAATAAAATATTACCTCACTGTTTTACAATCATCCTGTGTTGTTGTTTATGTATCTTCTATCAGTGATGGATTATAATGAGTGTGATCTGCTCCACCATGAGGGGCCCGATCCTCCCGGGGGCCCACGTTCAAAGATCCCAGCACGGCTCAGGACGGATTCTTGTAGTGCTGATATTTGATAAATAGGATAATAGAGCGCTCATAGAAAATAAATGTCTGACCTCTTCTTTCTGATGGGCATTTTAGAGCGAGGAGCTGCGCTCTGGACTCACCGCTGCACTCCCCATGCCATTGCGGTGGCCATCTTAATATCGATCTGTGCGGAGGAGACTGTGGGAGTCAGACGGAGGTGTCAAATGTACGGACCCTTTTAATCACAGGATGGAGGGTCACTGTGAATATTAATTCATGAACCACTGTGCATAGTGACTCGCCCCCAGGGCCGTGGGGCACTCGGAAGCCGGGCCTCTGGTTGCCGGGGGATATCACGGTGGCTGGCCCAGTCCGTGGCCCAGGGCGGTCACTCAAAGGGGGGGGGGAATGCTTATAGGGGAAATTGTCGTGACGCCACCTGTGGATTCTGGTAAGAGGTTACCAGCGCTGCGACAGTCCACTGAGGCTGATGTTAGGGGCAGCTATGATGGGACGGCTCCCCACAGGTAGAGCAGGCCTCAGGGCAGTGTGGAGGTGTAGAAAGATGGTGGAAGCAGGAGGGAGATGGCAGGACGGTTCCAGAGGAAGTACAGGCACACACACAAGGGTAACCTTCAATACCTTTACTGGTGGTGATGCAGGTACGGTCCAGGGCTTGTGGGGGCCCCGGGGGGATGCTGCGGGCTTGTGGGGGCCCTAAGGGGATGCTGCGGGCTTGTGGGGCCCTGGAGGGGATTCTGCGGGCTTGTGGGGCCCTGGAGGGGATGCTGTGGGCTTGTGGGTGCTCTGGGGGGGATGCTGCAGGCTTGTGGGGTCTATGGGGGGGATGCTGCAGGCATGTGGGGGCTCTGGGGGGGGTGATGCAGGCTTGAGGGGGGCCCTGGGGGGATGCAGCCGGCTTGTGGGGGCCCCGGGGAGGATGCAGCGGGCTTATGGGGCCTCTGTATGAGGTCCAGCCTGCATATGGCATTACATGGGGACCAGGCAGTATTCTCTATGGTGAATTATATGGGATCCAGTATCTTGTATGGAGCATTATATAGGGCTCATAATACTGTATGGAGGACTATGTGGTGCCATAACACTGTATGGAGGACTATACTGTCCGGTCTGCACTGTGCGCTGTGAGGATTCACCGGTTTTTGAGCTATTGTAGAATTTACAAAAGATATCACTCAT
This sequence comes from Phyllobates terribilis, assembly GCF_046119375.1. Classification (NCBI taxonomy): domain Eukaryota; kingdom Metazoa; phylum Chordata; class Amphibia; order Anura; family Dendrobatidae; genus Phyllobates; species Phyllobates terribilis. Next base: position 1,410,346 of record NW_027363202.1, on the reverse strand, counting down.
GAAATGTAAGAAGTCAGTGAAATTTTTGGCATTGTACTATATCTATATCTATAATTTCTCTGCTGTATCTGTGTATCATGAATGGTTGGATGTGTTAAAGGGGCCACTGAGACTCTTTCGCCCGGGGCCCACGAAAATCTGGAGGGAGCATCATGTGACACTCCCTCTCCCATCATTCCTCCTCTGCGTCTGACGCAGCAGCATGATGACGCGCCACGCTGTGCCAGACAGTGGAGCTGGCAGCTGCTGAGGTGATCAGCTGCAGAGACTGAAGCAGAGGGGAACGAGGAGCGGTAAGTATGTATTTATTTTTTAAATCATTGTGTACTGATAATACTGGAGGACTGGGGCTGCATTTTACCCTACGGGTGGGGGGGGGGCTGCATTTTACCCTATGGGGGGCTGCATTATACTGCGTACAGGACCATGGGGGAATGCATTATACTGAGTGGAGAACCATGGCGAGTGTCTTAAGGCCCCGTCACACTAAGCGATGCAGCAGCGATCCCGACAACGATACGACCTGTCAGGGATCGTTGCTGCATCGCTAATACATCGCTGGGGAGCTGTCAAACAGGCAGGCTCACCAGCGATCAGGGGAGCAGCGATATCGTGGAAAGAATCGTTCCACGATGTCCTGCTCCTGTTACCAGCCTGCTGCTTAAGCAGGAGCAGGCTGGTAACTATGGTAAACATCGGGTTACTAAGTGCGCGTGTGCCCCTAGTAACCCGCTGTTTATCATGGATACGACTCTGCTAAGGTGAACGGTAGCCTCCGCGCACCGTAGCAGAGTGGTATCCATGGTAAACAGCGGGTTACTAAGTGCGCGCGTGCCCCTAGTAACCCGATGTTTACCATGGTTACCAGCCAGATCGTTGGTCCCGCTGGTCACACACAGCGATGTGTGCTGGCCAGCGGGAGGCCAACGACCAAAAAATGGTCCAGGACACTTTGCAGCGATCAGCGACCTCACAGCAGGGGCCTGATCGCTGCAAAGTGTCACACATAGCGACATCGCTGGTGAGGTCGCTGGTGAGTCACCAAAACCGTGACACAGCAGCGATCTCGCTAGCGATATCGCTATGTGAGACGGGGGCTTTATACTGTGTGGAGGACCATGGGGGAGTACATTGTACAGTGTGGAGGACCATGGGGGAGTGCATTGTACTGTGTGGAGGACCATGGGGGAGTGCATGGTACTGTGTGGAGGACCATGGGGGAGTGCATTATACTGTGTGGAGGACCACGGGGAGTGCATTGTACTGTGTGGAGGACCACGGGGAGTGCATTGTACTGTGTGGAGGACCACGAGGGAGTGCATTATACTGCGTGGCGGACCACGTGGGAGTGCATTATACTGCGTGGAGGACCACGAGGGAGTGCATTATACTGCGTGGAGGACCATGGTGAGTGCCTTATACTGTGTGGAGAACCATGGCGAGAGTCTTATACTGAGTGCATTATACTCTATGGAGTGTGGAGAGGTGTGGGGCAGTTGGGGGATCATACTTTACCCTGGGAGTTGAGGTCGGGTACAGTAGGGTCATTATACTGCGCATATGGAGGAATTCACCATGGGGGTATCATACCGTGTTTGGGGGGCACTTTTGTTGGCACCACACTTTATGGGCAATGAAAAAGGGATCTAGGACTTCAGCAGGAGGAAAATTACTATGTAAAGGCTGGAAGGTTGTGAGATCTGATCTTCTGCGACCCCGACAATTATTTACATTTTTGTTGCTGGGGGGGGGCCCAATTAGAACTTCTGCGTCCTATGTACGCCCCTGATTATACCAAATCCTCAGCTGTGCTGGTACTAAGGATATGGACACTCAGACATTTTGGGCTAAATATATACATACAAATATTTTTTCAATAACGTTTCATAAACAATTTGGCTTTTTTATTTCCTTTCCATTGCTAGTTGCAGAATGAGCTCACTGAGAATTTATCAGTGAGCTCATTCTGACCTTCTCTGTGCTGATTATGTTCACAGACCAGCATGAAAGTTGGGCTGATCTCTGATGCAGTCATAAATCATCGCAGAAATAAAAGCGCTGGAAACTCCACATCATAAGGAGCTCACTGACTGAATCTCAAGTTAACTCATTCTGAAGCCATCAATGTGCTGCTGGGAAACAATAAGCTGGTAAAGGCCGAACAGAGCAAATGTTACAAGAAGCAAAATAGTAAAAAGTCTTTTTAGACCAATATACATGTATTTAAAGGGATTGTCCGGTGTGAAGCTGAAGGCCTGCAGTCATCTGTGTGACTCTCTGTGACTGCAGACTTGTAATCCTCACATCATGTAGACTGCGCACTGCCAGCATTATTCTCAGCCCAGAGATGGCAGAAGCCCCTGTATCATGTGTACAGGAATTGTGCCCCCTCTCCCCGAGGAGCAGCAGTGCCTCGTCCTCCAGATACATGAGGGTCCCATCGGGGAGATCCGCATGTACCGGCCATGATGTCATCTCCATGGATACGGCATCAATGTGCAGAGCAGAAGACCCCTGTAAGGGAGAGCTCAGACGTGGGGGGATTGATGTGGATGTGAGGAGCAGATCCCCCCCATATTCACAGATTATCGCACAATACATGTGGCCTTGCACAGGAAAAACTGTGAGGAAAGAAGAAATCAGATTTCTTACAATATAGAATAATGTCCTCCTGCCCTCGCTCATGTCCAGTATTATTTATCCCCTGACCTTTAGGGTGGGGAACCCCTCCTGAGCCCCCTCCATTATATAGGAGCCATATATCTGCTCCATTACTGGCAGAAGGTAAGGAGCCAATCACACTGCACGGCTTCTACTTCCTGCTCTAAGCCCCGCCCACCTGCCTTCCCTTGAGATCTCCATGACAACCCTTGTGTGACTACAGTGACAGGCCACGCCCCCGAGGATTCTGATCAGTGCGGATGTCTCCATATTGCTGAGGACTGTGAGCGGCTGATGGGCGGAGCCAGCAGCGATGTGAGGGGCGGAACCAGCAGCGATATGAGGGGTGGAGCCAGCAGCGATATGAGGGGTGGAGCCAGCAGCGATATGAGGGGCGGAGCCAGCAGCGATATGAGGGGCGGAGCCAGCAGCAATATGAGGAGAACTCACAGCACTGACAGGAGCAGGTGTGTGTGCAGCCAGTTCCTCTGCTGTGGGTGTTGTGTTGTGTGAGCTTCGCCGTGTATATATTATACATATATATATATATATATATATATATATATATATATATATATACATACACAGTTGAAATCAGAAGTTTCCATACACTGTATAAATAGACACATCTGCAGGTTTTTCTCAACATCTGACATGAAATCAGAATAAACCTTTCCCATTTTAGGTCAATTAGGATTACCATCATTTTTAATATTTGCCAAATGCCAGAATAATGAGCGTCTCTTGTAAGGGGCATTAAAAGAGTCTTGTTATACCACTCTGACCTCCACGTGTCTTGTAAGGGGCATTAAAACCGTCTTGTTATACCACTCTGACCTCCACGTGTCTTGTAAAGGGCATTAAAACCGTCTTGTTATACCACTCTGACCTCCACGTCTCTTCAGAGGGGCATTAAAACCGTCTTGTTATACCACTCTGACCTCCACGTCTCTTCTGAGGGGCATTAAAACCATCTTGTTATACCACTCTGACCTCCACGTCTCTTGTAAGGGGCATTAAAACCGTCTTGTTATACCACTCTGACCTCCACGTCTCTTCTGAGGGGCATTAAAAGCGTCTTGTTATACCACTCTGACCTCCACGTGTCTTGTAAGGGGCATTAAAACTGTCTTGTCATGCCACTCTGACCTCCACGTCTCTTGTGAGGGGCATTAAAAGCGTCTTGTTAAGCTACTGGGATCTCCACGACTCTTCGAACGGGCATTGCATTTCCTCATAATTTTTGGAAGCTTTTGCTTGGAAGGCATAAGCAAATACTATGGGAGACCCACTCCCCAATAATGGGAATAATGTTTTTAAGATGCTGTACTGTATGGCTCTTGTAAGGGGCATTAAAACCGTCTTGTTAAGCTACTGTGACCTCCACGTCTCTTCAAAGGGGCATTAAAAGCGTCTTCTTAAGCCACTCTGAACTCCACAGCTCTTCCAAGGGGCATTGAAATGTTGTTTTTAATTACCTTACCTCTAATCTCCACGACTCTTCCAACGGGCATTGCATTTCCTCCTAATTTTAGTCAGCTTTTGCTTTTCAATGCAAAGGTGAAAACTAAGGGAGACACGCTCCCCAATAATGGGTAGAAGGTTTTTAGTACGCTGTAATCCACGTCTGTTTCCAGGGGCATTGCAGTTCCTTATAATTTTTGGAAAGCCTTCCATTCACTGCTTAGGCCAACAGTGCACAGGAGACCCAGTTGCCATAAATGGAAAAAAAGGTTTAGTTAAGGCCCTCTGACCTCCATGTCATTTCCAAGGGGCATTGGAGTGCCTCAAAAGTTTTGGTAGGCATTGCACTCACTGTATGCCCTATAACTGTGTAGCCAAACCGCTCCTTTTGTTACAGAAACATATCCTACAAGACATATGTGGTTGACTGGCCTGATATTGATGTGAATGGTCCCTGTTCCTCCTGCTCTTTCTCCTTCGCCACTACCTCATCCATCATTTATCACTTGAAGCTTTGTTTTAACGAGAGTCATAGAACTTGGATAGTAGCAGGAAAACATCCAGCAATCCTCGGAGGAGGTAGGATATGCGCCAAAACGCTGACCACCTCAGGCCTAGCCGCTACTACATACATGCGCTTGCATTCCTTGAAAACAAAGCAGATGCTAACTTCTATCATCCTCATCATGCTCCTCACCTTGGCACTCTCAACTCCCCTGATAGAGAAGCCAGGGCCCACCGGAGAAGTCGGGTTCTTTGGTGGGCTCGTCCAATGCTGCCCTAAAGCAGGCCAGTCTAAGAAAAGTGTGTGGGGATGTTCCGCGGAGAAATCGGGGCGGCTTGGAACCGTTTATGGACACCTGGACGCGGGGCGGCTAGGGACCGAGTGTGGACACCCGGCCGCCCCCTGGCGGCTGGGGACCGAGCATGGACACCCGGCCGCCGGGCGGCTGGGGACTGAGTATCGATACCTCGCTGCCGAAGCAGCCATGAGGTAGTGGCCAGCTCTGGCCTCCACATGCCTAAAACGCCCAATTTCAAGTGCACGCATGCTAGCAGTATGGTATTGCAGCCTCGGGGTGGGTTGGTGGCAGGTTGCACACTTATGCTTGCATTCCAACAAAACAAAGCAGATGCTAACTTCTATCATCATCATGCTCCTCACCTTGGCATTCTCACCTCCCCTGATGGAGTCGGGTTCTCTAGTGGGCTCGTCCAATGCTGCCCTAAAGCAGGCCAGTCTAAGAAAAGTGTATGGGGATGTTCCGCGGAGAAATCGGGGTGGCTGGGGACCGTCTATGGACACCCCGCCGCCCCCAGGCGGCTGGGGACCAGGTGTGGACACCCGGCCGCCGGGCGGCTGGGGACTGAGTATGGATACCTCGCTGCCGAAGCAGCCATGAGGTAGTGGCCAGCTTCGGCCTCCTCAAAACTAAAAGGCCCAATTTCAAGTGCAAGCTAGCAGTATGGTATTGCAGCCTGGGGGTGGGTGGGTGGTTGGCTGCATATTTGCGCTTGCATTGCAAGGAATGGGGGAGGTACAATTGAACACTGCCCTGGGACAAGGACTTGCACGGGGATAGTTGCAAGTCTGCATCTTCTGATGCGGCAAGGATCACTTCTGATGGGCACACTTTTAGGCAGTGACCTGGGAGTCAGAGATCCTTCCAGGGGTCTTCCCCATGCTGTTCCCATGTCTTTTCAGCACTGTATGCATGTGTCACACAGCACATGGCCAGATAAGGTTGTAAAATGTTAAAATGACATTTCCCGGTGAATGCATTTGTCACAGTTGAAAGCAATACAAACGTGCAAAAACGCATAAAAAATGCTACTTGTGAACATAGCCCAAGGTGTGGAGGAGTATTTTTGTTTTTGGTTATTTATTTTACCTTATACACAAGTCTTTACCCTGGAAAAGAAATTCCTTAACATATTTCACAGGAAAAAAGTTTCACTTTCGTTTTTGAACATTTTCTTATGAGCCTGTAAAAGTGGCTTAATACCTCTGACCACGTTGTTGACAACAGTGACCTGGGGGTCAGAAATGCTTCCTGGGGCGATCCCCATGCTGTCCCCATGTCATCTGAGCACTGTCACTATCATTTTGGGCACTTTTTAGGCTTTCTACAGACTGCCGGGGGTGCCTCCGCAAAAATGCTCGGGTCTCCCATAGACTAACATGGGCTCGTTGCTCAGGTCGAGCACCCGAGTATCACGGCGAGCTCGCGCCGAGCTTCGAGCATTTTAGTGCTCGCTCAACACTATTTATAACGGGGGCACAAGCTAGTGACTGATTTATATTCTCAGTGGAGCAGACTTCATTGCGGTGAGTGATATACTCATGGGCACAGTGTGGCACATATTTGCATTTGGTGGCACAGTGGGCGGCATTATTTATTTAAGTCGCTTATATTTGTAACATTTTTGTTTTTCAGGAGTGCGGTGATCTGCTGAAAAGTGCGGAGCAGCCGAAACCTGGACAGCAAACTGCAAAGACGAATCATGGCGGGAAGTCGTCACGAAAGACTGGACTAGGTAAAGAAGAGAAGAAAGAGAGCGACGGCAGTGTATAAACTGGAGGGTTAGGTGGGGCCCATTATATTATAATAAATCTATGTGGGGCCCATTATATTATAATAAATCTATGTGGGGCCCATTATATTATAACAAATCTATGTGGGGCCCATTATATTATAATAAATCTATGTGGGGCCCATTATATTATAATAAATCTATGTGCGGCCCATAATATTAAAGGGACGGATATGTGGGGCCCATTATATTATAATAAATCTATGTGGTGCCCATTATATTAAAGGGAAAGCTATGTGGGGCCCATTATATTAAAGAGAAAGCTATGTGGGGCCCATTATATTAAAGGGAAAGCTATGTGGGGCCCATTATGTTAAAGAGAAAGCTATGTGGGGCCCATTATATTAAAGAGAAAGCTATGTGGGGCCCATTATATTAAAGAGAAAGCTATGTGCGGCCCATTATATTAAAGAGAAAGCTATGTGGGGCCCATTATATTAAAGAGAAAGCTATGTGGGGCCCATTATATTAAAGAAAAAGCTATGTGGGGCCCATTATATTAAAGAAAAAGCTATGTGGGGCCCATTATATTAAAGGGAAAGCTATGTGGGGCCCATTATGTTAAAGGGAAAGCTATGTGGGGCCCATTATATTAAAGGGAAAGCTATGTGCGGCCCATTATATTAAAGAGAAAGCTATGTGGGGCCCATTTTATTAAAGAGAAAGCTATGTGGGGCCCATTATATTAAAGAGAAAGCTATGTGGGGCCCATTATATTAAAGGGAAAGCTATGTGGGGCCCATTATATTAAAGGGAAAGCTATGTGGGGCCCATTATATTAAAGAGAAAGCTATGTGGGGCCCATTATATTAAAGGGAAAGCTATGTGGGGCCCATTATATTAAAGGGAAAGCTATGTGGGGCCCGTTATCTTAAAGGGACATCTACGTAGGGCCCATTATATTAAATGGATGGCTATGTGGGGCCCATTATATTAAAGAGAAAGCTATGTGGGGCCCATTATATTAAAGAGAAAGCTATGTGGGGCCCATTATATTAAAGAGAAAGCTATGTGGGGCCCATTATATTAAAGGGAAAGCTATGTGGGGCCCATTATATTAAAGAGAAAGCTATGTGGGGCCCATTATATTAAAGGGAAAGCTATGTGGGGCCCATTATATAATAATAAAATCTATGTGGGGCCCATTATATTAAAGGGAAAGGTATGTGGGGCCCGTTATCTTAAAGGGACATCTACGTATATGATAAATTCTATATAGGGCCCATGATATTTAATGGAAGGCTATGTGAGGCCCATTATATTAAATAGAGAGCTATGTGAGGACCAATACATTAAAAAGAAAGCTATATTGGGGCCCACTATGTTATCTGGAAGGTTTTGTGGGGCCCTCTGTATTAAATTGAGGGCTATGTGAGGCCTATTAAATTAAATGGAAAGCGTTGCGGGGCCCATAATATTATATGGAGGGCTATGTGAGGCGCATTTATCAAATAAAGGGCTATGTAGCGCCAATTATATTAAATGGAAGCCTGTGTTTTGTCCATTATATTAAATAGAGATGTATCTTGGCTCCATTATAATAAATGGAAGGCAATGTGGGGACCATTATATTAAATGGAGGGTTATGTGGGGCCCATTATATTAAATGGAAGCCTATATGGAGCCCAGTAAATTAAATGTAAAGCTATGTGGGGCCCAATATTTTAAATGGAAGGTTAAGTGGGGCCAATTGTATTAAATAGAGGGCTATGTGGTGCCCAATATAAAACATGGAAGGCTTTTTGGTGCCCATTATATTAAATAGAGGGATATTTTGGCCCCATTTTATTAAATGGAAGGCTATGTCAGGTCCAATATATTAAATGGAGTCCAGTGCGGCCTATTATATTAAATTGACGGTTATGTGGGGTTCAATAAATTAAATGAAAAGCTATGTGGAGCCCAATAAATTAAATTATAGTACATGGAAGGCAATGTGCGGCTCATTATACTATATAGAGGGCTATGTGGGGGCCATTATACTTTATAGAATTCTATGTGGGGGTCCATTATACTTTTGCCAATGGCAAATTGTGTGTTCTGGTGGCACTCCAAAGGTAAAGGGTGTGCTCCGGTGGCACTCCAACGTCATAGGGTGTGCTCTGGTGGCACACCAATGGCAAAAAGGCCAAAGAGTAGACTCTGGTGGCAGACTGAGCAGCCCTAGAGTGCGCCCCAGTGATAAGCAATAAGGCCAAAGAATGTACCCTGGTGGTAGGCTAAAAAGCCCTAGAGTGCGCCCCAGTGGTAAGCAATAAGGCCAAAAAGTGCACCCCGGTGGCAGGCTAAAAAAGCCTAAAATGAGTGCCCCGGTGGTAAGCAAAATGGTCAGAGTGTACCCCGGTCGCAGTTAAAAAGCCCAAGTTGGGTGCCCCGGTGGTAAGCTAAAAGGCCAAAGAGTGCACCCCGGTGGAAGCTAAAAAGCCCAAGATGGGTGCCCCGGTGGTAAGCAAAAATGGTCACATATTGGGCCCCTCTGGTAGGCCTACGGGAAATAGAGTTCTCCGATGGCACACCAACGGTAAAGGGTGTGCCCGATGGTACTCCAATGGTAAAGTGCCCGATGGTACTCCAATGGTAAAGGGTGTGCTTCAGTGGCATGCCAGTGGCAAAAAGTGTACTCCGGCGGCATGCTAATGGTGAAAGGTGTGCTCTGTTAGCACCCCAACTGTAAAGAGTGTGTTCCAGTGGCACCCCAGCAGCCAATGGTGTACTTCGGTGGCAGATCATCGGGAAATGGTGTGATATGTAAGGCTCATCATAACAAAAGGGAGGGCTATGTGGGACCCATTATTTTATATGGAAAGCAAGGTGGGGCCCATTATATTAATTAGGGGCTTATGTGGGGCTCTTTATATTAAATAAAAACATATGTGGGTCCCATTAAATAAAATGGAAGGCTATGTGGACCCCATTAAATTAAATGGAAGGCTATGTGGACCCCATTAAATTAAATGGAAGGCTATGTGGGGCCCATTATATTAAATGGAAGCCTATATGGGGCCCAATAAATTAAATGAAAAGCTACAGTATGTACAGCAATAATAAAAATGGTAATAATACAGGGTGGGCTATTTATATGGATACACCTAAATTAAATGGGAATGGTTGGTGATGTCAACTTCCTGTTTATGGCACATTAGTATATGGGAGGGGGAAACTTTTCCAGATGGGTGGTGACTATGGCGGCCATTTTGAAGTCGGCCATTTTGGATCTAACTTTATTTTTTTCAATGGGAAGAGGGTGATGTGACACATCAAACTCATTGAGAATTTCATAAGAAAATACAATGGTGTGCTTGGTTTTAACATAACTTTATTCTTTCATGAATTTTTTACAAGTTTATGACCACTTATAAAATGTGTTTAAAGTGCTGCCCATTGTGTTGGATTGTCAATGCAACCCTCTTCTCCCACTCTTGACACACTGATAGCAACACCGCAGAAGAAATGCTAGCACAGGCTTTCAGTATCCGTTGTTTCAGATGCTGAAAGGTTATATGGGGCCTATTAAAATAAATGGAAGACGATGCAGGACCTCTTGTAATAACTAGAAGGCAATTTGTGGCCCATTATATTAAACTAGATGGTGGCCCGATTCTAACTCATCGGGTATTCTAGAATATGTATGCGGCCAGCCGCGACCAATCAGCGAACCGTGTTAGTGAGGACCGGAGAGCATGTTTAAATTTGGCGCCAAAACCGGTGATTGGTCACGGCTGGCGGCCGCGACCAATCAGCGAATCGTATTAGTGAGAACCGGGGAGCGGGTACTTCCACTGTGAGCAGCCGGGAGATGACCGGCTGCTCGCAGCAGAAGTATCCCAACCGGCGGCGCCGCTCCCCGGTCCTCCCTTCACACTTGCCGTCGGGAGATCAGCGGCCCTAGCCGCTGATCTAGCGACGGTAGCCGCATGGAGGTCAGCGGCGCCGCAGGTCAGGGTACTTCTGCTGCAAGCAGCCGGGAGATGACCGGCTGCATCGCCACTGACCTCTGTGCAGAGCGGTGTTTAAATTTGGAGCCAATATCGCTGATTGGTCGTGGCCGCCGAATCGTATTAGTGAGGACAGGGGAGCGGCGCTGCCTGTGCGGGTACTTCCACTGCGAGCAGCCGGGAAATGACCGGCTGCTCGCAGCAGAAGTATCCCGACCGGTGGCGCCGCTCCCCGGTCCTCCCTTCACACTTTCCGTCGGAAGATCAGCGGCCCTAACCGCTGATCTCCCGACGGTAGCCGCATGGAGGTCAGCGGCGCCGCTGGTCGAGGTACTTCTGCTGCGAGCAACCGGGAGTTGACCGGCTACCGCCGGTCATCTCACGGCTACATCGCCGCTGACCTCCGTGCGGCAGATGAGCTGCTAATGGCCGCCATCTTTTTCTGAAATCCCACGTCGCTGATTGACCACGGTCGGACCAATCAGCGACGCAGGACTTCCTGGACAGAAGGACAGACAGACAGACATGATAAGACGATTATATATATTAAATGTAAGGTTATGTAGGGCCCAATATATTCAATGAAAAACTATATGGGCCCATTATATAAGAAAAAGCTAAGTGTGGCCCATTTTATTAAATGGATGATGGCGTGCTCCCTTGGCAAGCCAGCGGGAAAGTGGCTTGCTTCCGGTGGCAAGCCAGCGGGACAGTGGCGTGCTCCGGTGGCAAGCCAGCGGGAAAGTGGCGTGCTCCGGTGGCAAGCCAGCGGGAAAGTGGCGTGCTGCGGTGGCAAGCCAGCGGGAAAGTGGCGTGCTGCGGTGGCAAGCCAGCGGGAAAGTGGCGTGCTCCGGTGGCAAGCCAGCGGGAAAGTGGCGTGCTCCGGTGGCAAGCCAGCGGGAAAGTGGCGTGCTCCGGTGGCAAGCCAGCGGGAAAGTGGCGTGCTCCGGTGGCAAGCCAGCGGGACAGTGGCGTGCTCCGGTGGCAAGCCAGCGGGACAGTGGCGTGCTCCGGTGGCAAGCCAGCGGGAAAGTGGCATGCTCCGGTGGCAAGCCAACGGGAAAGTGGCGTGCTCCGGTGGCAAGCCAACGGGAAAGTGGCGTGCTCCGGTGGCAAGCCAACGGGAAAGTGGCGTGCTCCTGTGGCAAGCCAACGGGAAAGTGGCGTGCTCCTGTGGCAAGCCAACGGGAAAGTGGCGTGCTCCGGTGGCAAGCCAACGGGACTGTGGCGTGCTCCGGTGGCAAGCCAACGGGAAAGTGGCGTGCTCCGGTGGCAAGCCAACGGGAAAGTGGCGTGCTCCGGTGGCAAGCCAACGGGAAAGTGGCGTGCTCCGGTGGCAAGCCAACGGGAAAGTGGCGTGCTCCGGTGGCAAGCCAACGGGACAGTGGCGTGCTCCGGTGGCAAGCCAACGGGACAGTGGCGTGCTCCGGTGGCAAGCCAACGGGACAGTGGCGTGCTCCGGTGGCAAGCCAAAGGGACAGTGGCGTGCTCCGGTGGCAAGCCAAAGGGACAGTGGAGTGCTCCGGTGGCAAGCCAACGGGAAAGTGGAGTGCTCCGGTGGCAAGCCAACGGGAAAGTGGCGTGCTCCGGTGGCAAGCCAACGGGAAAGTGGCGTGCTCCGGTGGCAAGCCAACGGGAAAGTGGCGTGCTCCGGTGGCAAGCCAACGGGAAAGTGGCGTGCTCCGGTGGCAAGCCAACGGGAAAGTGGCGTGCTCCGGTGGCAAGCCAACGGGAAAGTGGCGTGCTCCGGTGGCAAGCCCACGGGAAAGTGGCGTGCTCCGGTGGCAAGCCAACGGGAAAGTGGCGTGCTCCGGTGGCAAGCCAACGGGACAGTGGCGTGCTCCGGTGGCAAGCCAACGGGACAGTGGCGTGCTCCGGTGGCAAGCCAACGGGACAGTGGCGTGCTCCGGTGGCAAGCCAACGGGACAGTGGCGTGCTCCGGTGGCAAGCCAACGGGAAAGTGGCGTGCTCCGGTGGCAAGCCAACGGGAAAGTGGCGTGCTCCGGTGGCAAGCCAACGGGAAAGTGGCGTGCTCCGGTGGCAAGCCAACGGGAAAGTGGCGTGCTCCGGTGGCAAGCCAGCGGGACAGTGGCGTGCTCCGGTGGCAAGCCAGCGGGACAGTGGCGTGCTCCGGTGGCAAGCCAGCGGGAAAGTGGCGTGCTCCGGTGGCAAGCCAGCGGGAAAGTGGCGTGCTCCGGTGGCAAGCCAGCGGGAAAGTGGCGTGCTCCGGTGGCAAGCCAACGGGAAAGTGGCGTGCTCCGGTGGCAAGCCAACGGGAAAGTGGCGTGCTCCGGTGGCAAGCCAACGGGAAAGTGGCGTGCTCCGGTGGCAAGCCAACGGGAAAGTGGCGTGCTCCGGTGGCAAGCCAACGGGACTGTGGCGTGCTCCGGTGGCAAGCCAACGGGACTGTGGCGTGCTCCGGTGGCAAGCCAACGGGAAAGTGGCGTGCTCCGGTGGCAAGCCAACGGGAAAGTGGCGTGCTCCGGTGGCAAGCCAACGGGAAAGTGGCGTGCTCCGGTGGCAAGCCAACGGGAAAGTGGAGTGCTCCGGTGGCAAGCCAACGGGAAACTGGCGTGCTCCGGTGGCAAGCCAACGGGACAGTGGCGTGCTCCGGTGGCAAGCCAACGGGACAGTGGCGTGCTCCGGTGGCAAGCCAACGGGACAGTGGCGTGCTCCGGTGGCAAGCCAACGGGAAAGTGGCGTGCTCCGGTGGCAAGCCAACGGGAAAGTGGCGTGCTCCGGTGGCAAGCCAACGGGAAAGTGGCGTGCTCCGGTGGCAAGCCAACGGGACAGTGGCGTGCTCCGGTGGCAAGCCAACGGGACAGTGGCGTGCTCCGGTGGCAAGCCAACGGGACAGTGGCGTGCTCCGGTGGCAAGCCAACGGGAAAGTGGCGTGCTCCGGTGGCAAGCCAACGGGAAAGTGGCGTGCTCCGGTGGCAAGCCAACGGAAAAGTGGCGTGCTCCGGTGGCAAGGCAACGGGAAAGTGGCGTGCTCCGGTGGCAAGCCAGCGGGAAAGTGGCGTGCTCCGGTGGCAAGCCAGCGGGACAGTGGCGTGCTCCGGTGGCAAGCCAGCGGGACAGTGGCGTGCTCCGGTGGCAAGCCAGCGGGAAAGTGGCGTGCTCCGGTGGCAAGCCAACGGGAAAGTGGCGTGCTCCGGTGGCAAGCCAACGGGAAAGTGGCGTGCTCCGGTGGCAAGCCAACGGGAAAGTGGCGTGCTCCGGTGGCAAGCCAACGGGAAAGTGGCGTGCTCCGGTGGCAAGCCAACGGGAAAGTGGCGTGCTCCGGTGGCAAGCCAACGGGAAAGTGGCGTGCTCCGGTGGCAAGGCAACGGGAAAGTGGCGTGCTCCGGTGGCAAGCCAGCGGGAAAGTGGCGTGCTCCGGTGGCAAGCCAGCGGGAAAGTGGCGTGCTCCGGTGGCAAGCCAGCGGGAAAGTGGCGTGCTCCGGTGGCAAGCCAGCGGGAAAGTGGCGTGCTGCGGTGGCAAGCCAGCGGGAAAGTGGCGTGCTCCGGTGGCAAGCCAACGGGAAGGTGGCGTGCTCCGGTGGCAAGCCAACGGGACAGTGGCGTGCTCCGGTGGCAAGCCAACGGGACAGTGGCGTGCTCCGGTGGCAAGCCAACGGAAAAGTGGCGTGCTCCGGTGGCAAGCCAACGGAAAAGTGGCGTGCTCCGGTGGCAAGCCAACGGAAAAGTGGCGTGCTCCGGTGGCAAGCCAACGGGAAAGTGGCGTGCTCCGGTGGCAAGCCAACGGGAAAGTGGCGTGCTCCGGTGGCAAGCCAGCGGGAAAGTGGCGTGCTCCGGTGGCAAGCCAGCGGGAAAGTGGCGTGCTCCGGTGGCAAGCCAGCGGGACAGTGGCGTGCTCCGGTGGCAAGCCAGCGGGACAGTGGCGTGCTCCGGTGGCAAGCCAGCGGGAAAGTGGCGTGATCCGGTGGCAAGCCAGCGGGAAAGTGGCGTGCTCCGGTGGCAAGCCAACGGGAAAGTGGCGTGCTCCGGTGGCAAGCCAACGGGAAAGTGGCGTGCTCCGGTGGCAAGCCAACGGGAAAGTGGCGTGCTCCTGTGGCAAGCCAACGGGAAAGTGGCGTGCTCCGGTGGCAAGCCAACGGGACTGTGGCGTGCTCCGGTGGCAAGCCAACGGAAAAGTGGCGTGCTCCGGTGCCAAGCCAACGGGAAAGTGGCGTGCTCCGGTGGCAAGCCAACGGGAAAGTGGCGTGCTCCGGTGGCAAGCCAACGGGAAAGTAGCGTGCTCCGGTGGCAAGCCAACGGGAAAGTGGCGTGCTCCGGTGGCAAGCCAACGGGAAAGTGGCGTGCTCCGGTGGCAAGCCAACGGGAAAGTGGCGTGCTCCGGTGGCAAGCCAACGGGAAAGTGGCGTGCTCCGGTGGCAAGCCAACGGGAAAGTGGCGTGCTCCGGTGGCAAGCCAACGGGACAGTGGCGTGCTCCGGTGGCAAGCCAACGGGACAGTGGCGTGCTCCGGTGGCAAGCCAACGGGACAGTGGCGTGCTCCGGTGGCAAGCCAACGGGAAAGTGGAGTGCTCCGGTGGCAAGCCAACGGGAAAGTGGCGTGCTCCGGTGGCAAGCCAACGGGAAAGTGGCGTGCTCCGGTGGCAAGCCAACGGGAAAGTGGCGTGCTCCGGTGGCAAGCCAACGGGAAAGTGGCGTGCTCCGGTGGCAAGCCAACGGGAAAGTGGCGTGCTCCGGTGGCAAGCCAACGGGACAGTGGCGTGCTCCGGTGGCAAGCCAACGGGAAAGTGGCGTGCTCCGGTGGCAAGCCAACGGGAAAGTGGCGTGCTCCGGTGCCAAGCCAACGGGACAGTGGCGTGCTCCGGTGGCAAGCCAACGGGACAGTGGCGTGCTCCGGTGGCAAGCCAACGGGACAGTGGCGTGCTCCGGTGGCAAGCCAACGGGACAGTGGCGTGCTCCGGTGGCAAGCCAACGGGACAGTGGCGTGCTCCGGTGGCAAGCCAACGGGAAAGTGGCGTGCTCCGGTGGCAAGCCAAAGGGAAAGTGGCGTGCTCCGGTGGCAAGCCAACGGAATAGTGGCGTGCTCCGGTGGCAAGCCAACGGGAAAGTGGCGTGCTCCGGTGGCAAGCCAACGGGAAAGTGGCGTGCTCCGGTGGCAAGCCAACGGGACAGTGGCGTGCTCCGGTGGCAAGCCAACGGGACAGTGGCGTGCTCCGGTGGCAAGCCAACGGGAAAGTGGCGTGCTCCGGTGGCAAGCCAAAGGGAAAGTGGCGTGCTCCGGTGGCAAGCCAACGGAAAAGTGGCGTGCTCCGGTGGCAAGCCAACGGGAAAGTGGCGTGCTCCGGTGGCAAGCCAACGGGAAAGTGGCGTGCTCCGGTGGCAAGCCAACGGGAAAGTGGCGTGCTCCGGTGGCAAGCCAACGGGAAAGTGGCGTGCTCCTGTGGCAAGCCAACGGGAAAGTGGCGTGCTCCTGTGGCAAGCCAACGGGACTGTGGCGTGCTCCGGTGGCAAGCCAACGGAAAAGTGGCGTGCTCCGGTGGCAAGCCAACGGGAAAGTGGCGTGCTCCGGTGGCAAGCCAACGGGAAAGTGGCGTGCTCCGGTGGCAAGCCAACGGGAAAGTGGCGTGCTCCGGTGGCAAGCCAACGGGAAAGTGGCGTGCTCCGGTGGCAAGCCAACGGGAAAATGGCGTGCTCCGGTGGCAAGCCAACGGGACAGTGGCGTGCTCCGGTGGCAAGCCAACGGGACAGTGGCGTGCTCCGGTGGCAAGCCAACGGGACAGTGGCGTGCTCCGGTGGCAAGCCAACGGGACAGTGGCGTGCTCCGGTGGCAAGCCAACGGGACAGTGGCGTGCTCCGGTGGCAAGCCAACGGGACAGTGGCGTGCTCCGGTGGCAAGCCAACGGGAAAGTGGCGTGCTCCGGTGGCAAGCCAAAGGGAAAGTGGCGTGCTCCGGTGTCAAGCCAACGGAAAAGTGGCGTGCTCCGGTGGCAAGCCAACGGGAAAGTGGCGTGCTCCGGTGGCAAGCCAACGGGAAAGTGGCGTGCTCCGGTGGCAAGCCAACGGGAAAGTGGCGTGCTCCGGTGGCAAGCCAACGGGAAAGTGGCGTGCTCCTGTGGCAAGCCAACGGGAAAGTGGCGTGCTCCTGTGGCAAGCCAACGGGACTGTGGCGTGCTCCGGTGGCAAGCCAACGGAAAAGTGGCGTGCTCCGGTGGCAAGCCAACGGGAAAGTGGCGTGCTCCGGTGGCAAGCCAACGGGAAAGTGGCGTGCTCCGGTGGCAAGCCAACGGGAAAGTGGCATGCTCCGGTGGCAAGCCAACGGGAAAGTGGGGTGCTCCGGTGGCAAGCCAACGGGAAAATGGCGTGCTCCGGTGGCAAGCCAACGGGACAGTGGCGTGCTCCGGTGGCAAGCCAACGGGACAGTGGCGTGCTCCGGTGGCAAGCCAACGGGACAGTGGCGTGCTCCGGTGGCAAGCCAACGGGACAGTGGCGTGCTCCGGTGGCAAGCCAACGGGACAGTGGCGTGCTCCGGTGGCAAGCCAACGGGAAAGTAGCGTGCTCCGGTGGCAAGCCAACGGAAAAGTGGCGTGCTCCGGTGGCAAGCCAACGGGAAAGTGGCGTGCTCCGGTGGCAAGCCAACGGGACTGTGGCGTGCTCCGGTGGCAAGCCAACGGGAAAGTGGCGTGCTCCGGTGGCAAGCCAACGGGAAAGTAGCGTGCTCCGGTGGCAAGCCAACGGAAAAGTGGCGTGCTCCGGTGGCAAGCCAACGGGAAAGTGGCGTGCTCCGGTGGCAAGCCAACGGGAAAGTGGCGTGCTCCGGTGGCAAGCCAACGGGACAGTGGCGTGCTCCGGTGGCAAGCCAACGGGACAGTGGCGTGCTCCGGTGGCAAGCCAACGGGACAGTGGCGCGCTCCGGTGGCAAGCCAACGGGACAGTGGCGCGCTCCGGTGGCAAGCCAACGGGACAGTGGCGCGCTCCGGTGGCAAGCCAACGGGAAAGTGGCGTGCTCCGGTGGCAAGCCAACGGGAAAGTGGCGTGCTCCGGTGGCAAGCCAACGGAAAAGTGGCGTGCTCCGGTGGCAAGCCAACGGGAAAGTGGCGTGCTCCGGTGGCAAGCCAACGGGAAAGTGGCGTGCTCCTGTGGCAAGCCAACGGGAAAGTGGCGTGCTCCTGTGGCAAGCCAACGGGAAAGTGGCGTGCTCCGGTGGCAAGCCAACGGGAAAGTGGCGTGCTCCGGTGGCAAGCCAACGGGACAGTGGCGTGCTCCGGTGGCAAGCCAACGGGAAAGTGGCGTGCTCCGGTGGCAAGCCAACGGGAAAGTGGCGTGCTCCGGTGGCAAGCCAACGGGAAAGTGGCGTGCTCCGGTGGCAAGCCAACGGGAAAGTGGCGTGCTCCAGTGGCAAGCCAACGGGAAAGTGGCGTGCTCCGGTGGCAAGCCAACGGGACAGTGGCGTGCTCCGGTGGCAAGCCAACGGGACAGTGGCGTGCTCCGGTGGCAAGCCAACGGGACAGTGGCGTGCTCCGGTGGCAAGCCAACGGGACAGTGGCGTGCTCCGGTGGCAAGCCAACGGGAAAGTGGCGTGCTCTGGTGGCAAGCCAACGGAAAAATGGCGTGCTCCGGTGGCAAGCCAACGGGAAAGTGGCGTGCTCCGGTGGCAAGCCAACGGGAAAGTGGCGTGCTCCGGTGGCAAGCCAACGGGAAAGTGGCGTGCTCCTGTGGCAAGCCAACGGGAAAGTGGCGTGCTCCGGTGGCAAGCCAACGGGAAAATGGCGTGCTCCGGTGGCAAGCCAACGGGACAGTGGCGTGCTCCGGTGGCAAGCCAACGGGACAGTGGCGTGCTCCGGTGGCAAGCCAACGGGACAGTGGCGTGCTCCGGTGGCAAGCCAACGGGACAGTGGCGTGCTCCGGTGGCAAGCCAACGGGAAAGTGGCGTGCTCCGGTGGCAAGCCAACGGGAAAGTGGCGTGCTCCGGTGGCAAGCCAACGGAAAAGTGGCGTGTTCCGGTGGCAAGCCAACGGGAAAGTGGCGTGCTCCGGTGGCAAGCCAACGGGAAAGTGGCATGCTCCGGTGGCAAGCCAACGGGACTGTGGCGTGCTCCGGTGGCAAGCCAACGGGACTGTGGCGTGCTCCGGTGGCAAGCCAACGGGAAAGTGGCGTGCTCCGGTGGCAAGCCAACGGGAAAGTAGCGTGCTCCGGTGGCAAGCCAACGGGACTGTGGCGTGCTCCGGTGGCAAGCCAATGGGAAAGTGGCATACTCCGGTGGCAAGCCAACAGGAAAAGGTGTACTCCGGTGGCATGCTAATGGTAAAGGTGTGCTCCAGTGGCATTCTAACGGTAAAGGTGTGCTGCGGTCACATGCTAATGGTAAAGGTGTGCTCCGGTGGCATGCTAACGGGAATAGGTGTGCTCCGATGGCATGCTAACGGGAATAGGTGTGCCCGGTGGCATACTAACGGGAAAAGGTGTGCTACGGTGGCATGCTAGCCGGAAATGGTGTGCTTCGGTGGCATGATAACGAGAAATGGGGTACTCCATTGGCACCACTATGGTCAAGGGACTTGGAAATGTCACATGTGAAGTCATACTCGCATAGTGTCTGTTGTTGCAGGGATCAAAAGAGCGACCCGGTGGAACAAGATGTGGACACTGTGCGGCAGATGGTGGTTTAAGGACAGCAAACAGCAAAATAAGACCAAGCAACAGCAAGAAAACAATCCAAGAATTACCGCAGCAGACAAGTAAGTGATTGTGATTCTTTTAAACGGTGATGTATAATCAGATGAAGTGGAATGCAGTAAGTTTGGAAATATGATTAACATGTTAATAAAGTGTCTGAAATGTATGAGCGAGAAAGAGAAAAAGGTGGATTGTTACAGGGGGACAGCTGAGAGTAGGGAGTTGCAGAGAAAGTTCTTGTGACAGGTTTAGGATGTATACGGCGGTTTATTGCCTCCTCCACATACAAAGGCAGGAGATGAGACTATCAAACTATTGAACTTGGAGTTGTCAGTAATGTTGGAGGTGAAATTAATAAAGCAAGTAAAATGGGAAAGAAAAAAAGGGGTTGTATGTTTGCCTGGTCAGAGGGATGTTTGCCTGGTCATGGGGATGTTTGTCTGGTCAGGGGGATGTTTGCCTGGTCAGGGGGATGTTTGCCTGGTCAGGGGGATGGTTGCCTGGTCAGGAGGATGTTTGCCTGGTCATGGGGATGTTTGTCTGGTCAGGGGGATGTTTGCCTGGTCAGAGGGATGTTTGCCTGGTCAGGGGGATGTTTGCCTGGTCAGGGGGATGTTTGTCTGGTCAGGGGGATGTTTGTCTGGTCAGAGGGATGTTTGTCTGCTCAGGGGGATGTTTGTCTGCTCAGGGGGATGTTTGCTTCACGTTGGGGAAGAGGGAAAGGACTGAATGATCCGGCACCTGTCCTATCCACAGGATGGTCAGCTAATGCCGCCATTGGGAAAGAGCTGACCTAGTGTCACTATCAATCATCAGAGTCTGCAGTACAACTGATTAGGGGTCCAGCAGGGGGGCGCTGATGACACAGGTGGACCTTGGGGCGGTTTTCCGGTTGCGGACGCTACACCTAGAGGGTTTTCTTCATGTAATTATCCTCCTCACATTGCAGACTTGTGAACTTTATAAATTTTCTTCATTTGCTTATTTTCTTCCTTCTCTCCCAAACACGTTGCTGAAGTGCTGTCTCACCCCCACTGCCCCCATCCAGAAGCTTCTTGTGGCTGCTGTTCAGTGAGATTTGTCCTCTATATACCAGCAGTCTGTGTATGGGCCTGTCCCTGTCTGATCCTCTCTGCTCTCCACCCCTGCACTCAGACATGGGAAACCCTGTACTCGGATTACTTCACATCTTGGTGAACAACAGCTGAAAGGACCCTATAAAGGAGCCTGTACCAGGCAGGGGACAGCGGTGCAGCATTGTGCTTGTGGGGGCAATCGGGCGGTGGAGTCAGAAATTGGGGAATACTTGAGTGCTCTCTGGACGGACAATATTAGTGCTGCAGTAATTTCCCACAAGTTTTTGCACAGAGCGGCCACTAATATAGAATAAAGTAAAACAATTGTGCCCTGTAAATAATGGCTGTGCTTTGCTACAAATGCTTCATGTTCGCAGGAGGTTTTTTTTTCTTTAATAAATTTTATTTAGTTTATAATTGATTTTTTCTCTTTCTGCTAGATATCAGGACATGATAGAGGCCGTACGGGACTGGTATAAGAAGTTCTTGGCTGAGAAGGAAAGAAGCTTCATTCCTCCATGAGCTGCAGTTCTTTGTGTCCAGTCGGGAGCTCTATTAGTAAGTAGATTTTATCACCGGCGCAGACATTTCCGGGAAGGTTCCAATTGGCCAAATACAAGACGTTCATTAAACTCTTCATTTGAAATAAACGTCTGGTTATCATCCACAATACTTAATACCGATCACTTGTCACAAATTTGTATATTTTTTACCTGTTATAAAATGCTGCTCATCCCTTGAATCTTTTCTTTTTTTTTGTCATTTTAGACAAAACATTACATATTCCTGACAAGTCCCAGGTCTTTTCACACCACTCGTTTTGCAGGTTCTTTAATACTACAGCACTTATGTTATTGGGGTCATTTTTGTGCAGTTTGCAGTTACATGATTTTTTATACATGTTTTTTTTTAGCTTTGTCTTGTTATTACATCACATTCATCTTTTTCCTCTCTTGCTTTCCTGGACTGAAGGAAACATATCTCCAAGTCACTCTGAGCTGCCGGCAGGAGAGATGGACCCTCAGGATCCTCCTAGTCTTCAGAATCCACATGAAGGAGAAGTCCAAGAACAAGAAAGGCCTCCGACAGCAGAGCAACCTGTCCGCTAAAAAGTCCCAGAAGAAGAAGCGATGGTCCCGCAGCTCATCTGTGTTTTTCCTAAATGTGGTTTATACTTTTACTGATTGTAATTTTCTTGGTCGATACCAGATAAAGTTTTGGATGACAACTGTCTGGACTTGTGTCTTATTTTACATTTCTCCTTTTTTCTTCTTGCTTCCCCTCCAGTGAGATCTGGCTTAGGTGATAAAAGCCTTTCTCTATCCAGCATTTTTGCAGCAGGCTGGAGAATTACTTTCTGGATGATAACTTGCCTTAGTCTCAGGTGCCCATACACTAGTTAGCTTTAGACCGGACGCTTGTCCACACAACACATCCCGACTCCCCCATATACATGAATGTGGTTATATGTGTGGGGGAGATGGCCCCATACACAGCACATGGTCGGCTGCTCCAGCAAAAATCCTTGGGTTTGACCTACCTTCCTGTAATATATATGGGGGGCCATTAGTTGGATGTTTGCAGGACCCCTCTTTGTCCGATAGCTTCCCTCCCCCACACATAGCAAGCAGTATACATACAAGCTCCCTTCCCGCACATACAGTATATATAGCATATAAAGAAAAAACCTAGAAGTCTGAACTGAAACATAAATTGATGTGCATGCAAAATGTAAATGCATGTTCACACAAGGCCACTAGACAAAGAAAAACCAAAGACAAGCAAAATACCCAAGTAACCGGAAGTGAATGGGTAAATCGCAAAGTGCAAAAATAATAAATAATGAAGGGTATTTAGTTAACATAATTTTGATAAAAATAATGCAAAAGCTATCCCGCCACATCACGGCAACCCTTATGGGACAGTCCTAACTCTAATATTAAAACCTTACCATTTGTCAAGTGACGTACATATGGATAAGGGCAGAGAGACTGACCCCCTAGTAGAAGCATAGACCTGAGGCAGAATAAACATTTCAGCTCAGACAAAGGGTGGCCACACCCTAATATGCACTAAAGCACACTGAACTACAAAGAAAAAACCTAGAAGTCTGAACTGAAACATAAATTGCAGGCAAAATGTAAATGCATGTTCACATAAGGCCACTAGACAAAGAAAAACCAAAGGCAAGCAAAATACCCAAGTAAACGGAAGTAAATGGGTAAATCGCAAAGTGCAAAAATAATAAATAATGAAGGGTATTTAGTAGTGAAGAGCGAGCACTAAAATGCTCGGGTGCTCGAAGTTCGGGCCGAGCTCGCCATGATACTCGGGTGCTCGACCTGAGCCACGAGCCCAATGTTAGTCTATGGGAGACCCCAGCATTCTCGCGGCGGCATCCCCAGATGTCTTTTAAAAGCCTAATAAGTGCCCAAAACGATAGTGACAGTGCTGAAATGACATGGGGACAGCATGGGGATCGCCCCAGGAAGCATTTCTGACCCCCAGGTCACTGCTGTCAACAATGTGGTCAGAGGTATTAAGCCACTTTTAAGGGCTCACAATAAAACGTTCAAAAACTATACTGAAACTGCTTTCCTGTGAAATATGTTAAGGAAGTTCCTTTCCAGGGTAAAGACTTGTGTATAAGGTAAAATAAATAACCAAAAAAAAAAAATACTCCTCCACACCTTGGGCTATGTTCACAAGTAGCATTTTTAATGCGTTTTTGCACTTTTGCTTCAATCGTGACAAATGCATTCACTGGGAAATGTAATTTTAACATTTTACAAACTTATCTGGCCATGTGCTGTGTGACACATGCATACAGTGCTGAAAAGACATGGGGACAGCATGGGAAAGACCCCTGGAAGCATCTCTGACTCCCCAGTCACTGCCTAAAAGTGTGCCCATCAGAAGTCATCCTTGCCGCATCAGAAGATGCAGACTTGCAACTATCCCCGTGCAAGTTCTTGTCCCAGGGCAGGGTTCAATTGTACCTCCCCCATTCCTTGCAATACAAGCGCAAATATGCAGCCAACCACCCACCCACCCCCAGGCTGCAATACCATACTGCTTGCTTGCACTTGAACTTGGGCCTTTTAGGCATGTGGAGGCGGAATCTGGCCACCATGTCATGGCAGCGTTGGCGGCCTGGTATCCATACTCAGTCCTCAGCCGCCCGGCGGCGGGGTGTCCACACTCGGTCCCCAACCGCCAGGTGGCGGCCGGGTGTCCATACTCAGTCCCCAGCCGCCTGGGGTCAGCCGGGTGTCCATAAACGGTCCCCAGCCGCCCCTATTTCTCCTTGGAACATCCCCTCACACACTTTTCTTAGCCCGGCCTGCTTTAGGGCAGCATTGGACGAGCCCACCAGAGAACCAGACTCCTCCGGTGGGCCCTGGCTTCTCCATCAGGGGAGTTGAGAGTGACAAGGTGAGGACCATGATGATGATGATACAAGTTAGCATCTGCTTTGTTTTCTTGGAATGCAAGCGTAAGTCCACCCACCGCCAGGCTGCATTACCATACTGCTTGCTTGCTTGCACTTGAAATTGGGCCTTTTTAGGCACGTGGAGGCGGAATCTGACCACCGAGTCATGGCAGCATTGGCGGCCTGGAATCCATACTCAGTCCCCAGCCGCCCGGCTGCCAGGTGTTCACACTCGGTCCCCAGCCGCCAGGGGGCGGCCGGGTGTCCATACTCGGTCCCCAGCCGCCCCGCGGCCGGGTGTTCACACACGGTCCCCAGCCCCCTGGGGGCAGCCGGGTGTCCATAAACGGTCCCCAGGGGCCCCTATTTCTCCTTGGAACATCCCCCCACACACTTTTCTTAGCCTGGCCTGCTTTAGGGCAGCATTGGACGAGCCCACCAGAGAACCAGACTCCTCCGGTGGGCCCTGGCTTCTCCATCAGGGGAGTTGAGAGTGCCAAGGTGAGGACCATGATGATGATGATACAAGTTAGCATCTGCTTTGTTTTCTTGGAATGCAAGCGCATGTATGTAGTAGCGACTAGGCCTGAGGTGGTCAGCGTTTTGGCGCATATCCTACCTCCTCCGAGGATTGCTGGATGTTTTCCTGCTACTATCCCAGTTCTATGACTCCCATTAAAACAAAGCTTCAGGTGATGAATGATGGATGAGGTGGTGGCAAAGGAGAAAGAGCAGGAGGAACAGGGACCATTCACATCAATATCAGGCCAGTCAACCACATATGTCTTGTAGGATATGTTTCTGTAACAAAAGGAGCGGTTTGGCTACACAGTTATAGGGCATACAGTGAGTGCAATGCCTACCAAAAGTTTTGAGGCACTCGAATGTACCTTGGAAATGACATGGAGGTCAGAGGGCCTTAACTAAACCGTTTTTTCCATTTATATCAACTGGGTCTCCTGTACACTGTTGGCCTAAGCAGTGAATGGAAGGCTTTCCAAAAATTATGAGGAACTGCAATGCCCCTTGAAACAGACGTGGATTACAGCGTACTAAAAACCTTCTACCCACTATTGGGGAGTGGGTCTCCCTTAGTTTTCGCCTTTGCATTGAAAAGCAAAAGCTGACTAAAATTAGGAGGAAATGCAATGTCCGTTGTAAGAGTCGTGGAGGTTAGAGGTAATTAAAAACAACATTTCAATGCCCCTAGGAAGAGCTGTGGAGTTCAGAGTGGCTTAAGAAGACTTTTGATGTCCCTTTGAACAGACGTGGCGGTCACAGTAGCTTAACAAGATGGTTTTAATGCCCCTCGGAAAAGACGTGGAGGTCCCAGTAGCTTAACCAGACATTTTGAATGCCCCTTGGAAAAGGGGCTTTTAATGCCCCTTCCAAGAGCCATACAGTACAGCATAGTACAAACATTATTCCCATTATTGGGGAGTGTGTATCCCATAGTCATAGCTTATGCCTTCCAAGCAAAAGCTGCCAAAAATTAGGATGGAGAAACTTGCAATGCCCCTTACAAGAGCCATGCAGTACAGCATATTCCAAACATTATTCCCATTATTGGGGAGTGGGTCTCCCATAGTCTTTGCTTATGCCTTCCAAGCAAAAGCTGCCAAAAATTAGGACGAAGGAGCTTGCAATGCCCCTTACAAGAGCCATGCAGTACAGCATATTACAAACATTATTCCCATTATTGGGGAGTGGGTCCCCCATAGTCTTTGCTTATGCCTTCCAAGCAAAAGCTGCCAAAAATTAGGACGGAGGAACTTGCAGTGCCCCTTACAAGAGCCATGCAGTACAGCATATTACAAACATTATTCCCATTACTGGGGAGTGGGTCTCCCATAGTATTTGCTTATGCCTTCCAAGAAAAAGCAGCCAAAAATTAAGAGGAAATGCAATGCCCGTTCGAAGAGTCGTGGAGGTTAGAGTTAATTAAAAACAACATATCAATGCCCCTTGGAAGAGTTGTGGAGTTCAGAGTGGTTTAACAAGACACTTTTAATGCCCCTCAAAAGAGATGTGGAGGTCCCAGTAGCTTAACAAGACGGTTTTAATGCCCCTCAGAAAAGTGGTGGAGGTCACAGTAGCTTAAGAAGACGCTTTTAATGCCCCTCAGAAGAAACGTGGAGATCCTAGTAGCTTAACAAGATGGTTTTATTGCCCCTTGGAAAAGTGGTGGAGGTCGCAGTAGCTTAACAAGACGGTTTAAATGATCCTTGGAAGAGACGTGGAGGTCACAGTACCTTAACAAGACGGTTTGAATGCCCCTTGGAAGAGACGTGGAGGTCGCAGTAGCTTAACAAGACGCTATTAATGCCCCTCAGAAGAGACGTGGAGGTCCCAGCAGCTTAACAAGACGGTTTTAATGCTCCTCAGAAAAGTGGTGGAGGTCCCAATAGCTTAACAAGATGATTTTAATGCCCCTCAGAAATGTGGTAGAGGTCCCAGTAGCTTAACAAGACTGTTTGAATGCTCCTTGGAAGAGACGTGGAGGTCCCAGTAGCTTAACTGGCCGGTTTAAATGCCCCTCGGAAAAGTGGTGGAGGTCACAGTAGCTTAACAAGACACTATTAATGCCCCTCAGAAGAGAAGTGGAGGTCCCAGTAGCTTAACAAGACAGTTTGAATGCCCCTTGGAAGAGACGAGGAGGTCCCAGTAGCTTAACAAGACGGTTTTAATGCCCCTTGGAAAAGTGGTGGCGGTCACAGTAGCTCAACAAGACGCTATTAATGCCCCTCAGAAGAGACGTGGAGGTCCCAGTAGCTTAACAAGACGGTTTGAATGCCCCTTGGAAGAGACGTGGAGGTCCCAGTAGCTTAACAAGACGGTTTTAATGCTCCTCAGAAAAGTTGAGGAGGTCCCAGTAGCTTAACAAGACGGTTTTAATGCCCCTCGGAAAAGTGGTGGAGGTCACAGTAGCTTAACAAGACGCTTTTAATGCCCCTCGGAAGAGACGTGGAGGTCCAAGTAGCTTAACAAGACGGTTTGAATGCCCCTCGGAAGAAACGTGGAGGTCCCAGTATCTTAACAAGACGGTTTTAATGCCCCTCGGAAAAGTGGTGGAGGTCACAGTAGCTTAACAAGACGCTTTTAATGCCCCTCAGAAGAGACGTGGAGTTCCCAGTAGCTTAACAAGACGGTTTGAATGCCCCTTGGAAGAGACGTGGAGGTCCCAGTAGCTTAACAAGATGGTTTAAATGCTCCTCAGAAAAGTGGTGGAGGTCCCAGTAGCTTAACAAGATGCTTTCAATGCCCCTCGGAAAAGTGGTGGAGGTCCCAGTAGCTTAACAAGACGGTTTTAATGCCCCTTGGAAAAGTGGTGGAGGTTGCAGTAGCTTAACAAGATGGTTTGAATGCCCCTTGGAAGAGACGTGGAGGTCCCAGTAGCATAACAAGACGGTTTGAATGCCCCTCGGAAGAGACGTGGAGGTCCCAGTATCTTAACAAGACGACGATTTTAATGCCCCTCGAAAAAGTGGTGGAGGTCACAGTAGCTTAACAAGACGCTTTTAATGCCCCGCAGATAAGTGGTGGAGGTCCCAGTAGCTTAACAAGACGGTTTGAATGCCCCTTGGAAGAGACATGGAGGTCCCAGTAGCTTAACAAGACGGTTTTAATGCCCCTCGGAAAAGTGGTGGAGGTCACAGTAGCTTAACAAGATGCTTTTAATGCCTCTCAGAAGAGACGTGGAGGTCCCAGTAGCTTAACAAGATGGTTTGAATGCCCCTTGGAAGAGATGTGGAGGTCCCAGGAGCTTAACAAGATGGCTTGAATGCCCCTTGGAAGAGACGTGGAGGTCCCAGTAGCTTAACAAGACTGTTTTAATGCTTCTCGGAAAAGTGGTGGAGGACCCAGTAGCTTAATAAGACGCTTTTACTGCCCCTTGAAAAAGTGGTGGAGGTCGCAGTAGCTTAACAAGACGGTTTGAATGCCCCTTGGTAGAGACGTGGAGGTCCCAGTAGCTTAACAAGACGGTTTGAATGCCCCTTGGAAGAGACGTTGAGGTCCCAGTAGCTTAAAAAGACGGTTTTAATGCCCCTCGGAAAAGTGGTAGAGGTCACAGTAGCTTAACACGTCGCTTTTAATGCCCCTCAGAAGACAAGTGGAGGTCCCAGTAGCTTAACAAGACGGTTTGAATGCCCCTTGGAAGAGACGTGGAGGTCCCAGTAGCTTAACAAGACTGTTTTAATGCCCCTCGGAAAAGTGGTGGAGGTCCCAGTAGCTTAACAAGACGGTTTTAATGCCCCTTTGAATAGTGGTGGAGGTCGGAGTAGCTTAACAAGACGGTTTGAATGCCCCTTGGAAGAGACGTTTAGGTCTCAGTAGCTTAACAAGACGGTTTGAATGCCCCTTTGAAGAGACGTGGAGGTCCCAGTAGCTTAACAAGTCGGTTTTAATGCCCCTTGCCAAAGTGGTGGAGGTCGCAGTAGCTTAGCAAGACGGTCAGAATGCCCCTTGGAAGAGACGTGGAGGTCACAGTAGCTTAACAAAATGGTTTTAATGCTCCTCGGAAAAGTGGTGGAGGTCCCAGTAGCTTAACAAGATGGTTTTAATGCTCTTCGGAAAAGTGGTGGAGGTCCCAGTAGCTTAACAAGATGCTTTTAATGCCCCTCGGAAAAGAGGTGGAGGTCCCAGTAGCTTAACATGACGCTTTGAATGCCCCTTGGAAGAGACGTGGAGGTCCCAGTAGCTTAACAAGACTGTTTGAATGACCCTTGGAAGAGACGTGGAGGTCCCAGTAGCTTAACAAGACGGTTTGAATGCCCCTCGGAAAAGTGGTGGAGGTCACAGTAGCTTAACAAGATGCTATTAATGTCCTCAGAAGAGACGTGGAGGTCTAAGTAGCTTAACAAGACTGTTTGAATGCCCCTTGGAAGAGACGTGGAGGTCCCAGGAGCTTAACAAGACGGCTTGAATGCCCCTTGGAAGAGACGTGGAGGTCCCAGTAGCTTAACAAGACGGTTTTAATGCTTCTCGGAAAAGTGGTGGAGGACCCAGTAGCTTAATAAGACGCTTTTACTGCCCCTCGAAAAAGTGGTGGAGGTCGCAGTAGCTTAACAAGACGGTTTGAATGCCCCTTGGTAGAGACATGGAGGTCCCAGTAGCTTAACAAGACGGTTTGAATGCCCCTTGGAAGAGACGTTGAGGTCCCAGTAGCTTAACAAGACTGTTTTAATGCCCCTCGGAAAAGTGGTGGAGGTCACAGTAGCTTAACACGTCGCTTTTAATGCCCCTCAGAAGAGAAGTGGAGGTCCCAGTAGCTTAACAAGACGGTTTGAATGCCCCTTGGAAGAGACGTGGAGGTCCCAGTAGCTTAACAAGACTGTTTTAATGTCCCTCGGAAAAGTGGTGGAGGTCCCAGTAGCTTAACAAGACGGTTTTAATGCCCCTTTGAATAGTGGTGGAGGTCGCAGTAGCTTAACAAGACGGTTTGAATGCCCCTTGGAAGAGACGTTTAGGTCCCAGTAGCTTAACAAGACGGTTTGAATGCCCCTTTGAAGAGACGTGGAGGTCCCAGTAGCTTAACAAGTCGGTTTTAATGCCCCTCGCCAAAGTGGTGGAGGTCGCAGTAGCTTAGCAAGACGGTCAGAATGCTCCTTGGAAGAGAAGTGGAGGTCACAGTAGCTTAACAAGATGGTTTTAATGCTCCTCGGAAAAGTGGTGGAGGTCCCAGTAGCTTAACAAGATGGTTTTAATGCTCCTCGGAAAAGTGGTGGAGGTCCCAGTAGCTTAACAAGATGCTTTTAATGCCCCTCGGAAAAGTGGTGGAGGTCCCAGTAGCTTAACATGACGCTTTGAATGCCCCTTGGAAGAGACGTGGAGGTCCCAGTAGCTTAACAAGACTGTTTGAATGCCCCTTGGAAGAGACGTGGAGGTCCCAGTAGCTTAACAAGACAGTTTGAATGCCCCTCGGAAAAGTGGTGGAGGTCACAGTAGCTTAACAAGACGCTATTAATGTCCTCAGAAGAGACGTGGAGGTCTAAGTAGCTTAACAAGACTGTTTGAATGCCCCTTGGAAGAGACGTGGAGGTCCCAGTAGCTTAACAAGACGGTTTTAATGCTCCTCAGAAAAGTGGTGGAGGTCCCAATAGCTTAACAAGATGCTTTTAATGCCCCTCGGAAAAGTGGTGGAGGTCCCAGTAGCTTAACAAGACGGTTTTAATGCCCCTTGGAAAAGTGGTGGAGTTCGCAGTAGCTTAACAAGACTGTTTGAATGCCCCTTGGAAAAGTGCTGCAGGTCCCAGTAGCTTAACAAGACGGTTTGAATGCCCCTTGGAAGAGACGTGGAGGTACCAGTACCTTAAAAAGACGCTTTTAATGCCCCTTGGAAGAGACGTGGAGGTCCCAGTAGTTTAGCATGACGGTTTTAATGCTTCTCGGAAAAGTGGTGGAGGTCCCAGTAGCTTAATAAGACGCTTTTAATGCCACTCGAAAAAGAGGTGGAGGTCGCAGTAGCTTACCAAGACGGTTTGAATGCCCCTTGGAAGAGACGTGGATGTCCCAGTAGCTTAACAAGACAGTTTGAATTCCCCTTGGAAGAGACGTGGAGGTCCAACTAGCTTAACAAGACGTTTTTAATGCCCCTCGGAAAAGTGGTTGAGATCGCAGTAGCTTAACAAGACGGTTTGAATGCCCCTTGGAAGAGACGTGGAAGTCCCAGTAGATTAACAAGACGGTTTTAATGCTCCTCGGAAAAGTGGTGGACGTTCCAGTAGCTTAAGACGCTTTTAATGGCCCTCGGAAAAGTGGTGGAGGTCACAGTAGCTTAACAAGATGCTTTTCATGCTCCTCGGAATAGTGGTGGAGGTCGCAGTAGCTTAACAAGACGCTTTTAATGCCCCTTACAAGAGCCATACAGTACAGCATTTTAAATATATTATTCCCATTATTGGGGAGTGGGTCTCCCACAGTCTTTGCTTATGCCTTCCAAGCAAAAGCTGACAAAAATAAGGACTGAGGAACTTTCAATAATGGCAACACGGACCACGGTCACCCTGGTGGTATAGTGGTGGTGGAGGCTGAGGATAAGGAGAAGAACATAAAACAGCCGAAATGAGGAAGCGTATACCCATGTGTGGGTGTGAAGTGGTGCATTTGAATACACCTCCCGAAATAACACAGTGGATTTGACTTTATGTTACTCTGCTGTCATTTGGTGGTGATGAGAAGTCTGGCCCAATCCAGCTCTTGTTCATTTTGATAAGGGTCAGCTTGTCAGCATTGTCAGTTGACAGGCGAGTGCGCTTATCAGTTATAATTACCCCAGCAGCACTAAAAACACGCTCCGATAACACGCTAGCGGCAGGGCAGGCCAGGACCTCCAAGGTGTACAGAGTGATTTCATTCCAAGTGTCCAGCTTGGATACCCAATAATTAAAAGGCACAGAGGAATCACGGAGGACGCTGGTACGGTCGGCAAGGTACTCCCTCACCATCTTTTGAAACTTTCCACTCCTTGTGAGAGTACCCCGCGCCTCAGGGCCTGTAAGCTGGGCAGGTCTCAGAAAACTGTCCCAGAATGTTGACAGTGTTCCCCTGCCTCTGCTGGATTGGAGTTGCCTCTCTCTCGCTTGTACGCCTTGGTTGGTCAACGAACTCTGACCTCTGCCGCTAGTGTCTTCAGATGGGAATTTTTTTTTAACAGTTCTGCAGCAAGGGCCTTCTGGTACTGCCCCATTTTTGTAGACCTCTCCACCTCAGGAATAAGAGAGTGAACGTTCTCCTTGTAGCGGGGGTCTAAAAGTGTCACCAACCAGTAATGACTGTCACCCAACATTTTGACAACGCGAGGGTCACGGTTAAGGCAGAGTAAGAAAGTCAGCCATGCGCGCCAGACTGGTAACGGGCAAGACTTCCGTGTCCACACCAAGATGACGAATGACCATGCTCTCCTCCTCCTCCTCCCCCCTGTCCTCAGGCCACCCACGCTGAACCGATGGTATGACAGTTGTACAGGTACTACGGCCTACAGCGCATGATACAAGCTCCTGTTCTTCCTCCTCCTCCTCTCCCTCATTGTCCCCCAATGCACGTTGGGATGAGATGAGGCTGGGCTGTGTGTAATCGACCGCTACGGCTTCTTGATCCATCTCATCATACTCTGGCTGCAATGCCTCCTCTTTAATTCTCTGCAGAGAGCATTGCAAAAGACAGACAAGTGGAATGCTGACGCTAATGATGGAGTCATCGCCACTCACCATCTTGGTGGACTCCTCAAAGTTGGTCAAGATGGTACATACAGTACAGACCAAAAGTTTGGACACACCTTCTCATTTAAAGATTTTTCTGTATTTTCATGACTATGAAAATTGTACATTCACACTGAAGGCATCAAAACTATGAATTAACACATGTGGAATTATATACTTAACAAAAAAGTGTGAAACAACTGAAAATATGTCTTATATTCTAGATTCTTCAAAGTAGCCACCTTTTGCTTTGATGACTGCTTTGCACACACTTGAGAGACTGCCATAAAGACTGAGAGGAGGGGGCATCTTTGCATGCAGTATGGACAGGGGATTGCCATGCACACACAACAGGTGACACCTGCTGACACTGGTCGTGGACCCTGGGGTTCGCCCCACAAAGTCGGGTGCTTTACTGCCATGTGCCTGATCATGCTGGTGGTGGTCAGGCTGGTAGTTTTGTCACCCCTGCTGATGCTGGCATGGCAGGTGGTACAAATGGCCTTTTTGGGGTTATCAGCAGAGTCTTTAAAAAAATTCCAGACTCTGGAAGACCCACAGGTTGTACTGGCAACGTCCCTCGTGTTGGTGTTACGGGGAACTGTTGCCGGCCTTCTGTGTGCGGCCACCACACTGCTTCTTCCTGCCTGTTGGGGTACTCTGTCTCCCTCACCCGGTCTGCTGCTGGCCTTGCTCTGCATGTCCTCCTGCCACGTTGGGTCAGTTACTAGATCATCCACCACCTCCTCCTCTTCCACTTGCGCACCATGATCCTCCTCCTCACTTCTTGGCAATTGTGTTTCGTCATCGTCAACCTCTTGTGACAAATTGCCAGCGTTGACTTCCTGTGGCCGTGGCTGTTCAAATATTTGGGCATCTCTACATGGGATCTCCTCTTCCACCACTTCAAGCGGAGCAGGCGAGGGGCACAAATCTGGAAATGGACCAGTGAACAGCTCTTCAGAGTGTCCAAGTGTGGGATCAGTTGCTGTCTGACGATACTCGGCATGGTGGGAGGAAGGAGCATCAGGGTGAGGAGGAGTATGCGGTCGAGACTCACGGCTACTAAGAGTTGACCGTGTGGAAGACAGACCGGAAGTGGTGGTCTGCTATCCAATTAATAACCTGTTCACACTGATCAGTTCGCAATACTGGTGTTGTTCTGTGCTTCCCTAGTAATTCGGTCAAGAAGTGGGAGCGAGAAGATATGGCTGTTGGTTGTGGCACATTTTCACCTTGGCCACGGCCCCGTCCTCTGCATGTACCATCACCAGAACGTCCACTTCCATGTCCCTTGCCACGCGCCTTGCCCATTGTAAAGTAAGTAAAATAGCTTACACTCGCACTATCAATGGAAAAAGGGTAATAAAGTAGATTAGAACCGTGGAAGAGGAAAATCACAGTTCTATTTCTCTGGCCTACACCCGACTCTTTTAAACAATCAGAACAATCAGGGAGAAACTATTACTGTTTTTCTTTACGGAAAAAATACCAAAAGGTGAATAATAGAGATTTTTACCGTGGAATGGCAAAACCACAGTTATTGTTTACTGGGGTATACCAGAAAATTTTGAATAGATATATTTGCGGCTGAACAATGAGCGACACACTCAAACTGTTTATTTTTAGGTAAAAATGGCCCAAAAGTGGATAATACAAAGATTTGACCCGTGGAACTGCAAAACCACACTTGTATTTCTCGGGCCCACACCAGACTATTTTCAACAGATATATTTGTGTCTGAAAAATCAGGGAGACACTATTAGTTTTTTTTTACGGCAAAAAATGCCAAGATCAGGATAATAGAGAGTTTTACCGTGGAACAGCAAAACCACAGTTATAATTTAGTGGTGTATACCAGACTATTTTCAACAGATATATTTGTGTCTGAACAATCAGGAGACACTACTACTGTTTTTCTTTGCGGCAAAAAATGCCAAAAGCAGGATAATAGAGATTTTTTACCGTGGAACAGCAAAACCACAGTTATAATTTACTGGTGAATACCAGACTATTTTCAACAGATATATTTGTGTCTGAACAATCAGGAGACTCTATTAGTTTTTTTTTTAAGGTGACACATATTACTATAACTTGCACCCATAGTGCAAAAAACACAAAAACCCTAAAAAAACACAATGGGTTCAACCGTACTCAAATTGTTAACTAGGAGCAATGATTATTGTGAATAATATAATATTTTGATTGGAGATGATCCACCCTCTGGTTCCACCACTGATCCTGAGAATGAAGGAATGGGGAACCTATCAGCTTTTTTTTTCCTGCACAGCTGTGCTCCCAACCACCCACAGTGCAAAAAAAAACCCTAAAAAAACAATAGGTATAACCGTACTCAAATTGATAATTGGGAGCAACGATTAGTGTGAAGGATATAATATTGTGATTGGCGATGTTCCAGCCACTGATTCTGAGAATGAAGAAATGGGGAACCTATCAGCTTTTTTTCCTGCACAGTTGTGCTCCCACCCATTGAGCAAAAGTACCCTAAAAAAAATACCCTAAAAAAATGCACGTACTCAAATTGTTAATTGTGAGCAATGATGAGTGTGAAGGGATATAATATCTTGATTGGCGATGGTCCGACCTGTGGTTCCACCACCGATCCCAAGAATGAAGGAATTGAGAACCTATAAGCTTTTTTTTTCCTGCACAGCTGTGCTCCCAACCACCCACCCATAGTGCAAAAAATAAAAAAACAATAGATCCAACTGTACTCAAATTGTTAAATTGGGAGCGCGAAAAAAATAATGCATCCACTTCTTTCTAAATTAGGCTGTCAGACCCCCAAGAATGACATCCTAGTAATATGCCATGACTTATACCTCTTTAAATGTATGCAAAGGATAAACCTGGATATCCAGGTATACGTTCTATTGATTGATTTCTATAAGGGCCTATTTACACATGTAAATGTGTATCTGCTACGGACATGAATGATCGGCTGCAGCCCTTCCACGTGGCCAGTCAATGGATCCGCAAATCACAACAAGTAATTCAAGGAAATGGAAAAGTAAAAAAAAAAATTCTAGTAACATTGCATAGCGTACCGGTGATTGCGCTATTTAACTTGCCATCAGTGATTGACGGCATATAAATGGTTAAACAGCAGTGATTGACGCTCCGCTCTGGCCGCTGCTGTTACAGCAAGATGTCAGCTGTGTAGGATGGGGGCTCTGCTCCTGAGCCCACCCGAAACAGCAATCCAATGGACGGTTTCACACACCACATTATCCAGTGGTGTTTAATTTGCTTTTCTATTGAGGAAACAAAACCGTTTTAATAACGTTTTCCTTCTCTGGTATCTAGGAGCCATTTCAGCTATTTGTAAAGGGAATCTGTCAGCAGGTTTTTCTTGGCTATTCTGAGAGCAGCATGATGGGGTGAGCGCCACACTAGGAGTAGGACCACCGAGCCCAGAGCTATTGCAAGACGTGCAGACAATATATACCAGGTATGAATGAATCCAATACAACATTATTGTTACTTGGGAATGAACCTACTTGGATATAATACATCCCTTGATATGTATATACCAAAAGGTCATTATCTTGGGAATGCCTATATTGGCTTTTATTATTTGGGATTATATCCTTTTACTATGTGACCTAGGATATACTATCAGTATGCATTAGCACAATTGGAGCTACTACTATTTAGCCCTGGTGTCTCTGCAATTCAAATATTTACATTATACCTCCTCACTATTATATGGTATTACTATATATATGTGTGTGTGCTCTTTTCTTTCCCGCCATGTACCCAAATTGTTATAATAAAGGTCTTTTTTAACACATTGACCCCTTGTCGGATGTACTATATATTGGTTGTTGTTGAGAGCAGCATGATGTAGAGACAAAGACCCTGATTCTAGGGACGTCTCACTTACAGGGCTGCTTGTTGTAGTTTTGATAAAAATCACACTTTTATTAGCAGAAGATTATCACTAGAGGACTAGTAAACCTGCAGCCAGGTAGTCCAACCACGCCCCCCACCACTGATTGGCAGTTTAAATACAGTGTACACAGAAAGCTGCCAATCAGTGGTGTGGGTGGGGTTATTATACAGAGCTCAGCATTCAAAGATCTGCATGAGAAAAAAAAAACTGCAATTTTATCAAAATAACACCAAGCAGCCCAGTAAGTGATACATCGTTGGAATCAGGGCCTCGGATTATGCTGCTCTCAAATGGGATAGCAAAAGCCTGCTGACATATTCCATTTAAAGGGGCAGCTGCTACTAAATCCAGACATGGTGCAAAATGTAAATTCTGCTGCAGATTTACTGCTGTAGATTTTTAATTCCTAAAAATCCCTGTAGATTCAGAGGATCTCAACCTTTTCAATGCAAATTATTTTCAAGACTTATTCACAGATATTATGAAATATTACAGTAGAAATAAAAAAAAAAAAGCACAATACCTAAACCCCCTCCTTGGGAAAAATATACGGCAAGTATAAGAAAGACAAAAATTTATTCTGGAGTCATATTGAAGTCTAAATAGAATTGTAACCATACAATGTAAACAGCAGCGAATGTAAGTAGGATCCACTGGATCTATATAAGAGGAACGTTTTCCAAAGCTGATCTTCTGAGCCCACCGCTATGCTGGCTGCACCGGCATTGTGATCGTCAGCACCTGGAATATACGTCACGTTTTACTGCAGCTCATAGAACCAAATGATAAGACGCAGAGCAGTGTGAGGCTTGTGACTCGCTATACACAAAATATACGACATGTTTGATGAATGGCATAAAGGAAAGCCGATGCATTCAGATGTCTCAGTGCAACTATATGTTGTGATAGATAAGTTCCTGTCAGGGTGAGGGGCAGCATCCTATCTGCTCACTCATCATGACAGGTTTACAACATGTTGACTCATGGACGTGATCAGTCAGTCAATCAATGACATAGATGCACGTTCTTGATTCCGACAGGTAGGTCAGAGAAGTCCGTCTCAAACAGTTTACCTTCACCCATCTAGGATGGATGGCTGCTGACATCGCTGGCCATTATGTCCATACGCAATTATTATCCCCTAATTGTGATGTACAGTACAAATTTATATTGTGGTACCGTGTTAGCCAGAAAATTTGATGGAAATAATTTTATGCCCAAAAATGGCAAAAGTATTTCTCAGAGTGATACCTTTATTGGCTAACTAGAAAAAAAAATATATATATGCAAACTTACAGAGCACAAAGGCTCCTTCTTCAGGCAAGAATTCATGTGTAATATTGCCTGAAGAAGGAGCCTCTGTGCTCTTAAAGCTTGCATATATATTTTTTTCTGGTTAGCCAATAAAGGTATCACTCCGAGAATACTTTTGCCATTTTTGGGCATAAAAGTATTCACATAGAATTATCCACTAATTAAAAGAATTTATTTTTGCTAAATAAATGTATACATTTTTTAAAATTTTATTTTATACATTTTCTCAGAGAACCTCTTTAAGAAGGAGATTTCAGAATGGGCTATAAGACATGTCCAGCTTTGCTTAATTGTCTCACCTTACTGTCCTTGTTGAACTGAGCTCCACTTTGTTCTTGGATGATATTGTAAGGAATGAAGACGTCTAGATGATACAAATCGGGACGTCCGACTATTCTGTCTTCACCCAAGTCCAACACAAGAGATCTAGCAGAAGACTGTAAAGAGAAGACCAGCGTGGTAACAACGCTTATGTCGCTGAATGCTTCTGTACGGGAAAGAAAGTTGTAACCAACAAGTGCACAAAAATCTAAACTTTTATCTTGATACGTGGCCAACTAGAAGTTACTGTGTAGCTCCACACGTCTCCTACATTAAATCTGACATGTGGAGGAACTGCTCACAGAAAATGCTGAAAAATATTTTTTAGGATTCACACTGCATTAAAAGGGGTTGTCCACCACTTTAATACTAATGGAATATCCTTAGGATAGGTCATCAATATTAAAGTGCCAGACAACCCCTTTAAGTGAGGCATAATGAATGGTACCAGAATTTCAGATAATGTAGCCTTCATTAGGCAGAAGGCCCACTCGGTTATATGAAGAAATCTGGGGTCCCCAAAAGCAAACCCCGTAATCACCAGATTCCCGTGTGGTGACTACTTAATCTGCTTTTTGGGAAGACCAGAACTGACCCCTATATTTAACCAAGTGGGTCCCCTCAAGCTACATTATCCTGTCTGATGAAGGCTACATTAGCTGAAACATTCTTAATCTTCATTATGCCTCATTTAACGCAATGTGAATCATGGACATGAGAAAAATCAAATTAAAAAATAAATACATTTAAAGCATTTTCTGTGCGATTCCTCCAAATGTCGCATTAATATAGAAAAAATAAAGAGCGGCGTGTTCTACACTATTGCAACAAGCCTCTTTCATCATTTCTATCATCATTATAACATCATTTATATGCACCAGCACCATGGAATCAATGGCACTATATAATTAAATAACAATAATAATATATACATCTTCCCACCAGCTTGTTTTCCCTCTATCTCCTCTCTGGATCTATGAAGCCAGAACTGTCAAAGAAGAGGTGATGGTGGAGATGGAGGGGAAACAAGCAGGGGGGAAGGCTTATATAAATGACTGGTCCCGCAGTGAAGCACTGGGCGTCTGTGCTTGGTTTGAACAGTCATTCTCCGCTGACAGAGTCGTTTACAGAGATCTTCTTTCCAATTCCAACAGCTTTCAAACACCCCACCATGGTATGAAAAAAAAATTATATCATCATCATCCAGTAAATGTGTCACAGCTGCCAGCAATTGGCTACTGTGGACACATCAAAGCTGTGATGATAAAAGTTGGCAGAGGATGACCGGTAGCACGAGGTTGGCACAGACTTTTAATAAGGGAAGACTTTTGGAAATCACATGAAATGCAA
Organism: Phyllobates terribilis; assembly: GCF_046119375.1. Classification (NCBI taxonomy): domain Eukaryota; kingdom Metazoa; phylum Chordata; class Amphibia; order Anura; family Dendrobatidae; genus Phyllobates; species Phyllobates terribilis. Next base: position 1,371,453 of record NW_027363202.1, on the reverse strand, counting down.
AAAGGTCACAATCCTAAACCACATCTGAGGGTCTCACCACTTTAGGTAAAGAGACTTCAGCCACCAGAAAACTTGGGTGTCCTACAGGAGGTTCCGCCACAATCATGTAATCTGGTTTCACAGGTGAACTGATAAAAAAAGGAAGGCAGCAGTATATTACAAGGGTACACCATCAATTTATGATCTGTTGGGGTCAATCTCTAATATAATAAAGGGGCACTGATGCTGGTAATGAGGAACAGCCCCTTTCACAGTCATTCCCTGCACATTGGCATCATGGCCTCCACTGTGCAGCGGAACAACAGCATAGATCCAGCAAAGTGAATGGGCTTAGCTGCAGTTCTCCTGCACAGTGAAAATCTGGGTAGCTGCTCCACACCAGCATATTCTTTAAAAAGGGCAGCGGGGTTACTTCCAGGGTGCAGCCCCCTTATTCTTGGAGTCCAAGAAGTTGGATATCCTATATCTTTTGTAAGATGGGATTCTAAAAAAAGTAAATGCATGCATTAAACCTCAAAGTAACCCAAACCTTTCAACTTCTGAGATTAGGGACTTGCTTGGAGTTAGCTGGGAGGGTCTGTAGGAAAAAAATAAAGAACATAAAGGCATAATAGTTAAAACAAAAAAAAAAAAAACATGTCCACATTGTTCTTGCACCATAACAAGCCATTCTGCAACTTCCGCCATCTGTTGGGTATAACCCATCACCACGAGGAGTGGCGCTCCCCCATCTGTTGGGTATAACCCATCACCTCAAGGAGTGGCGCTCCCCCATCTGTTGGGTGTAACCCATCACCACAAGGAGTGGAGCTCCCCCATCTGTTGGGTGTAACCCATCACCACGAGGAGTGGCGCTCCCCCATCTGTTGGGTATAACCCATCACCACGAGGAGTGGAACTCCCCCATCTGTTGGGTATAACCTATCACCTCAAGGAGTGGCGCTCCCCCATCTGTTGGGTATAACCCATCACCACGAGGAGTGGAGCTCCCCCATCTGTTGGGTGTAACCCATCACCACAAGGAGTGGCGCTCCCCCATCTGTTGGGTGTAACCCATCACCACGAGGAGCGGCGCTCCCCCATCTGTTGGGTGTAACCCATCACCACGAGTAGTGGCGCTGCTCCATCTGTTGGGTATAACCTATCACCAGGAGGAGTGGCGCTCGTCATACTTTGTGTCCCTAGGGCAAATGTGGTATTATAAGACATTCAATCAATTGAATGGCCGACCATGTACTGCATGGATGAGCGAGGAACATCAGAGAAGAAGCCGCCGATGCTCAACAGCAGCCTACTCTGTCGTCTTTTACAGACTGTATGTCATAGACTTGTACCTTAGAGTTGGGACTTACCCCATTATGTCCATTTCCTGAATCATCGGTTTTGATTTGGTTCTGATATTCTGTTCAAAAATGGATCCCAGGAACTTCCGATTTTTCAGCATTTTTCACTCTGAAGGGAAACCATAGATGATAAACAGGGTCGGACTGGAACTGAAACTCAGCCCTGGCATGTGAGAACACGCAGGCCCGCCCGACGCGCGTTGAATGTAAAATATTTTCGTGAATGATATGGGTATATGTCACAATAAAAATTGCTGCAAACTGCACTTTATCATCGATAGACAAAAACTGACATAATGTAAAATATAAACTTCCCTCCAGGAAAATGTTAATTTCTTTCAACTGGGGGGGTGGACATATTTGTAATATAGAGCTCCAAGTTCCCAAAAACGCTATGTTTGATAGTACCAGGAAAAGTGAATCCTTGCAGATTTGAAGCAGTTTCATGTCTATTCTTTCAGTATTTTTGCAGCGTTTCTAAAGAACGGGAAAAAAAAATCTCAAAAAACGCAATATCAAGGGGATTTTCCTGCCGAGCGACACGTTTTTTGTGCAGAAATGTTCTTCCCTTTCTTTTTTGTTTATATTTTGTGTTATACACCAGTGGCCAAAATTGAGGCAACACTTTCAGTTTTTCACCATCACCAATATTTAATGGAGGATTTCACTGACCTACTTACTTGTACACACGCCCTCTTCTGCCATATGTATTCTATGTTGGTTTATAGTGACCTGGGTGTGGGTTGTAAGACAGATATTGTGCGATTAAAATGCGGTTTTTATATTTTAATGCCAGTTTGTCATCAGAAGGTAAGCAATTACATGTTTTCGTTCTCAAAGTGTGTAAGCGGTTTCAAGAGACTGGTTCGATAAAGAATAAAGCAGGTAGAGAAAGGAAGAAGGCTACAACTCCTCAGACTGATAGAAGAATTGTTAGAATCGCCCTAAATAACAGGAAATAAACGGCTGTTAACATCAACAAGGAGCTTGTCAACACCGGAGTGACAGTGTCCGATCGGACGGTTCGACGACGACTGGTAAACGCGGGGTTAAGAGCCAGAATACCAGGTAAAAAGCCATTTCTGAATGTCTCACAGCGTCAGAAACGTCTGCAGGGGCCAAAGAACATTGTAAATGGACCATTGAACAATGGAGAAATGTTGTATGGAGCGATGAGACACGCATATCCATCTTTGGCAGCGACGGTGTCTGCTACGTTCGACGACGACCTGGAGAGGACTGGTTGCCAGAGGGTACAGTACCCACCATGAAGCCTCCTCTGAGTGTTATGGTGGGGGGCTGCGTGTCCAGAGATGCAGGTGGTCGGCTGCAGGTAATTGAAGAAACAGTTAATGCTGAAAAGTACATCAAGGAAGTCCTTCAGCCTAAACTCAATCCTTCGGCACGTGATGTATTTAGTGAAGGGACACCGTTTATTTTAAGATGGAGCCCCATGCCATACAGCTAAAAAATGTCTCTCTTGGTTCAAGGACAAAAATGTCCAGCTATTGAATTGGCCAGGAAACAGCCCAGATCTCAATCCTATTGAGAATCTCTGGGCTCGGCTCAAAAGAGCGGTGTCAAAACAGCGGGCTTCACACAAGCAGGAACTCATTGCAGCCATCATCACATCATGGCTTCATATCATCACACCATCTGATTTACACAAACTGGTAGATAGCATGCCAAGTAGATGCCAGGCAGTCATCAAGGCCGAGGGCTATCCAACTGAGTATTAACATTTAGTGTTAGATATGAAAATAGGACAAATCAATGGCTTCATATCATCACGCCATCTGATTTACACAAACTGGTAGATAGCATGCCAAGTAGATGCCAGGCAGTCATCAAGGCCGAGGGCTGTCCAACTGAGTATTAACATTTAGTGTTAGATATGAAAATAGGACAAATCAATGGCTTTTCTCCCACAGTCATCTGAGTGACAATAGTGTCCAATTTGTTGACAAATGAACAAATTTCCAGCAAATATTGAGTTTCTATATGAGATTTTATTTCTACTGAAAAACTTTACTGTGAAATCAAAAACATTCATGAAATTTGTATTTGTATTGGCAAAATGCTAAAAATTCATAAATCTTGGGGGTGTTGCCTCAATTTTGGCCACTAGTGTATAGAGTTCCTCAGTATATTTATATGTTGTCCCCCGTCACCTTTTTCATCTCTCCTTACAAGTATGCCTTGTATCTTAACTTAAACATGGTAGTAAGTAGCATATTAAACCCTTTTATAATGGGTAGTGTAGAATCGCTGCATATTTCAGGGTTATGCGCTCCTGAGGACTCATTAGTGCTGCGCTCCTCAGGCGAAACCTGGTTGTGATCTCGTATAATATGGGGCTAGCCGGTCTCACCTACCAGTTTGGGTCACAAACCCTTTTTCGTTTGCTTTGATGTTTTACTCATTGTTTATTACGTTTACACCCCAAATCTCTCCTAATCCTGGAGATCAAACCTATGAAAGCAATTTATGAATGATCGTAACACCTCTATAAAGGGTAATTATCATCTCCTTCATAAATATACATTTATATGTATAAATACATATGTGGTCAATGCATAGTACTGGCACATGACTTATCACTCTCCAGGACCTTACAAAGCACCAGGAACATTCATAACAAGCGGAGGTGAAGCGATTCTGGCAAATTAATAGGAAAGGATTCTTTACAGTTAGAGCAGTCAGACTGTGGAATGCCAACCACAAGATATAGTAATGGCAGATAGTATAACAGCATTTATAGAAGGGCTGGATACTTTTTTAACAAAACATGACATTGTGGGTTATAAATAATCTAGTAATAGAAAATGTATAACTTTGGAGATAGACCAAGGACATTAAAGTTAAAACTTTTTCAACCTATGTAACTATGCAAGTATGCAGAATGCACATTAGGAAAATGCTTGAAATGCAATTCCCTATAATATTATTTTACAAGTAATTTCCTCTTAATTTTCCGCTTTGTAAAGTGCTAGTTATAAGCCCAATCTATGGATCTAAAAAGTGCAAAACACTCCTGAAACACTTGTACGTATGTTCTATAATCTTTATTTCTTATGGTGCCTAAGGGAAGCCGTAATGATAAGACTCCTGCTTGGTAACAAGTGCAGTTATTTGCCTCCATAATGAAAGTGAATTACCAATGATGAAAGGGTTAATACTTGGACCCTGCATCAGTAATAGCCCTTGTAGTAACCATGACAACTATTGTGAGGGCATAAACAAGTGTCATAAAGAAGATTCCATAAAAGAATGCCGCGCTGCCATGATCAGCGCCATTACTGATGATGCGCCTGAGGACCTTGAGCTTGACCACCCCACGTAATGTGCCAATGTTGGTGTAATTTGGAGGTTCTAGCAGGGAAAGGGGTTGTCTTCTTAGACACCCCGGGGGGAAGGGAAGGTAACAGAGGGGGGGTCCCCAAAACAGGATCCCCTTCTGTTACTATGTACAAAGAGCTGCTCTTCTTTGGGAGTTCATGGATGGATCCTTGACTTTAATGGGTGATAAATTGGGAGGGGGAGGGGATACTCATCCTATTAGGGGTTATCCATAATGAGCAACCCCTGTAACCAAGTACCCAACATCTTGAGAGACGGAGCTGGATCTGTAAGGGAGAAGTGGTAGATCCACCTGGGAAATCAGATCAACTAAATTCGTTCCAGCAATAAATGTGGTGACAGATATCGCAGCCAGATCTCTCCCACATCCAGTTTATCACATTAATAGTCTATATTTGTTATGTCGTTCTCTGTAAATATGTAGAAATTCTAAAACTCCGTCATATATCGGCACTAACTCTCTAAGCCCAAGGGAAGGGCAGCCCTCCAGCCATGGTTCCCTAGAGGTTTCCTCCACAGGGGGTTTTCCTCTCCTGAGCGCTGGAGGGTGACTCTTCGTGAGTCGAGGGTTGTGCCATTTTCGGTGTCATGTAAATTTAAATAAAGTTGAGAACGTTTGACACCTAATTGCAATGATTTGTGTATTTATTTTGTATGTGTCTGATTCATTTTGTTTGGGAGTCGGGGTCCATCACACATCACTGAGTCATACATCTGGACATCTGTCGCCAGAAGTTTTGCTCCAGGGGTTGCCCCTGCTCTGGGGAGTTTGATGGAGCAGAGAAGACAAGAATTACAGAACTCATCCTCAGAATAAGGACTTCTATTACAGTACTACAAGCAGCTTCCTCGCCTCATTCACACAGTGAGTATTTTGGGCACTAATTTACATCAGTATTTGTAAGCTGAAAACCAGAGGGGAACAAACACAGTGAAAAATAGTAACTGAAACACTTTCACCTCTTCTGTTTTGGATCCACTCCTGGCGTCTGCTAACAAATACTGATGCAAAATATCGCCATGGAAGTTCCCTAAATTCTTACTGACTGATTTGACTGTTTGAGTAGCAGTCAAGCAACAGAGGTTGCAAGCGTTAAAGGAGTTTTCTGGTATCAAAAACCCCTGTCCCCCTTGCCATTTTTCTCTATCCTGAACCTGTGCTTCCTGCCCTGATCTCAGACTGTCTGACCTAGTCCTTGTCTTCGCTCTCCTGAGTCTGGTACCCTGGTACCTCCGGAATGCTGCTGCAGTCCCGAGAACTGCACTGAAGTGGTACCTGGTGTCTACCGGCGGCCCAGTCTATCCTCACCACCAGAGGTTCTAGTGGAGACCAGTAGACGCCTAGTCACAACCCTCCCGTGGGGCAGTGGGTCCATATCCACCAGGGTTACACCCACATAGCAAATGTGGTACCAATATTCAAGAAGGGGATAACATCTGAGCCTGGAATTTATAGGTCCGTAAGTTTAACTTGTACTGTGGGCAACAACTTTGAGGGTTTTCTAAGAGATACTAACCTGGAGCACCCCAATAAGAATAACCTAAACATATGATTATGAGGGATCTGTCCTGCAAACTAATCTGAAAAGATTCTATGGGGAGGTAAGTTCAGGTTGGACCAGGGAAACTTAGTGGATGTTGTCTATCTGGACTTTTCAAAGGCATTTGATACGGTGCCATACAACAGGCTGGTACATAAAAATGTTCAATATATTATATGGTAAACTTGCTCCACGAAAGAACAAGTCCTTGTGTGGTCGATGGAAAAATCAAGGAAAAGATCAGTGATGCAGTCGTTACCTCTTGACAGCTCCATTTCGTACTTGTTCTCTAGTCCCTCCATGGCCACGGTGATAAAAAATTCCCTGAAAAGCTCATTATTCTAATAAAAAAATACAAAGTAAGGAGCTGACACAAAGGAGAGCAGACAGCTCGTATGTCGGAATAAGCAATTGCAGTTACCGTAATTTTCTCAAAGAAGGTGCCATTAATCACTATGTCGTACGCCGAGCAGCCGCCTCCACCTGTAGGACAAAGTGCACCAGGACTTAGATACTTTGCGGTGCCGACTCAATCCATTGACCTTAGTAGGGCTGCTATGAATAAGTGGTATAAGTTCTTAAAGGGGAATCCAAGTAGTGGACAATCCCTCTAAGTCCCAAATCTAAACCAAAAAAGTTCAAAAGTCAACAACAAGATGTCAAACTTTTGTCCGCAGACTGGAAGTGGACCTACCAGAACCTGTGGAGATGGCACCTTTGACCATTGAGGATTAGTAAGTTGTAATACTTGCTATTTTAACCCCTTTAAGGATATCTCTGGACTATCCCTTTAAAAAGAGAAGCACTGTATTAAAAAAAAACGTACTATTATCAACTTCAACGTGGGGCTCTCCAAGGCTCATGGGGACTCGATAGCCGGAGGGATCATCAGATTCCAGGATGCTGACTAACTCCTGCTCCGTCAGTTCCGGGGCCGCTGGGATCTAGTTCGACTTGCAGATGTTAATAAAGATTTTGGTATTTTTGGATGTGCGAGTTTTAATGCTGAAACCTAACACAGAAATAAAAACAAAAAGTGAACAAAAACACAATAAAATCGGCAAAAGCCAAGCAGCATTTACATGTAATCAACTGCATAAGAAATTATGTGACCCCCCACGTTGGTTGCATCATGTGACCGTTGCAGTCAATAAGACCCCACTGTGGTATCTGTCACATAATATGCACAAAGTAATCTGGATAATAATCAGAGGACGCCCATCTCACCCGGCTGGGGTCTGATCTCTGCTTTCTGGTAAGTTCGGTATTCTGCTCTGCATCTCCTGTTTGGCCTGAAATGAGGCAACAAGTGAGAATCAGTGAGTAACATGAACAGGATGGTTCTGCAAACTGATTTTTCCTGCACCAAAATAGTACAACTGTGAGGGGTCTAAAGCCAACAATACACATTAGGTAAATGTTGGAGACTGCCGCGCCCCCAGCGGCTGACGGAGGAGACATTCACCCGGTGATTGCTGGCCTCTCCAATTCATCTTTCGTACCTTCATCAGCATCTGTTCATACAGCGCTTCCTCCATGTTTGTGTTCATTTCTGCAGACAGCAGCGACTTGTCAGACGCCATTTTTTCGGTCAAAGACAGAAGCTCATGAATCTTGTTTTATAAGAGAAAACCTGAAAAATGAAAATATGTATTAATCTCCTCCACAGACGACAAGGGGAGAGTGCGGGAGCCTGACAGCCGACGACATGAGGGGGTGCGGGAGCCTGACAGCCCTCGACACGAGGGGGTGCGGGAGCCTGGCAGCCCACGACAAGAGGGGGTGCGGGAGCCTGGCAGCCCACGACACGAGGGGGGGAGGCGCGGGAGCCCGACAGCCCACGGCACGAGGGGGTGCGGGAGCCTGGCAGCCCACGACAAGAGGGGGTGCGGGAGCCTGGCAGCCCACGACAAGAGGGGGTGCGGGAGCCTGGCAGCCCACGACAAGAGTGGGTGCGGGAGCCTGACAGCCCACGACACGAGGGGGTGCGGGAGCCTGACAGCCCACGACACGAGGGGGTGCGGGAGCCTGACAGCCCACGACAAGACGGGGGGCGGGAGCCTGACAGCCCTCGACGCGAGGGGGTGCGGGAGCCTGGCAGCCCACGACACGAGGGGGTGCGGGAGCCTGGCAGCCCACGACACGAGGGGGTGCGGGAGCCTGACAGCCCACGACACGAGGGGGTGCGGGAGCCCGACAGCCCACGACAGGAGGGGGTGCGGGAGCCTGGCAGCCCACGACACGAGGGGGTGCGGGAGCCTGGCAGCCCACGACACGAGGGGGTGCGGGACCCTGACAGGCCACGACACGAGGGGGTGCGGGAGCCTGGCAGCCCACGACACGAGGGGGTGCGGGAGCCTGAAAGCCCTCGACACGAGGGGGTGCGGGAGCCTGACAGCCCACGACACGAAGGGGTGCGGGAGCCTGGCAGCCCACGACACGAGGGGGTGCGGGAGCCTGCAGCCCACGACACCAGGGGGTGCGGGAGCCTGACAGCCCACGACACGAGGGGATGCGGGAGCCTGGCAGCCCACGACACGAGGGGGTGCGGGAGCCTGGCAGCCCACGACACGAGGGGGTGCGGGAGCCTGGCAGCCCACGACACGAGGGGGTGCGGGAGCCTGACAGCCCACGACATGAAGGGTGCGGGAGCCTGACAGACCACGACACGAGGGGGCGCGGGAGCCCGACAGCCCACGACACGAGGGGGTGCGGGAGCCTGACAGCCCACGACATGAAGGGGTGCGGGAGCCTGACAGCCCACGACACGAGGGGGTGCGAGACCCTGACAATATTGGGAGTGGGATTCTGCACACCTACAGCTAGCTACTTATTGTACTGAATGTAGTAATCACCTTGGCACATTCCCATCTTCTTACCTGTAGTACAGACGCCAAACACCACTACTCTGACTGCAATCACCCAGCTACAGGGTCACCACGCCCCAGCAACAAGGGAGTGTCTAGATTGGAGTTGATTTCTTGAGGGGGAGGAGTGATTTCATGGAATCATGATGTCACCGGAAGGGGCGGGGCCTTCTCAGTCCAGTGGACACTATTCCACCTGCTGCTGCAGCAGTGCGCACATTGTGCCGGGACAGGAGGACTGGTGATGAGGAGCTCGTGTTCTGCGTTGTGCTGAGGCGGGGAGAACACAATATTAATTATAATAATTTTTTTAGGCTGTGTGCCCACTATGCTTTTTTTAAGCGTTTCCGTGGTGGCAATTCCGCTGCAGAAACGCTTAAAAACGCTTGATAGAAGGCCTGCCATGTTCCCCAATGATAATCCGCATGTGCTGTGCACATGCTGTGTAAATTTCCGCTGCGGATTATCATTGCGGAAAAATCCGCTGCACTACCAATTATTTTGCGGAAGCACGGCGCTTTCGCCGCCATTGACTTGCATTAGAACACATGGAATCCGAATCACTGCATCTGTACATGCAGAATCCATGCGCTTCAATGTGCGGATGGTACCCGGGTTTGGAGAAGAGGAGACTGTCCTCCGGACTCGGGTACCATAGAACCTGTAAAAAAAGAATAAAATAAAAAATAAATATTATACTTACCTTCTGATGGCCCCCGGTGTCTTTATCCGATGCGTCCTGGCTTGCCGGCAGCTCGCGATGGTCTGAAAAGGACCTGCCGTGACGTCATTTAGTCATGTGACGGGTCACGCGACCGCTGACGTCGGCAGGCCATCAGAATGTAATTATATATTTATTTTTTACCATTCTTTTATGGTCACACTATATAAATCCATGCCGGTTGCATGTATTTATATAGTGTGACCAAGTTGTCAAGCACTTTCCAAGTGATGCTAAAATCGCTTGGAAAGCGCTTGTCAACCCGCATGCGGAAATGCAAGTGAAGAACGCTTCACATCAGCAAGTCCCAGGCAGGAAAAAAGCATGTACAATCCGCATGCGTTTTTTCTGCCAGATAGATGCGGAAACGCTCAAAAAAAATCCGGAGCATTTCTGCATCGTGGGCACATAGCCTTACATTAATTGCATGACTCAATATTGAGCACACGTAACCATCTATACACAGCTGGAGGCCGCACGTAGCCATCTATACACAGCAGGAGGCCGCACGTAGCCATCTATACACAGCGGGAGGCCGCGCGTGTAATGGGTCTGGGAGGCGGAACCTCTGAGCTACTATACAAGGGGGCGGTCCTTGTAAGGGAGCGGGTGGCGACCAGGGTAGACGGGCAGGCAGTCACAGCAGGTGACTGGGACAGTCTCTGAATGAACGGACAGGAGGTCACGGCAAGTGACCGGGGCAGTCTCTGGATGAACGGGCAGGAGGTCACGGCAAGTGACCGGGGCAGTCTCTGGGTAAAGGATTGGTACGACCTGTGGCGGCAGATGATAGACGTGAGCTCCCAGGTGAGCAGGCGAGAGTCACTGGATAATCGGGTGGTCACAGCATGTGACGGCGGAGCCTCCAGGAAGACCAACAGACAGGTAGCAGATGAGCGCTCCCAGGTGAGCGGGCAGGAGTCTCTGGACAGGCGGGTGGTCACAGCACGTGACGGCAGAGCCTCCTGGTAGGCTAGCAGACAGGCAGCAGATGAGCGCTCCCAGGTGAGCGGGCAAGCTGGTCCTTAGACAGACTGACAGGAGTTGGAAGGCAGACCGTCGGACCTCAGGCAAGCAGGCAGGTAGAAGATGTGCGCTCCCAGGTGAGCGGGCAAGCTGGTCCTTAGACAGACTGACAGAAGTTGGAAGGCAGACCGTCGGACCTCAGGCTAGCAGGCAGGTAGCAGGATATCAGGCAGGAATTAGACAGCAGACTGGCAGGAATCTGGCAGGTAACTGGCAACGGGACCTGAGGGCTGAAGCAGAGTAGTGAACAGTGCTACAACATTGCTCGGGCACCTCCATTTTGGAGGAGGTGCCTTATATATGGGAGGTCCTCTGGCAATTGGCCGGGGACTCCTTAGGACGGCGCGTGCGGTCCCTTTAAGAGAAGGGGAGCGCGCGCGCCCTAAGCACACTGCCGGGGAAGGAGCGCGTGCCGGAAGCAGCGGGGAGAGCAGCGCTGGAGGACGCCGCGCCAGGAGCGGGGAGGTGAGAGGGACGGCGTCTCTGCCTAGAACGGGGCAGAGACGCCGATGCTACAGTACCCCCCCCTTTAGGCCCCCTCTTTTTTTGGCCAGAAAGAAATTTCTCAAGGAGAAGCGGGGCGTTGATGTTCTCCCTGGGTTCCCAAGTTCTCTCCTCAGGACCAAACCCCTTCCAATCTACCAGAAAAAAGGTTTTTCCTCTTACCCTCTTGGAGGCCAGAATACTCTCTACCTCAAAGATGTCATCAGCGGAAACCGGAGCAGGAGGGGCACCTGGATTTTTGGAAAAAAAGTTAAAGACAACGGGTTTGAGGAGAGATACGTGGAAGGAGTTGGGGATCCGTAGGGTGGCCGGGAGTTTTAATTTGTAGGCCACAGGGTTAATTTGCCTGAGGACTTCGAAGGGGCCAATGAATCGAGGACCCAACTTGTAGGAGGGTACTTTGAGCCGCACATGTTTGGATGAGAGCCAAACCTTGTCTCCCGGACGGAATTGGGGCGGATCCAGACGTCTCTTATCAGCATATCTCTTCATCCGCTCAGAGGAGAGAAGAAGAGCGGACCTGGTGCTCTCCCAAATAGTAGAAAATTCGCTGACAAGAGACTCCGCAGCAGGGTTGTCCACAGAAACGGAGACAGGAAGTGGAATCCGGGGATGTTGGCCACCGACTATAAAGAACGGGGATTTGGAAGAGGACTCGCTCTCATGGTTGTTATAAGAGAACTCGGCCCATGGTAGGAGATCCACCCAGTCCGAGTGGTGAGCATCAACGAAGTGCCGGAGGTAGCTGGACAAGATCTGATTGATCCGCTCCACTTGACCATTGGACTGAGGGTGGTAAGCGGAGGAGAAATCCAGGGTAATGTCCAGCAGCTTACATGTGGCTCTCCAGAAGCGAGAGGTGAAGTGAACCCCACGATCCGACACGATGTGGAGGGGCAGACCATGGAGACGGAAGATGTGGCGGATAAAGTCTTTAGCCAGCTCGGGTGCAGACGGAAGACCAGGCAGGGGAATGAAGTGGGCCATCTTAGAAAAACGGTCAGCGACAACCCAAATGACAGTACAACCGGCAGAAACTGGAAGGTCGGTGATAAAGTCCATAGCGATGTGTTGCCAAGGAGCAGCAGGTACGGGAAGGGGCAGGAGATGGCCGGCAGGTAGATGTCGGGGAACTTTGTTACGGGCACAGGATGAACAGGCCGCGACGAAGTCTACCACGTCCTTACACAGGGTAGGCCACCAGTAATGCCGGGTAATAAGTTGAAAGGTCTTCTTTTGGCCAGCATGGCCAGCTAGTTTAGAAGAATGTCCCCAGCGACGAACCCTCTCCCGATCTGGCACAGCTACGAACGTCTTACCGGGTGGAAGACGAGTCAGATCCAAGGGGGCCACATTCATCACCTTGGAGGAGTCGATGATGTGCGTAGGTTCCTCCTCTTGATCGGAGGACAGGAAGGACCGGGACAAGGCATCAGCTTTGACGTTCTTGTCCGCCGAACGGAAATGAAGAATGAAGTCGAAGCGGGCAAAAAACAACGACCACCGGGCCTGGCGAGGATTGAGTCTCTGGGCATTTTGGAGATATGCCAGGTTTTTGTGATCCGTGTAGATAATTACCGGGTAGAGAGCCCCTTCAAGCAGATAGCGCCACTCTCCCAGTGCCAATTTGATGGCTAGCAATTCCCGGTCTCCAATGGAGTAGTTGCGCTCCGACGAGGAGAAGATTTTGGAGAAGAAGCCGCACGTTACCATTCTCCCAGTAGAAGACTTCTGGGTGAGCACCGCTCTGGCTCCGGAGGAGGAGGCATCAACCTCCAGGTAGAATTGTTTATTACAGTCTGGACGGTGCAGGACGGGAGTAGAGGCGAAGGCTTTCTTTAGGGAAAGGAAGGCCTCCTCGGCTTCAGGCGACCATGTCCTGGGGTTAGCCCCCTTACGGGTAAGTGCAGATATGGGAGCAGTCCGAGACGAGAAGTGTGGGATGAAAAGACGATAATAATTAGCGAAGCCCAGGAATCGCTGTATCGCCTTCAAACCTTCAGGACGAGGCCATTTTAGAACGGAAGAGAGCTTCTCGGGATCCATTTGCAGACCTGTTTGGGAGATGACATAGCCCAAGAACGGAAGGGAGGTCTGATTGAAGAGGCACTTCTCGTATTTGGCGTAAAGGTGGTTCTGCCGAAGCCTAAGCAGGACCTGACGAACATCCCTCCGGTGTGTGGGGAGATCCGGAGAGAAGACCAAGATATCGTCCAGGTATACCACTACGCAGGAGTACAGGAGGTCACGGAAGATGTCGTTGACTAGTTCCTGAAAGACAGCGGGAGCATTACAGAGACCGAAGGGCATCACAAGGTACTCGTAGTGACCGTCCCGGGTATTGAATGCTGTCTTCCACTCGTCTCCTTGATGGATACGGACCAGATTATACGCTCCTCGTAGATCCAGCTTGGAGAAGATCCTGGCGCCCTTGAGACGGTCAAACAATTCGGAGATGAGTGGCAGGGGATATTTGTTTTTTACCGTGATGAGATTGAGTCCTCTGTAGTCAATACAGGGACGTAGCGAGCCGTCTTTCTTTTTGACAAAGAAGAATCCGGCTCCAGCCGGGGAGGTAGATTTTCGGATAAATCCCCTAGCCAGATTCTCTTCAATGTACTCAGACATGGCTCGGGTCTCGGCTGCAGACAACGGGTAGATACGCCCACGGGGAGGAGTGGTGCCAGGTACCAGGTCGATCGGGCAATCGTATGGCCTATGGGGTGGCAACGTCTCAGCTTCCTTCTTACCGAAGACGTCCGCATAGGGCCAGTAGGGAGCCGGGAGACCAGGTAAGTTAGCTGGAGTAGGCTGAGGGCGAAGTGGACGGACCGGGACCAGGCAGGTCCTATGGCAGTCAGGACTCCATCGGAGTACTCCACCGGACCGCCAGTTCAATACGGGTTCATGTGTCTGGAGCCAAGGTAGACCTAGCAACAGGTAGTGAGAAAGTCCGGACAGCACATGGAATGAGATCTCCTCAGAGTGCAGCATTCCCACCTGCAGGGTTATGGGTTCGGTGACGAGCAGGATGGTCTCCGAGAGAAGTCTTCCATCCACGGAGGCGACTGACAATGGTTCAGCCAGGGACTTGGTGGGAATATGGTATCTCTCTACCAGAGACTGGGAGATGAGGTTTCCAGCAGCTCCAGAATCCAGATGGGCGAGTTCAAAGAGACGGTTTTCTCCCCAAGCAATAGAGACCGGTAAGGTCAGAGACGGAGAGGGCTTACTTTTGTCTAGGACGACCTCTCCGAGTGGTCCTAGACACTGGCGTTTCCCGGCTTTTCCGGGCAGGAACGGATGAAGTGCTTCATACTGCCACAATAGAAACAGCTTCCCTCGGCTCGGCGAGATTCTTGGCGAGAACCGACCATCTTGGTCTGGTCGACCTGCATAGGCTCAGGAGAGTGTAGCTGAGGAGAGACGGAGGGAGTGACGGGTTTCTGAAAAGTAGGAGCTAGACGTGGAAACCTCCTCTCACGGGTGACCTCTTTGGCACGCTCCTGGAACCGCAGGTCAATCCGGGTGGCAAGAGTTATTAGGTCATCGAGAGTGGTAGGAATATCCCGACCGGCAAGTTCATCTTTTATACGGCCGGACAGACCCTCCCAGAAGACGGAAACCAGAGCGTCATTATCCCAGGCCAGCTCCGAGGCAAGGGTACGGAACCGTATGGCATATTGGCCCACGGTGAGACTTCCCTGACGGAGGCGTAGCAGAGATGATGCGGATGAGGTCTTCCGTCCGGGTTCGTCGAAGACTTTCCGGAAAGCCGTGAGAAAGGCAGGCAAGTCGGACACCAGGGGGTCTCCTCTCTCCCATAGAGGATTTAGCCAGGCCAGGGCCTCTCCGGTGAGATGGGACATGATGAAGGCAATTTTGGCCCTGTCGGAGTTAAACTGGTGAGACAGGAGTTCAAAGTGCAGGGTGCACTGATTTATGAAGCCCCGAGCCTGGGCGGAGTCGCCTCCGAAACGAGGAGGTGCAGAAAGCCGGGGTCCGGGTGTAGGATACCATGTTATTAGTTGGCAGTGGAGCTGCCGGATTGCGAGTCATGGCACTGGCGGTGGTTGCAGGCAGAGCAGTCAGAGTGTCCAGGCGAGAATTGACATTCCGCAGGTGACCCAGGATGGACTCCTGTTGGGACCTCTGACGGGAAAGTTCATGACACAGGTCCGAGAGCGAGGGAGCTTGGGTGCCACCGGGTTCCATGGCCCGAGCAAACTGTAACGGGTCTGGGAGGCGGAACCTCTGAGCTACTATACAAGGGGGCGGTCCTTGTAAGGGAGCGGGTGGTGACCAGGGTAGACGGGCAGGCAGTCACAGCAGGTGACTGGGACAGTCTCTGAATGAACGGACAGGAGGTCACGGCAAGTGACCGGGGCAGTCTCTGGATGAACGGGCAGGAGGTCACGGCAAGTGACCGGGGCAGTCTCTGGGTAAAGGATTGGTACGACCTGTGGCGGCAGATGATAGACGTGAGCTCCCAGGTGAGCAGGCGAGAGTCTCTGGATAATCGGGTGGTCACAGCATGTGACGGCGGAGCCTCCAGGAAGACCAACAGACAGGTAGCAGATGAGCGCTCCCAGGTGAGCGGGCAGGAGTCTCTGGACAGGCGGGTGGTCACAGCACGTGACGGCAGAGCCTCCTGGTAGGCTAGCAGACAGGCAGCAGATGAGCGCTCCCAGGTGAGCGGGCAAGCTGGTCCTTAGACAGACTGACAGGAGTTGGAAGGCAGACCGTCGGACCTCAGGCAAGCAGGCAGGTAGAAGATGTGCGCTCCCAGGTGAGCGGGCAAGCTGGTCCTTAGACAGACTGACAGAAGTTGGAAGGCAGACCGTCGGACCTCAGGCTAGCAGGCAGGTAGCAGGATATCAGGCAGGAATTAGACAGCAGACTGGCAGGAATCTGGCAGGTAACTGGCAACGGGACCTGAGGGCTGAAGCAGAGTAGTGAACAGTGCTACAACATTGCTCGGGCACCTCCATTTTGGAGGAAGTGCCTTATATATGGGAGGTCCTCCGGCAATTGGCCGGGGACTCCTTAGGACGGCGCGCGCGGTCCCTTTAAGAGAGGGGGAGCGCGCGCGCGCGCGCCCTAAGCACACTACTGGGGAAGGAGCGCGTGCCGGAAGCAGCGGGGAGAGCAGCGCTGGAGGACGCCGCGCCAGGAGCGGGGAGGTGAGAGGGACGGCGTCTCTGCCTAGAACGGGGCAGAGACGCCGATGCTACAGCACGTAGCCATCTATACACAGCAGGAGGCCGCACGTAGCCATCTATACACAGCAGGAGGCCGCACGTAGCCATCTATACACAGCGGGAGGCCGCACGTAGCCATCTATACACAGCGGGAGGCCGCACGTAGCCATCTATACACAGCGGGAGGCCGCACGTAGCCATCTATACACAGCGGGAGGCCGCACGTAGCCATCTATACACAGCGGGAGGCCGCACGGCGCCATCTATACACAGCGGGAGGCCGCACGGCGCCATCTATACACAGCGGGAGGCCGCACGGCGCCATCTATACACAGCGGGAGGCCACACGGCGCCACCTATACACAGCGGGAGGCCCACAGCGCCCCCCCCAGAGAGAGCAGGAGGCCGCACGGCGCAATCTATACACAGCAGGAGGCCGCACAGCGCCCCCCCCACAGAGACAGCAGGAGGCCGCACGGCACCATCTATACTCAGCAGGAGGCTGCACGGCGCCCCCGACCCCAAAGACAGCAGGAGGCCGCAGGGCGCCATCTATACTCAGCAGGAGGCCGTACGGCGTCACCTATACACAGCGGGAGGCCACACGGCGCCACCTATACACAGCGGGAGGCCGCACGGCGCCACCTATACACAGCGGGAGGCCGCACGGCGCCACCTATACACAGCGAGAGGCAGCACGGCGCCACCTATACACAGCGGGAGGCCGCACGGCGCCACCTATACACAGCGGGAGGCGCCACCTATACACAGCGGGAGGCCGCACGGCGCCACCTATGCACAGCGGGCGGCGCCACCTATACACAGCGGGAGGCCGCACGGCGCCACCTATACACAGCGGGAGGCCCCACGGCGCCACCTATAAACAGCGGAAGGCCGCACGATGCCATCTATACACAGGGGGCCGCACAATGCCATCTATACACAGCGGGAGGCCGCACGGCGCCATCTATACACAGCGGGAGGCTGCACAGCGCCATATATACACAGCGGGAGGCTGCACGGCGCGCCCCCCCCCAGAGACAGCAGTAGGCCGCACGGCGCCATCTATACACAGCGGGAGGCCGCACGGCGCCCCCCCCCCCCAAGACAGCAGGAGGCCGCACGGCGCCATCTATACACAGCGGGAGGCCGCACGGCGCCCCCCCAGAGACAGCAGGAGGCCGCACGGCGCCATCTATACTCAGCAGGAAGCCGCACGCAGTCACGCACACACAAACATATACAGACATATACATACACGCATAAACACATTTGAAGCACAAAAATACATATAAACAGACATCACACAATGACATCTGCCTGCACACACACACACATACATACATATACATACACACACTCACCATCCCCCGACTCGGCTCCAGCTCTTTTCCGGTGCAGCACTGCAGGCCGGGTGCGCACTGCGTGACGTCACAGCTAGGAGACACGGCCGCGCACAGGGCCGTGTCTCCTAGCAGTGACGCGGCCGGGCCAGCACAGGGAAGTTAACTGCTGCAGTGCTGGCCCGGCCGAAGAAGAAGCAGCGGCTGTGTGCCGCTGCTGGGGGAGCGATCCTGGGCCCCCCCCCCCACTGCCTGCCGGTATGTGCCGTGGCGCAGCACATATAATGAGGACAATCTGGCCATAGACACCCCGGAGCCCCGGGCCCCCTGGAGGTTCGGGGCCCCGGGCGGTAGCCCAGATCGTCCTCATTATAATCCACCTATGGTTATATACATGTAACACTCACTACCCCCTATTCCTGTGTATTGCTGTAGTATATAACCTATACTCGTTATCCATCATTATAAATTAAGAAGATTTTCCACTTTATCCGATATATCTACACTCAATCAGTAGATTAGATGTCTGCTGAAGAGGCAATACACATGAACGTCTCCACATCATCCTCCCCGACTGTATCTATATGTGCCCCGTGACCCCCGATCAAGTTTCTCCATCACGTGCTCGCAGCATCACAGGTCACATAGTTTCCTCGTAGCGTTGGTGCGCGTTGTGTATCGCGACGCGCCTCCTCAGCACCCATTGGTTGGTGGAGACATACCTCCATCCTGATTGGCTATAGTTGGCCGTTTAACTCTTAGCTCTTTCTGAATGATGCCACCCCCTGACGAAGACAAGAAGCCGAAACATACGTCGGGTGGACGCCATTCAGGAGTGGGATCTGCATCTGCTAGAGCGTGAGTACAATGCACATGTGGTCACCTTTTTTAAAAACGCTTAAAGTGGATACAAATACATATCTGTCAACAGCACATATGCCCAAGTCAGTGCACTACTCTCTACAGGATTCACACCGACATCCAAATAATAAGGGACCAGCCCTTGTATATATACATATACAGGTGCATCTCACTAAAATAGAATATCATCAAAAAGTTAATTTATTTCAGTTCTTCAATACAAAAAAGTGAAACTCGTATAGCCATAATCATCAGCATTAACAGAAATAAACAATAACTGTTTGATTATATTCTAATTTAGTGAGAAACACCTGTATTTGTTCACATATGAGATATATAATTTATGTAGATTTATTCTTTGGAGGCACTTGCACTTTATGTAAAGTTTATGATAATTAAACAATCATATGTACAGATATATCTAACTAATGATATGTATATATATTTTTATATACTGGATTAATTTGTAGCTTGATTCTCTGTATTATCCCTTTGCTGTTCTAATCATGATCCATTCCCACTGGTGTTAATTGTAATTCCTGTCTCGACGTCCCCTTTGCGTATAGTTTTTAATTCCCCCCCTTTTTCTGCATTTCCTCCTCTTCCACCTGGTTATCAATATAATAATGTGCATCACCCACATGCCTGGACTCTTCTGGTCGATGTCTCCTTTCTGCTATACACTAGAGTGGTATACTATGTGCACAGATACATGGAGTGCCATATACTTCTCAGGAGGTGCGCAGCGTCCACCTCCTCACCGCACAGGCCCACAAGCTCCTCTCCGGCAGGAAGAAGATGCATTCAGGCGGCTCCTACCACTGCAGCAGACGGCAGTGCACAAGGATACAGGGTGCAGTGTGGATGTGTCTGCACCACTGGGATGTGGCCGACCTGCATGTATACATATGCCCCTCTGCAGGGCGGACTGGCCCACCGGAGGATCGGGAAAACCCCCGGGTCCCGATGGCCCCGCCCCCTAACCCCTCTGGGCCCTGTACAGAGAACAGAGGGCCCCCCCCGGTTCGCAGCACTGCCGATATGATTAGTGATGGGCCCTCTGCCTCCTCTGGGCAGCGACACTGCCGGCGCGTGCGCAGGAGGTCAGTCTCAGGGTGATGACGTCATTGCCCTGGGACTGCTTCCTGTGCGCGCTGTGGAGTACGGACCCTGCGTCGCTCCAGGCAGCGGCTGCAGCTCATCTCGACGCGTCAGTATGAAACGGGGAGGGGTGGGGGGAAGGGATAGGGGGGAGGGGTGACTGGGAGGACCCCTGGCCGGGGCTGGCAGTAAATACTGCTGGACAATGGGCATGATTATCATCATGCCCATTGCGTAGCATGTCCTGCTGCCAGCCTCTGGTTACTGGTACTATGCCCAGCAGCATGTACTATCACCAGGGGCTGGCAGGACATAGTGGGTGGGCATGATAGTACCAAGGAGGCTGGCAGGACATACTAGGCATGAATCATGCCCAGCATGTCCTGCCAGCCACTGGTGGTACCATCATGCATGCCCATTGCCCAGCCACTGGTGGTGTGGTACTATCATGCTACTACTAACACCAGTGGCTGGCTGGCAGGACATGCCATGTGAGCTTGAATGCTAATACCACAGAGGCTGGCAGTACATACTGGGCAATGGGCATGATAGTACCACCAGTAGACTGACTAGGCGGTCTCCAGGGCTCCGTCTCCCCTTCTCGCTGCTGTTAGGCTGGGTTATCATTGCGTTTATGCTGTGCGTTA
The DNA here is from genome assembly GCF_046119375.1 of Phyllobates terribilis. NCBI lineage: Eukaryota > Metazoa > Chordata > Amphibia > Anura > Dendrobatidae > Phyllobates > Phyllobates terribilis. The sequence goes on along the minus strand of NW_027363202.1, from coordinate 1,350,938 downwards.
CAACGCATCCGTTGTAAATCAGCGCAGACGCAATGTACCGTAGACTTGCATTGCAAAAATAGGCATGCGTTTGAAAGTATGCATTATTTGCAACGCACAGCAAAACATGGTCGGCGGCTGGAGGCCAGCTGAGCACTTCTCTGACAACTGGGTTCTAGTGTCATTCTGTGCCTGCTCATCTGTCAGCCGGCATATTTGTCTGATGGCAAAGATGTAGCTCAGCTGGAGACAGAAGATCTGTGGATTACGTCAGAGCAAGGGTTTTGTTTTTAATTAAAGATGGAGTCCCTACATGTGTTTTGTGTTTTATTTTTATTAAAAAAAAATTCTGTGTTGTGTTTTTTTCTGTTTACTAGAAATTCATGGTGGCCATGTCTAGTTTGGCGTGACGCCATGAATTTCAGGCTTAGTGCCAGCTGATAATACAAAGCTGGTATTAACTCCATTATTACCCAGCGTGCCACCCCCCACCAGGGCCGTTGGAAGAGCCGGATAAAGTGCCTGGAAATGGCGCTACGATGAATGCGCCAATTCCAGGGGTGTCTGCAGGCTGCCATTTTCAGCGTGGGGGGCCCAGAATGCTTGGGCCTTACCATGCTGAGAATCCCAGCCCCCAGCCCCCCCGATCAAAATATGGCGGGAGCCCACGCATTTTTTTTTTTTAATTATTTTTTTAAATAATTTAAAAAAACCATTGGGCTTTCCTGACTTTTGATCGCCAGTCAAGGTAAAACCAGGCAGATAAAGCAGACAGGTACGGGCTGCCACCTCTATCTGCGCTGAGAATCAAAAATTCTGCAGAGCGCTATGTCATTTTTGTTTTATTATTTATTTATTTTCACACTTCTATATGTGTGACTGTCCCAACAGCTAATCACAGACGCTGACACAGAGAATGGGCGTCTGTGACTGGCTGCTTGAGTAACCTGAAAGCTGCCCATACATAGTACCATACTAGAATGTATGGGCTGATTGTACATTACTCAAACAGCCAATCACAGAAGCCCATCCTCTTTGACAGCATCTGCGATTGACTGTTGGGTCTGTCACATATGAAAGTGTGAAAAGAAAATTTTAAAAATGAATTTTTGATTCTCACCGCAGATAAAGCAGACAGCTACGTACTGCCACCCCCAGCTGCCTGGCTTTACCTTGGCTGGCGATCAAAAGAGAGAGAAGCCGAATATTTGTTTTAAACTTAACTTTTTTTTTTCCCGCCATATGTTGATCGCCAGCCAGATAAAACAAGGCAGCTGGAGGCTGGGATTCGCAGCATGGTAAGGCCCAAGCGTTCTTGGCCCTCCACGCTGAAAATCGCAGCCCACAGCCACCCCTGAAAATGGCGCATTCATCATGGCACCATTTCCAGGTGCTTTACCCGGCTCTTCCAGCGGCCCTGGGGGTGAGTGGCACCCTGGGTAAAAATAGGGTTAGTACCAGGCCAGCTTTGCCTTATCAGCTGGTACTAAGCCCGAAATTCATGGTTTCACGCCAAATTAGACATAACCACCATCAATTTCTAGTAAACAGAAAAAAAAAGACAGAATTTTTTTTTTTTTTATTATTATTAAAAATAAAACACATTTAGGGACTACATCTTTAATAAAGAAAAATCCTCACTCCCAACGGAATCCATAGGTCTTCTGTCTTCATCTCTCTTAGATCTTTGCCATCAGACAAATATGTCTGCTGACAGATGAGCAGGCACAGAATGACACTGGAGCACTGTTACTGTGTAGTGCAGTGCTATGTTTCTTTTTTGTCATTTCATGCAGTGTAGAAATCTTGGGAAAAGTGTGGATTGTGCTCTGGAAGTGATCAGTTATAGCTAACTATGTTATTTTCTGCAGAGATAAGTCCTGTATAGAAGATGTGATATATCGGTCTGCAGTTAAAGAACTTCACCTAGAGACATCACTGGTGAGTATGTGTATTACCTATACACACACACACTGACACTATATACAGAGCTCCTGTGCATAATGTCACTGGTGATCACTGTATTACCTGTACACTGACACTATATACAGAGCTCCTGTGTATAATGTCACTGGTGATCACTGTATTACCTGTACACTGACACTATATACAGAGCTCCTGTGTATAATGTCACTGGTGATCCCTGTATTACCTATACACACACACACTGATACTATATACAGAGCTCCTGTGCATAATGTCACTGGTGATCACTGTATTACCTGTACACTGACACTATATACAGAGCTCCTGTGTATAATGTCACTGGTGATCCCTGTATTTCCTATACACACACACACTGACACTATATACAAAGCTGTGCATAATGTCACTGGTGATCCCTGTATTACCTGTACACTGACACCATACACAGAGCTCCTGTGTATAATGTCACTGGTGATCACTATATTACCTGTACACTGACACTATATACAGAGCTCCTATGCATAATGTCACTGGTGATCACTATATTACCTGTACACTGACACTATATACAGAGCTCCTGTGTATAATGTCACTGGTGATCACTATATTACCTGTACACTCACACTATATACAGAGCTCCTGTGCATAATGTCACTGGTGATCACTATATTACCTGTACACTGACACTATATACAGAGCTCCTATGCATAATGTCACTGGTGATCACTATATTACCTGTACACTGACACTATATACAGAGCTCCTATGCATAATGTCACTGGTGATCACTATATTACCTGTACACTGACACTATATACAGAGCTCCTGTGTATAATGTCACTGGTGATCCCTGTATTTCCTGTACACTGACACTATATACAGAGCTCCTATGTATAATGTCACTGGTGATCACTGTATTACCTGTACACTGACACTATATACAGAGCTCCTGTGTATAATGTCACTGATGATCACTGTATTACCTCTACACTGACACTATACACAGAGCTCCTGTGTATAATGTCACTGATAATCTCTATATTATCTGTACACTGACTCTATATACAGAGCTTTTTTACATTTTCATTATCAGTCACTATCTGGTGCCATTATGTGCCATGGTCATGGCGTGGCGGTATTTGTCCCTTGTATGTGGTATTATTCAGACAGTCACTATGTTGTGCTAATATGTGGTCTTCTCATGGTGTGGCAGTATATATACCTTGTACTTGGTAGTATTTGATCACTATGTGGTGGTATGTGTTCTGGTCATGGTGTGGCGGTATTTCTCTCTTCTATATGGTATTATTAGTCTAGGTAAAGTGGATAGTTGTCAGTCATTTGTTTTTTCGGATATTAAGAATGGAAACATTCTTTATTTGCAATACATATTAAATACTTGGATGTTTAACCTCTCCCTGTGTTGTGACTACTACACAGCAGCAGAGATTTATTGGTTAATAAAGTTGATTCATTTTGAAAGAGTTTGTGGACTTATGTTATTCCTATATACGGTAACTGCATGGTGCTGGTGGGCCCCAAGATTGATTTTTTCCTGGTGGGCCCCAGGTACTCCAGTCCGGCGCTGGTCCCAGTTACCTCCTCATCTGTCCTGCTGTCGGCTGGGAGTCCTGTACAGTGCAGCATGTAGTGTGATGTGAATGCCACACTATGGAGATGCTGCTCCTACTACTGCCAAGTGAGGCTCTCACCTCCCCAGTATGGTGCCCTCAGGAGCTCCCACAGGGCATCACAGGCCTTAGTATGAAGCAATTCCACAAGTCTTCTAGTATTGCTTCATACTAAGGCCTTTGATGCCCTGTGAGAGCTCCCTGAGGAGGTGAGAGCCTCACCTCATAGGGCCCCATGATCTCTATGTACGATCCCTGACTGGGCCCCATGATCTCTATGTACGCCGCTGACTCGGCCCCATGATCTCTATGTACGCCGCTGACTGGGCCCCATGATCTCTTTGTACGCCGCTGACTGGGCCCCATGATCTCTATGTGCACCGCTGACTGGGCCCCATGATCTCTATGTACACCGCTGACTGGGCCCCATGATCTCTATGTACGCCGCTGACTGGGCCCCATGATCTCTATGTACGCCGCTGACTGGACCCCATGATCTCTATGTACGCCGCTGACTAGGCCCCATGATCTCTATGTACTCCGCTGACTAGGCCCCATGATCTCTATGTACTCCGCTGACTGGGTCCCATGATCTCTATGTACGCCGCTGAGGGGGCCCCATGATCTCTATGTACACCCCTAACCTGATTGGCCCCATGATCTCTATGTACGCCGCTGACTGGGCCCCATGATCTCTATGCACGGCTCTGACTGGGCCCCATAATCTCTGATCTCTCATGATGTTTTTTTTTTATTAAAGATGGAGTCCCTAAATGTATTTTGTGTTTTATTTTTACTGTGTAGTGCGGCACTATGTTGCATTTTGTCATTTCATGCAGTGTAGAAATCTTGGGAAAAGTGTGGCTTGTGCTCTGGAAGTGATCAGTTATAGCTAACTATGTTATTTTCTGCAGCGATAAGTCCTGCATAGAAGATGTGATATATCGGTCTGCAGATAAAGAACTTCACCTAGAGACATCACTGGTGAGTATGTGTATTACCTATACACACACACTGACACTATATACAGAGCTCCTGTGCATAATGTCACTGGTGATCACTGTATTACCTGTACACTGACACTATATACAGAGCTCCTGTGTATTATGTCACTGGTGATCACTGTATTACCTGTACACTATATACAGAGCTCCTGTGTATAATATCAATGGTCATCATTGCATTACCTGTACACTGACACTATATACAGAGCTTCTGTGTATAATGTCACTGGTGATGACTGTATAACCTGTACACTATATACAGAGCTCCTGTGCATAATGTCACTGGTGATCACTGTATAACCTGTACACTGACCCAATATACTGAGCTTTTTTACATTTTTATTATTTTAGCATTATTTGTCACTATGTGGTGGCATTATGTGCTTTGGTCATGACATGACGATATTTGTCCCTTCTATGTGGTATTATTCAGTCACTATGTGGTGGTAATATGTGGTCTCATGGTGTGTCAGTATTTATACCTTGTATCTGGTAGCATTTGATCACTATGTGGTGGTATTATGTGCTTTGGTCATGGTGTGGCGGTATTTGTGCCTTGTATGTGGCATTATTTGGGCACTATGTGGTGGTAACATGTGATCTGGTCACGGTGTGGTGGTATTTCTGCCTTCTATCTGGTAATATTGGTCTTGGTAGAGTGGATTGTGGTTGGTCATTTGTTTTATCTGATATCAATAAGGGGAAACCTCTTTATTTCCAATAGATATTAAATACTTGGATGTTTAACCCCTCCCTGCCCTGTGACTATTACACAGCAGCAGAGATGCAGTTACAGAGGTTCACCAGAGAAAGCAAGTTGGCATTTGGTGAGATTTTCACCTCTGTATTTATAAGACAAAACCAGGAGTGGGTGAGAAATGCATAAAACATGACCTCGGATTGCTCCACTCCTGGTTTTGTCTTATAAATACAGAGGTAAAAATCTCACCAAATACTCAAAGTGCCACAATTCTTCTGACAGTGCGGATTCCACCAATAAATAAGTGATCCCCTTCCCAACCTGTGCATCGCTGATAACTTGTTTTCACCAATAAAAACCCTTTAATGCAAACTACAGTAATTGTACATCGCAGTTCTGGTGAGGGCACAGTGATGGGCAGGAGCCGCCAATATAATGGGTATAACGGCTAACAGGTATTTGCAAATAGCTGAAGGGTGGGTGGGCCCGGGTGGGCCCCTGGAGTAAATGTCCCTGGTGGGCCCCAGACACCCCAGCCCCTGATTTGTCATGCACGGACCCGAAGCGACTGTGCACTGCGATACACACATCCTGTTGAAATTTCTGCTGGCGTTTACAAGCCCCAACCCCCCCTGGGCCCGGTCGCAGTGACTGCCACTGCGACCGCGGACATTACGCCCCTGGCTACGTGAATCATATGTCCCATTTTGGTGCTCCTCACCATTTGCATGGCACAGTCATGCATGCTTCTCTATCACCATAGCATGCTGCAAACAATCAGGATGGTTTCTGCTACATCTCTATATAAAAAGATAGTACATCTGTATTTCTATGATACGTAGAGTGGATGGAAATCATACATCTTGCTAATATTTATTATATTACATTCATCTGATGCTCTGTAGTAACAATGTAAATTAAATTGGCGACTTAGTGCAGTACTATTACTATTAGTAAATGTGGGACCTTGTGTTCCACAGAATATCTGAATATTACCTGAATATTTAATCTCAGCTAATGTTCATTTATCTCTTAAATATCATTGGTCAGATGCTGATCACATGACCAGTGGTGGTGCATGCATGATGATTCCATATGAAGTGCACTGAGTGACAGTTGGAAGTGACAGTTGGAATTGACCAACAACAGTGGAGGAGATGTCGGCTAACTCTAAGCAAAGCAATAATATGGATACAAAAGAGGAGGAGATTGTGGTGAGCAGAGAAAGAGTGAAGACACGAAGACCTTCCCATGACACATCTGATGATGAGAGGAAGTCTTCAGTCAACAGGACAAAACCACCAGTCCAGAAGAAAGAAGAAGTAGAGGAGAACGTGGTGAGGAGAGAAGGAGCGAAGAGACTAAGACCTTCCCATGACACATCTGATGATGAGAGGAAGTCTTCAGTCAACAGGACAAAACAACCTGTCCAGAAGAAAGAAGAAGAAGTGGAAGAAAAGGAGAAGATAGAAAGTCAGAAGATGGGAGCCAAGAAGAGAGGAGCCATCTTCATCTCATCAGGGGACAAAAAGGAGAAGAAAAGAAGAAGAATTACATTAGGACAGAAACCCATGGATCTAAAGCAGAAGGCTGAAGAAGCTGAAGGAAGCAGCGGTGTTCGGCCAACTAGCTCCAAAAGCACAGTCTCTGATACCATCAAGAGGAGATTATTATTCCATCAAGTGCTTGGCCGGGGATGCTATGGAACGGTCCTGCTGGCGGAAGATTCATCTACCCGCAAACATTTTGCTGTTAAGATCATCGGCAAAAGAGCCCTGCTTGCTGACGGTGATGAGCGTGTGATGGTGGAGCGACGGGTTTTACAGCTGGCATCTGGGAGCCCCTTCCTTGTCCACGCAGACTTTGCATTCCAGACCAAGGTACAGTATTGATTGCTCGATATTAGGAAATGTCACACGTACCACACACTGCTCTGCCTCATGGACCCCACTGATATCATCTTACATTTCAATATAGCATGTCCCAAGGTAACCGCAGACAATAAGATGAATGTGATGACTATACACATGGGATATTGTGGCCCCTACTGTAATCAATAACATTTATGGCGGGGCTTGGTACATTGGGAATCATTTATTAAAACAGCCTTTTTACTTATCCCAGCCAATCACAGAACAGCTTTTACTTTTCCAGGTCAGTTAAAACAACCTTAGCTGAGCTCTAATTGGTTAGTATGGGCAACTAGTTTTCTAGTGAGCAGATTTATTAATGAGGCCCAATGTACCCCGCTGTATAAATGATTGAAAATATTAGATGTCATCATAGAGGTCAATGAACTGTAGAAAATCACTTGCCCGGACCTCATGTGTCTAATTGGGTGACTGGTAATATTTGTATCATTTACAGCATTCGCTGGGCATTATCTTGTTCGTAGGCATCATCGCCATGTAGTAGTCTCTAGCTCATTTCTTTGACACTGTAGAATTTTACATATTATTATCTTGTATAGACATGGGATTTCAGAATAGATTAAATGTATTTGTTATTTTTTGTTATTTCCTGGATGACATTGTATTTTGTGTATACCATGTGGGGGGACCCTGTGTACACTATATGTCAGGGCTATTGACTTTTGTGCACTTTATATACAATTTGAAAATGTGTTAATATTTTTGTATACAAGTATTATCTGTATCTTAAAGGTTTTTTTAATTAATGTTGGGAGATTTTTATGCACGTGCATCTACTTGTTTTTCATTGCCATGTTTTCTATGTATAAATATACTGGAATAAAGTACAAAATCCACTGTCTTGGAGTGAAATTTCTTCTAACCTCACCAAGTAATGAAAAAGATGGTATCATATTGACCAGGGGCGAGGTGGGCCAGAGGGGCACATGCCCTCCAGGCCGGTGGCCAAGCAGCTGCTTCTTTACAGACTGCAGGGCGGCCCTGTATCTTTCATTGTGTACATGTGCCAGCTGGGCATCTGCAGCCCAGAACAGCCGGCACAGGCCACGTTCTTATGCCTGCCGGAGAGAAGCTTCAGCCGCTGAGCAGTACGAGAGGGCAGACATCTTTGATTCTTGTAAGGCCACGACCCCACTATCAGTATTTGGTCAGTATTCGGTCAGTATTTTTTCACAGGAGTGGGAGACAAAACCAGGAGTTGGTGATAAATGCAGAATTGGTGACTTGTTTCTATTATACCTTTTCTCTGATTGTTACTGACCTGGTTTTGGTTCCCACTCCTGAGAAAATATACTGACCAAATACTGATAGTGGGGCCGTGGCCTTAGCCTGAGCTCCGGATAGTGGTCAGGACAGGAGATTTATACTTTTTGTAGAGTGTGGAAGTGGCAGGATGCTGCTCACCTCCTGACAAGTCCAGGGCCAGATCCTGAATGTTATCTATGGTCGCTCTGCTGAGGATCAGAAAGATTTATTGTAGCAGATGGACCCTTCAAGCAGGTTGGGGTCGTGCTGTCAGTGTGAGATCATCGGCTCTCGATCTGTATGAATGTTCAAATCACATCGGACCTGAGATAGAGACACTTCAGACCTTACTATACAGACCCCTGCCCCAGACTGATCCTGCACCAGCTACAGGTCCAGAGCCGGCATAACCACCCATTGCACCAGGGCAAGTGCCAGGGCCCTGGGCAAGAGGGGGGGGGGGCACTCACAGTTGGGGACACTGGAACGCTATTGGGCCTGTGAGTTGGGGGGGCCCGGTGTAACCACCCCCCCCCGTGCTTTACGGTGTTTGAAATACTCACCTCTCGTCATACCCTGCTGGCCGCAGGTCCAGTCTCCTCTGCGTCTTCTGACTCTGTGACGTCTCAGTGTTGAAGAGACAGGACCTGTAGCCAGCAGGGTATGAGGAGAGGTGAGTATTTTATTTATTTTTTTATGTATGGAGCCCATTCTCTATGGAGCATTATATGGGGCCCATTCTCTATGGAGCATTATATGGGGCCCATTCTCTATGGAGCATTATATGGGGCCCATTCTCTATGGAGCATTATATGGGGCCCATTCTCTATGGAGCATTATATGGGGCCCATTATTCTGTATGGCATATTACATGACGCCCATTATTCTGCATGGAGTAATATATGGGGTCAATTATGGTGTAATGAGCATTATATGGGGTTCATTATTCTGTATAGAGCATTATATGGGGCCTATTATTCTGTATGGAACATTATATGGGGTCCATTATTCAGTATGGAGCCCATTCTGTATAGAGGACTATGTGGTGCCCATAATACTGTATGGAGGACTATGTAGTGCCCATAATACTGTTTGGAGGACTATAATGTACAGTCTAAAATGAAAACTTTTGAATCCCCCCTTGACACGCCCCATGCACTGTGAGGATTCGCCGGTTTCTGAGCTATTATAGAATTTACAATAGATATCACTCATGAAATGTAAGAAGTACCGTATTTTTCGGACTATAAGATGCACCGGACCATAAGACGCACCTAGGTTTTAGAGGAGGAAAATAATAAAAAAAAAATTTAAGCCAAAAATGTGTTCATGATGCACTTTTAAGGGGGAGGGGGTCTTCTGCTGACACTGGTATAGGGGTAATGTCCCCCAATTCTGACAATATCCCCCATCCTGGTATATATGCCCCCCCTTTTATACGTGGTCCCCATCCCCATCCTGGTATGCATGGCACCCCTCATCCCTATCCCGGTATGCATGGCACCCCTCATCCCTATCCCGGTATGCATGGCACCCCTCATCCCTATCCCGGTATGCATGGCACCCCTCATCCCTATCCCGGTATGCATGGCACCCCTCATCCCTATCCCGGTATGCATGGCACCCCTCATCCCTGTCCCGGTATGCATGGCACCCCTCATCCTTACCCTGTGTGACAGTGTCACTGGTTTTATATGTGAGGGGAGGTATGTGTCACTCAGGATGCTCTCCTGTGTGAACTAAGACCGACTTTATTTTTCTGCCAGCGTGTTATATGCTGGTAGGCTTACTTTGTTAAAGGGTGTGCGGTTTTATGGGAATGGCAAAGAGGGCGGGACGCCATTCCCCCTACCTCCCCTCAGGGTGTGGCTGAGCAATGTGTAAAAGCTCAGTCCCTTTTTTTTTTTCTCTGGAGTGTGGTCTGGGAGATGGAAGTCTCCAGACAGTATTGTGGAAGCTGCAGAGCTTTTCACATGGACTTTAGCAGTGCAGTTTATGCTACCGAGAGCGGGCGGAACCCGCTCATCTATGGACTGAGTTATACTTTGTTTTGTTTTTTTCGTTTAACCCAGAGGGGTCATGTTTGTTTTTCCTGTGAAACCTGCATGAGTTTATGGCTGATATTAAACCAGCAGAAAGGAAAACCTGAGAACGTGTGTCCTGAGTCTGCCTCCAGGAGAGCCGAGCGAGTCGACTTGCCACACCTGGTATAGTGGTATGCATGGCACCCCTCATCCCTGTCCTGGTATGCATGGCACCCCTCATCCCTGTCCTGGTATGGATGGCACCTCTAATCCCCATCATGCTGCACATGGCCCCCTCAGCGTTACCCTGGTATGTATGGCCCCCTCAGCGTTACCCTGGTATGTATGGCCCCCTCAGCGTTACCCTGGTATGTATGGCCCCCTCAGCGTTACCCTGGTATGCATGGTCCCCCTAATCCTTATCCTGGTATGCATGGTCCCCCTAATCCTTATCCTGGTATGCATGGTCCCCCTAATCCTTATCCTGGTATGCATGGTCCCCCTAATCCTTATCCTGGTATGCATGGTCCCCCTAATCCTTATCCTGGTATGCATGGTCCCCCTAATCCCCATCATGCTGCACATAAAAAAAACAAAAACCACTGATACTCACCTTTCTTCTCTCCTCCAGCGCTGCGTCCTGTCTGCCCGCACTGATCTCTCCATGTGAGCCGCGCATGACATCACTGCCATGCGTGGCTCACAAGGAGAGATCAGCTGCCAGAAGTCACTGCTCCCCATGCCGGGACTGTGTGCGCGGGGAGCAGTGACTTCACTCTCCTTCATAGCCGGCACACAGCGTAGCTAACATTTTGGAGGGAAAAAAGTGCGTCTTTATAGTCCGAAAAATACGGTAAGTGAAATCTTTGGCATTGTACTATATCTATATTTCTCCGCCTTATCTGTGCATCATGAATTGTGGTATGTGTTAAAGGGGCCCACTGAGACTCTTTTGAGCCTACGAAAACCTGGAGCCGGCCCTGTACAGGACATCACAGATTATATCTATACTGCCATCTATACAATGTGATGTCTGGTAGTCGGTGCAGGATCAGTCCAGGGCATATATGATCTAATGTCAGTGCACAATAAAGTACATACTGTACATTGCTGACATACTGTGACTACAGACATCAGATCTTATACAGTATATATATGCTGTATGTATATACATGTATATGACTGTAGATACCACCAAAATGGAACAATAGGTGCTTATTGATGCTAAAATAAATATTGCAAAAATTAAAAGACAATTCTACAGAGTATAACATTGGAGGACCCCAAGTCACCAACACATGAGTATCACATATATAGAGACAGTAGTGAATATATATATATATATACTAGATGGTGTGCGGATTCAAACGCATCGGGTATTCTAGAATATGAATGCGGTACACCGGGCGCAATCAGCACAGCGGTGTTTAAATTTGGCGCCAATATCGCTTATTGGTCCCGGCCGCGACCAATCAGCGAATTGTATTAGTGAGGACCGGGGAGCGGCGCTGCGGGAGATGACCGGCTGCTCGCAGCAGAAGTATCCCGACCGGCGGCGCCGCTCCTCCCTTCACACTTACCGTCGGGAGATCAGCGGTCCTAGCCGCTGATCTCCCGACGGTAGCCGCATGGAGGTCAGCGGCGCCGCCGGTCATCTCCCGGCTGCATCCCTGCTGACCTCCGTGCGGCAGATGAGCCGCTAACGGCCGCCATCTTTTTTCTGAAATCCCGCGTCGCTGATTGGCCGCGGCCGGACCAATCAGCGACGCGGGATTTTCTGGACAGACAGACAGACGGGATAAGACAATTATATATATTAGATATATGCCTATAACTTGCCAAAAAAAATCCTAATGATTGCACGCATATGTAGCACAATGTGAATGTTAATCTATATAGTTGACAATAACCAAGGGGAAATGTAAGTGTCTTTAGAACTACTAAGAAGATAGCTTCTTACACTCACAAGCCCAAGTGAGTACACATATATAGTATATAATATTAAACTCTGTAAAGAATCTCCTATAAAATAATACATTCAAAATGGAAGAGCAGTAGTTACAGCAACTTAAATGTCCAAGTGAGTAAATGTGGGATGTGGTCCTATGTGCACCAATGTACCTTTCGTCCTTGCTTCATCAGGGGCCCCCAAAACATCCATTTTGGATGTTTTATTTTATAGGAGATTCCTTATAGAGCTTAATATTATATACTATATATGAGTACCCACTTGGGCTTGTGAGTCTATTGTGGTATAGCGACAAGCTCGGCTGTATGCGTAGGTAAAATACAAGATACTGTCTCTTTAAATTCTCAGGTTAGTTTATTTAGCAGTCATAAACTACCCTTGAGTCCATAAATAAAAACACAGCCCATTCAGCTAAAGAGACAAAACAAAATGCTAAACTTTCAGCAGAGTCCTTATCTCGGCCAAGGTCTGGCCACTCACAATTAGCTACTCACAGGTTCATCACAGCATGTGCTAGCTCCTTCCTAGAACAAAGTTTCCCCAGGTACTGAACACACCTGAGTGTCAGGGCTGACTATTTAAAGCCCAGACACTCCCCTGATTGGAATGAAGGTGGATAACGTTCCTCCCTACACTTTCATTATCCACTGAAAACATTCCATTGTAAATGTGGTTCTATTAACTCTCTGCACCTACTGCATGAGAACTTGCATGTTTTCACATCACTGAGTCTAAGAGTCTCAGCGACACATACCTCCCTTCTGACACACTACCAGAGACTTTGTCACACTATGAAGATATCCTTTTAGTAGTTCTACAGACGCTTACATTTCCCCTTAGTTAATGTCAATTATATAGATTAACATTCACATTGTGCTACGTATCTGTGCAATCACTAGGATTTTTTATTTTTGGCAACCATGTTATAGATATATATATATATATATATATATATATATATATATACATACACACACACACACACACACACACACACACACACACACACACACACACACACACACACACACACTAGCTATTGAACCTGTTCTACGCCCGGGTGGCGAGCATTTTTATTGGTATATGGTCTCCCATGCTGGTATGTGCTGCCCCCCACTGGTATTTGTGCTGCCCCCATCCTGTCCCCTCTCCCCAATCCGGGTATGCATGGCACCCCCTCATCCCAATCCGGTATGCATGGCACCCCATCTCTCATCCTGGTATGTATGGCACCGATCATTCCCAAACCTGGTATGTATGGCACTCAATCCCTCTTCCTGATGTGCATGGCACCCCATCCCTCATCTTGGTATTTATGGCACACCTCATCCCTATCCTGTTATGTATGTTACCCCTCATCCTGGTATGCATGGCAACCCATCCCTCATCCTGGTATGCATGGTACCCCTCATTCCTATTCTGGTATTTATGGTACCCCTCATCTTGGTATACATGGCACCCCTCATCCCAATCCGGGTATGTATGGCACCCCTCATCCCCCAATCCTGGTATGTATGGCCTCCTCATCCCCCATCCTGGTATGCATGGCTCTCTCATCCCCAATCCTGGTATGCATGACTCTCTCATCCCCAATCCTGGTATGTATGGCCTCCTCATCCCCCAATCCTGGTATGCATGGTCCCCTCATCCCCCAATCCTGGTATGCATGGTCCCCTCATCCCCCAATCCTGGTATGCATGGTCCCCTCATCCCCCAATCCTGGTATGCATGGTACCCCTCATCCCTATTCTGGTATGCATGGAACCCCACTTTCCTATCCTGGTATGCATGGCACCCCTCACCCCCCAATCCTGGTATGTATGGCACCCCTCACCCCCCAATCCTGGTTTTCATGGTTCAGTCACCCCCCAAATCCTGGTATGCATTGTACCCCTCATCCCCCAATCCTGGTATGCATGGTCCCCTCACACCCCTTTCCTGGTATGTATGGTACCCCTCATACCCCTTTCCTGGTATGTATGGTACCCGTCACACCCCATTCCTGGTATGTATGGCACCCCTCATCCCTTTCACGGTGCACACATACAAAAAAATAAACACATACTCACCTTTCTTCCCTGTGCTCCAGTGCTACTGTATCCTGTTCTGCCGGGGGAGGAGTGCGGCGCCAGAATACGCACGTGCCCATACCGTGCTGTTCAACGGCATTTTGCTGAAGACACACTGCAAATATGTCTTCAGTAAAATGGCGCCGGATAGAGTTATGCACATGTGCCGATTCCAACACCTTCACTCCTGCCCTGGTCTCCGGCGAGAAGAGAAGCACCGCTGCAACGCTCCTCCCGGTCAGGTAAGTATGGCGCCGGAGATCGCGGTATGTGTTCAGTGTCTACGCATACCGCAATCTCCGGCGCCATACACTCCTCTTACCTGTAACGTAATAGGTTCTTCTGTCTAGAGCCAGACTGCGCAGGCATGTAGCACTTGCCAAGTCTTTAAAGGCTTCAGACAGAGGGAGGCTTGTAGCATTATATTATATATACAGTACAGACCAAAAGTTTATTTAAAGATTTTTCTGCATTTTCATGACTATGAAAATTGTACATTCACACTAAAGGCATCAAAAGTATGAATTAACACATGTGGAATTATATACTTAACAAAAAAGTGTGAAACAACTGAAAATATTATATTATATTCTAGGTTCTTTCAAGTAGCCACCTTTTGCTTTGATGACTGCTTTGCACACTCTTGGCATTCTCTTGATGAGCTTCAAGAGGTACAGTAGTCACGGGAAATGGTCTTCTAACAATCTTGAAGGAGTTCCCAGAGATGCTTAGCACTTGTTGGCCCTTTTGCCTTCACTCTGCGGTCCAGCTCACCCCAACCCATCTCGATTGGGTTCAGGTCTGGTGACTGTGGAGGCCAGGTCATCTGGCGTAGCACCCCATCACTCTCCTCCTTGGTCAAATAGCCCTTACACAGCCTGGAGGTGTGTTTGGGGTCATTGTCCTGTTGAAAAATAAATGATGGTCCAACTAAACGCAAACCGGTTGGAATAGCATGCCGCTGCAAGATGCTGTGGTAGCCATGCTGGTTCAGTATGCCTTCAATTTTGAATAAATCCCCAACAGTGTCACCAGCAAAGCACCCCCACACCATCACACCTCCTCCTCCATGCTTCACGGTGGGAACCAGGCATGTAGAGTCCATCCGTTCACCTTTTCTGCGTCGCACAAAGTCACAGTGGTTGGAACAAAAGATCTCAAATTTGGACTTATCAGTAGTGTTGAGCGATACCTTCCGATATCAGGAAATATCGTATCGGATTGGATCGGACCGATACCCAAAAAGTATCGAATATCGCCGATTCCGATACCGGAAACCAATGCAAGTCAATGGGACACAAATATCGGAATGAAAATAAACCCTTTCTTTCCTTGTAGGTTAATTCTACATGAAGTAAAACAACTAAGAATAATGTAGAATGTATTACGCGAAAAGCCGGCAATTCAGCAGCGGCATACACCTTTACCCGACAATTTACAACAGAAAAAATAGAGCTTCACACATAGATTAGATAGATAGAAACATGTCAGTCACATATATATGAAGTACAGTGACAGTGTTGCTTACTGTACTTGTCATTTAGTGTAAAGGATTTATTTTAAAAAATAATAGTGTTTTCATGCACCGTCTCTTTAAAAAAGTCGGCCGGCAATTCAGCAGCGGTACCCGACAATTTGTAACAGACAGAATAGAGCTTCACACATAGATTAGATAGATAGAAACATGTCAGTCACATATATATGAAGTACAGTGACAGTGTTGATTACTGTACTTGTCATTTAGTGTTAAAATAAAGGATTTATTTAAAAAAAAATTGGCGTGGGGTTCCCCTTAATTTTAGTCTCTAGCGGAGGTTAAGCAGACGGCTGGGGCAGATGTTTGAAGCCTGGGAAGGGGGTAATACCCACGGAGCTTCCCAGACTACTAATATCAGCCCCCAGCTGAATACCTAGCCTTTACTAGCTATTAAAATGGGGGACCCCCCCCAAAAAAATGACGTGGCTTACCCCCTATTTAATAGCTAGCAAAGGCTAGGCAGACAGCTGGGGGCTGATATTAATAGCCCAGGAAGGGTGCCATGAATATTGGCCCCTTCCCAGGCTAGAAACACCAGCCGTCAGCCGCCCCAGAAATGGCGCATCCATAGGATGCGACAACTCTGGCACTTAGCCTCGCTCTTCCACGTTGCCCTGGTGCGGTGGCAGGGGGTAATAGTGGTGGGGTTCATGTCAGCGCCAGCTGCCATGAAGCCCAGGTTAGTAATGATGGGCGTCTATAAGACACCCCCATTACTAACCTACAAAGTGTTAAAAAGAAAAAACACACACTACACCCAGAAAAAATAATTTATTTGAAATAAAACACACAATTTTATTTAATTCTTAGTTTACTAAAAAAAAAGAGTTACCTGTCCACGTTCCTGCGCTGATCTCCCATGCACAGCTGTCACATCTGGAGATGGTGACAGCTGTGCATGGCTGCTGTAAGCTCGCACTGCCGGGAACACGTCCGCTCCCGGCAGCGGGAGCCACTGACTGAGGTCACCGGAGTGCATTCAGGCAGCGCAGCTCCGGAGACCTCCTTTACGGCAGTGCTGTACCGTGGGAATTTCTTACGATACAGCAGGGCCGTAAAGGAGCTAACCGGAGCAGCGCTGCCTGAACTCCGGCGAACCCGCTTATGCAATGACGGGGCTGCTTTACGGCCCCGTCATTCTAGCGGCGGCTGCTTTACGGCCCCGTCATTCTAGCGGCGGCAGCGGTTTAGAGCGGTCACATTCTATGTGGCTGCTCTAAACTGGAGATCATCGTGGGACACTCGTGGACTACTACGGAGGGGTAAGGATAAGGTTGTGGTTTATTATTTTATATTTTATTACAGGAGATCGATGGCTTCGGGGAATTAGGTGTCTAGGTGAGTATAGGTGTAGTTTTTTATTTTTTACTTTATTTTAGGTGGCGATCGGCGGGGACAGGTAATGTATGAACTAATTTATTGTAGGCTACCACTGGCCACCAATGACATGTATTTAAAATTTATTGGGGACACAGTAGGGCAATTTAAATAGCAGGATCAGGCTGATGGGAACTACTGCTCCCATCGAGCTGATCCTGCTGGCACGAGTGGACGGGGGACAGACATAGGCCGATGGGAGTAGTAGTGTCACATCGGCCTATGTCTGCCTGCACGCACACACCCGCAGACATCGCACAGACACCGCACACACCCGCAGACATCGCACAGACACCGCACACACCCGCAGACATCGCACAGAAACCGCACACACTCGCAGACATCGCACAGACACCGCAGACATCGCACAGACACCGCGCACACCCGCACACATCGCACAGACACCGCACACACCCGCAGACATCGCACAGACACCCCGCACACACTCGCAGACACACGCACAGACACCCACACACACCAGTCATGACGGGCTGATCGTCTGGGAGGTGAGGCTGACCTGTGCGACCGTGGGAAAGTTCATGTGAGTTCATACAATGCAGTCAAGCATGAACTCACATGAACCCTCTGAGGGCACCGCGGCTACTTCAAATGAACAGCTGATCAGCATCACCTGATACCTCAGCTGTTCATTTGAAATAACCGGCGGGAAAGCGCAGCACAGAACGGGAAAGCCGGCGGTGAAGTCTTTTCACTGCCGACTTCCCCGCCCGGGTCCTTCACTCCCCGCTCCTTGGTGCTGCGCTCCCCGCCCGGTCCTAACTTACGATCGGGATGGGATGTGGCGAGGGGAGCGGAGGATCGGGGTGGGAGGCTGCAGGGAAGCAGTATGGGGCTGTGTGATTGTTTAAAAGCCGGCGGCTTTTTACCGCCCGCCGGCTTTTAAACGATCAGTAGAATTCTCCCACGCTGGGATGGCATTCTGATGACAGGCTGGATCTCAGCTGAGCGCTGCCATCCAGCTTGTGATCCTTCAGAGACACTGCAGAGCGCAGGCATTATGGGAACTTCCGATTCCGGTATTCGATATTGTAAAAGTATCGGAATTAAGTATCGGAATTCCGATACCGCGAATATCGGCTGATACCCGATATTACAGTATCGGAATGCTCAACACTAGTGATGAAAAAAATTTGAACATTTGTAAATAAAAAACCATTGGGTTTGTGCGTCCATTTTCTAAGACCTGCAAATGTTTTATTCTTTTTTTGTGAGGTGGGGAGATGTTTTGATCACATTTTATTGCCTTTTGTTAGGAAAGTGTGTCGGCCAAAAACACACTTAATTGAATATTTTGATAATAATATAATTATTTTTTTTTATACTTAATAAAGGAAAAGGGTTGATTCAAATTATTATAAGTTTTTATTTGGTTTATATTTTTAACACGTTTTTATATATGTTTACTTTATTTTTTCAGTCCTCTTATGGAATTTAAAGGGTTTTTCAACAAACAAAGTACATTTTAACTAATAGATCTTGGAGTAAAAATAAGTTCTACAATTGGATGTGTTAAAAACATGTTCCTGTGCTGAGATAATCTTATAAATGTGCCCCTGGTTTGTACTGTGTAATGGATGTGTCTGACCTTACAGGGCCATGGTCTGATCATACCACAGCTCCTGGGCAGGGGGGGAGACAAAAGAGTATACAGACATTACAACACGGGATCACAGCTGATTCATTTTGTGAGGCAAAACATTTTGCTGTCTGTTTTTAAGCAATATTTTTCCTGAAAGAAATAATCATTTGTGATCCTGTCTGTATCCTCTTTTGCTTCCTCCTGCCCAGGAGCTGTGGTATGATCAGACCATTTTCCAGCACGGTCAGACACGGCCATTACACAGTACACAGCAGGGGCACATTTATAAGATTATCTCAGCACAGGAACATTTATTTTTACACTCATCCTAGTAGTTCTCATAGTCAGCTGCCATGATAACCCATCCGCAGCCAGTGATCAGTGTAACAGCAGCGATCAGAACAATCTCTGATGGCTGCGGTTACAGATGCCGGCTGTGTACAGGCATCTCCCTGTAGAACCGCGAGCAAAACGCCTGTGGGTGGAGGTCACACAGCCCTACCCCGCTCATGCCATACGGCCTCTGGATTTGGCTCATCCCATCTTTATTTCTTCATTATATCCTGATATTTATTCTTATGTTGGCCAATGACTTTTGCACTATGTACATTATTACGGCCATATATTCAAGTTATGTGTCACAAGAATTATATGAGATTTTTCCTATTTATTATATTAGATGCACTGTTTTTCTCTTTGATGTTATTCTGGTATATACATATATATATCTGCACATGCACTTTATGTATTTAATATATCGATGGTGTTAATTTACTTGTATTCATGTATTTACTGGATGAAATCCAATATATGTGCGTCCTAGGGAGAACCACTATTCAATACATAGGCTGTGTCTCTACACCCCACGTGTGTTTTAATGTATAGTTGTCAATTACATGTTTTTTAACGTATTTTTCATGTCTGATCACTGATTTATCCAAATAAAGAATTTACTCCATTATGTCTGCTGTATTATTTAATCCTTACTGGATTGTTGTAGGTCATTTCATACTTGAATTGTGGTCCAGTGGACCTTAATGATTCTACACATGTATTTTTTTTCCTGAATGTGTAGCTATACCCCATTCATTGTCGGTGTTATGTGTACAGGCATCTGCCCAGTATGATGCGGGCTCAGCTCCTGAACCTGCTCCATACAGAGACCTGACATTGGAGGAGCTATTACATCATATGTCGGCAAACGCTTTTCTGCCTCCTTTAAAAGTTAGCAGTGGGAGAGCATGATAAAAAGGCTTACCTACCCCCTGAGACCGACTTTAGCTCTTAGGCCACGGCCCCACTATCAGTATTTGGTCAGTATTCGGTCAGTATTTTTTCTCAGGAGTGGGAGCCAAGACCAGGAGTGGGTGATAAATGCAGAGTTGGTGACTTGTTTCTATTATACCTTTTTTCTGATTGTTCCTCACCTGGTTTTGGCTTTGGGGTGACAGCTAATATTTTAACAATAGTAGGGGTAACATTAGGCCTTATTCAGAAATACTGTCTGTTATTAAAATTGGCTTTGTTATCAATAGTAATAAAACCTCAATTTTTTTATTTTTTTTATTTTATTTTTAAAAAGCAGATTTATCAGCCATCACCCCAAGATTCCCCTGATTCTTTAGGTCATGGTGCTCTTTGGATGACAGCTAATATGTCTAGAGTTTACAGTAGGATGCACTGGTCCATGTTTATAGACGTCACAATGATTTAGTAACGTGCGGCATTGTACTCATTACACTGAGCTCTGACTTCTTGGGATGGGTAACAAGGACATTTTTGGGGTAAATGAGGCCCAATATACCCCTTACTATAGATTATTACATTTTTCGCAGTGTTCCCTCATCTGTATAATAACATCTTAGGTCCTGATGCTCCTAGTGAAACCACTAATATTAGGATAATTTGGAAAAAAACAGAGAAACTAGGAGTTTCTTATGCAAAGATATGACAAAATCTTTATTAAATACACATGTATACATAATAGCAAATAGACAATAAAGACAAAAACAGTGTGCATAGGGGTAAGTGTGAGGAAACCCCCCAGGGGAAAACCAATCAGAGATTATATATAGCTCTATGCAAGGTATAGGCTGGGAAAAGCGGGGTGTTTTAGGCTAGTGGTAACAGGTTGACCCAGGTAATCTATATAGGGCAAGTGGTGAGAGTATAAGACTAAGTGTGCCACTAAAATACCAACTCCCAGGGCCACCATCAGCAAATGTATAAGTATCAGAATAATGGACCAGAGGGCCTATGACCGCTTACCCTAAATTGTAGTATCCCAAGGACCCTCAGACCGGTGGCTAGGGTGGTTTAGCTTCTTCCCAGGGAAACCACTAATATTAGTATTATTTACAGTATGGGGTAAATTATCACATGAATGTAAGCATCAAATCCATTTAGTAGCCCTTGGACATTGAAGACCATCTCTGAGACCAGCACAGTTGTAATATGTGATATGTCTGTTTACATGTATTTTTCTGTATGTCTTCAAATATGTTTATGTCTGTATGTGTCTTTGTATATGTCTGTATATGTTTGTGTGCGCACATTTCTGCGACCCGTATATGTGCAAGTCTGCATGTGTATACGTGACTCCGTGTGCGTATATGCGTGACTGCATGTGCATGACCGTGTGTGTATGACCATGTGTGCGCATGCCTGCTGGTGTCTGACTGTGTGCATGACCGCGTGAGTGTATGTGACTGCGTGTGTATGACTGCTTGTGTAAAAGACTGCATGTGTGTGCAAGACTACGTGTGTGCGTGACTGAGTGTTGACTGCATGTGTGTGTATGTGCATGACTGCGCGTGTGTGTCTGTGTGTGACTGCATGTGTGTATGTGTGTGACTGCGTGTGTGTGTATGTGTGACTGCATGTGTGTGTATGTGCGTGACTGCATGTGTGTGTATGTGCGTGACTGCATGTGTGTGTATGTGCGTGACTGCATGTGTGTGTATGTGTGTGACTGCGTATGTGTGTGTATGTGTGTGACTGCATGTGTGTGTATGTGCGTGACTGCATGTGTGTGTATGTGCGTGACTGCATGTGTGTGTATGTGCGTGACTGCATGTGTGTGTATGTGTGTGACTGCGTGTGTGTGTATGTGCGTGACTGCATGTGTGTGTATGTGCATGACTGCGCGTGTGTATGTGCGTGACTGCATGTGTGTGTATGTGCGTGACTGCATGTGTGTGTATGTGCGTGACTGCATGTGTGTGTATGTTCGTGACTGCATGTGTGTGTATGTGCGTGACTGCATGTGTGTGTATGTGCATGACTGCGCGTGTGTGTCTGTGTGTGACTGCATGTGTGTATGTGCGTGACTGCGTGTTTGTGTATGTGTGTGACTGCATGTGTGTATGTGTGTGACTGCATATGTGTGTGTATGTGTGTGACTGCATGTGTGTGTATGTGTGTGACTGCATGTGTGTGTATGTGCGTGACTGCATGTGTGTATGTGCGTGACTGCATGTGTGTGTATGTGTGTGACTGCGTGTGTGTGTATGTGCGTGACTGCGTGTGTGTGTATGTGCGTGACTGCGTGTGTGTGTATGTGCGTGACTGCGTGTGTGTGTATGTGCGTAACTGCATGTGTGTGTATGTGCGTGACTGCGTGTGTGTGTGTATGTGCGTGACTGCATGTGTGTGTATGTGCGTGACTGCATGTGTGTGTATGTGCCTGACTGCATGTGTGTGTATGTGCGTGACTGCATGTGTGTGTATGTGCGTGACTGCATGTGTGTGTATGTGTGTGACTGCATGTGTGTGTATGTGTGTGACTGCATGTGTGTGTATGTGCGTGACTGCATGTGTGTGTATGTGCGTGACTGCATGTGTGTGTATGTGCGTGACTGCATGTGTGTGTATGTGTGTGACTGCATGTGTGTGTATGTGCGTGACTGCATGTGTGTGTATGTGCGTGACTGCGTGTGTGTGTGTATGTGTGTGACTGCGTGTGTGTGTATGTGTGTGACTGCCTGTGTGTGTATGACTGCATGTGTGTGTATGTGCGTGACTGCATGCATGTGTATGTGTGTGACTGCATGTGTGTGTATGTGTGTGACTGCATGTGTGTGTATGTGCGTGACTGCGTGTGTGTGTGTATGTGTGTGACTGCATGTGTGTATGTGCGTGACTGCGTGTGTGTGTATGTGTGTGACTGCGTGTGTGTGTATGTGTGTGACTGCATGTGTGTGTATGTGCGTGACTGCATGTGTGTGTGTATGTGCGTGACTGCATGCATGTGTATGTGTGTGACTGCATGCGTGTGTATGTGTGTGACTGCATGTGTGTGTATGTGCGTGACTGCGTATGTGTGTGTATGTGCGTGACTGCATGTGTGTATGTGCGTGACTGCATGTGTGTGTATGTGTGTGACTGCATATGTGTGTGTATGTGCGTGACTGCATGTGTGTGTATGTGTGTGTATGTGCATGACTGCATGTGTGTGTATGTGCGTGACTGCATGTGTGTGTGTATGTGTGTGACTGCGTGTGTGTTTGTGCATGACTGCCTGTGTGTGTGTCTACATGTGCGTGTGGACCAGTGTACAAAAAACTGATGTATATCTGAGGATTAGTAATAACTAGCTAACAAATTTATCCATTTAAAAATTAAAAATGTATTCAATTTAGATTAATACCAAAAAGCTATGCAGGGGCTCATACTGTATCTAGGAGGCTATGTGGGGTCTCATACTGTATCTAGGAGGCTATGTGGGGTCTCATACTGTATCTAGGAGGCTATGTGGGGGCTCATACTGTATCTAGGAGGCTATGTGGGGTCTCATACTGTATCTAGGAGGCTATGTGGGGTCTCATACTGTATCTAGGAGGCTATGCAGGGGCTCATACTGTATCTAGGAGGCTATGTGGGGTCTCATACTGTATCTAGGAGGCTATGCGGGGTCTCATACTGTATCTAGGAGGCTATGTGGGGTCTCATACTGTATCTAGGAGGCTATGTGGGGTCTCATACTGTTTCTAGGAGGCTATGCGGGGTGTCATACTGTATCTAGGAGTCTATGCGGGGGCTCATACTGTATCTAGGAGGCTATGTGGGGTCTCATACTGTATCTAGGAGGCTATGTGGGGGCTCATACTGTATCTAGGAGGCTATGTGGGGGCTCATACTGTATCTAGGAGGCTATGTGGGGTCTCATACTGTATCTAGGAGGCTATGTGGGGTCTCATACTGTATCTAGGAGGCTATGCAGGGGCTCATACTGTATCTAGGAGGCTATGTGGGGTCTCATACTGTATCTAGGAGGCTATGCGGGGTCTCATACTGTATCTAGGAGGCTATGTGGGGTCTCATACTGTATCTAGGAGGCTATGTGGGGTCTCATACTGTTTCTAGGAGGCTATGCGGGGTGTCATACTGTATCTAGGAGTCTATGCGGGGGCTCATACTGTATCTTGGGAGCTATGCACGGGGCTCATACTGTATCTAGGAGGCTATGCGGGGTCTCATACTGTATCTAGGAGTCTATGCGGGGTCTCATACTGTATCTTGGGAGCTATGCACGGGGCTCATACTGTATCTATGGAGCTATGCGGGGGCTCATACTGTATCTACTGTATCTAGGGAGCTATGCGAGGGTTCATACTGTATCTACTGTGTCTAGGGAGCTATGCGAGGGTTCATACTGTATCTACTGTATCCTGGGAGCTATGCGAGGGTTCATACTGTATCTACTGTGTCTAGGGAGCTATGCGAGGGTTCATACTGTATCTACTGTATCCTGGGAGCTATGCGAGGGTTCATACTGTATCTACTGTGTCTAGGGATCTATGCGAGGGTTCATACTGTATCTACTGTGTCTAGGGATCTATGCGAGGGTTCATACTGTATCTACTGTGTCTAGGGAGCTATGCGAGGGTTCATACTGTATCTACTGTGTCTAGGGAGCTATGCGAGGGTTCATACTGTATCTACTGTGTCTAGGGATCTATGCGAGGGTTCATACTGTATCTACTGTGTCTAGGGAGCTATGCGAGGGTTCATACTGTATCTACTGTGTCTAGGGAGCTATGCGAGGGTTCATACTGTATCTACTGTATCCTGGGAGCTATGCGAGGGTTCATACTGTATCTACTGTATCTAGGGAGCTATGCGAGGGTTCATACTGTATCTAGAGAGCTATATGGGGGCTCATACTGTATCTAGGGAGCTATGCGCAAGGCTCATACTGTATATGGGAGGCTATGTGGAGGCTCATACTGTATATAGGAGGCTATATGGAGGCTCATACTGTATCTAAGGCGCTATCTGGGGGCTCACACTGTATATAAGGAGCTATGTGGGGCTCTTACTGTATGTAGGGGGCTATGTGGTGGCTCATACTGTATGTAGGGGGTGATGTGGGAGGGCTCATACTGTATATAGGGGGATGTCAGCATACTTAATTGTGCTCAATATTAAGTTATTATTATTTATTATTATTAAATATTATATTATAAAAAATAATTATAATTAATATGTTAATATTAACATTGAGCAGAATTAATTTCAGCCTATTGGTTTGGTCTCCACAACAATCATGGTCTCTCATGTGGCCCCTTGGGAAAATTAATCTCCCACCCCTGCTCTATTTTATATAGCGCCATTTTATGTATGGTGCTGTACATAAGGGTGAACTTTGCGCTGCGCGCTGTGTGCACCGCTGTCTTTGTCCATCTACAGATGTGTACAAGCGCACCTATGTGTTACTTTTCTTGGTCATGCCCTCAGCACTCTCTTAAGGCTGTGTGCCCACGTAGCATTTTTCAAGCGTATATGCTGCGGAATTTCCGCAGCGTAAACGCTTGAAAAACGCATGTATATCCGCACCCCATGGTCCCCAATGGCATTCCGCAATGTCAATGCCCATGCTGCGGATTTTTCCGCAGCGTTTATGCTGCGTTCAAAAATCCGCAGCATGTCATTTAATTTTGCGTTTCCGCATGCAGAATTGCCTTTGTCCAATGCATAAAAAACGCAAGGCAATTCCGCATGTGGAAAACGCGTGATAAACGCGCGAAAAATGCGCGATAAACGCGTGCGGAATTCCGCATGCGTTTTTCCGGGAGAGGACTTGCATTTATGAAGCAGAAATTTTCTGCTTCATAAATGCAACGTGGGCACATAGCCTAAAGGAGTTATTTGACGAGCCCCACGTGAATGGCGCAGCAGTGCGCATCATCAACCACAGCTCCATTTATCTTTTCACAGTTCCGTTTCTCTGGATCATGGTGGTCCCAGTGGTTAGGTCCGCAGTGATCAGAAAGTCATCCCCTATCTATAAGAAGGGGGATAACTTCCAAACTTGGGATAACCCATTTAAACAGGATTTCAAAATGTATTTTTATTTGCCCATAGGAATGTAGAAAATGATAAACCAATAATGACTCTACCTAACTGTAATACAGCCTCTCCAAGAATAGGACCGAGGAAATGGCACTGTGCAGTCTATATGTATACAGAATAATCCAAATACTGAAAATTACACTCCGTATACAGGACAGGAGAAGTGGTACTGTGCAGTCTATATACAGTATATACACAGAATAATACAGATACTGAGAATTAAAACCAGTATACAAGACGGGAGAAGTAGTACTGTGCAGTGTATATATACAGATTACTACAGATACTGAGAATATTGCAGTCAATTTATATACACAGAATAATACAGATACTAAGATTTACATCAGTATACAGGGCAGGAGAAGTGGTACTGTGCAGTGTATATATACAGAATAATAAAGATACTGAGAATTACACCCAGTATACAGGGCAGGAGAAGTGGTACTGTGCAGTGTAAATATGCAGAATAATACAGATACTGAGACTTAGGCCACAGCCTCACTATCAGTATTTGGTCAGTATTATTTCCGCAGTATCTGTATTATTCTGTACATACAGTATACACTGCACAGTACCACTTCTGTCTGTATGCTGATTGCAATTGTCAGTATCCGTATTATTCTGTATATATACAGTACACTGCAAAGTACCACTTCTCATGTCCTATATATACTGTGTGTAAGGCCACGGCCCCACTATCAGTATTTGGTCAGTATTTTTTCTTAGGAGTGGGAGCCAAAACCAGGTGAGGAACAATCAGAGAAAAGGTATAATAGAAGCAAGTCACCAATTCTGGATTTATCACCCACTCCTGGTTTTGCCTCCAACTCCTGAGAAAAAATACTGACCGAATACTGACCAAATACTGATAGTGGGGCCGTGGCCATAGGGAGAATTATACACAGCATACATAGCTCCAAAATATATGCTACAAACATCTAAATATATATATATATATATATATATATATATATATATATATACCCACACAAACACTGGGACCATTGTATATACATGTAGTAAATATTATAGTATATATATTATAGTATGAACTATGGAGCTGTGTATATAGTTATTTAGTGTGGTGCTGTGCCTGAGTACATAACTTTTAGTGGGAAGTCCACACCATATACAGAGCTCCACACTATATACTGGGTTATAAAACATGGTATGGAGCTGTGTGTATACTATATAGTGTAGAGATGTGCCTTTTATATAAAATGTGCAGCCCACACTATATGCTATACACACATATTATATTCACATCACATCTACACTATATATTACACACAGCACCTCACTACATGCTATATACACAGGTCCACACTATATACAGTACTTAATTATGCTGTTTACATCAGATAGTATAATCTGGGGCCGATGCATATACATTACATAGGATACACTGGGGATGATATGTATACATTACATAGGATACAATGGGGCCGATGTATATACTTCTGAGGGGATGTGCTGGGGGCGATCTATATACATCACATAGGATACACTGGGGCCGATGTATATACATCAGATGGGATACGCTGGGAACGATGTATATACATCACATGGGATACACTGGGGCTGATGTATATACGGATTATAATGAGGGCAATTTGGGCTACCGCCCGGGGCCCGAGGCTTCAGGGGAACCCATGGCCAGATTGCCCTCATTATAATGTTTTGTGCGGAGGCAGGGGTAGGTTTGGCAGGGGGACCGCACTGTACCTTTTAGACGCCGGCCACATCACAGGGAGGCAGACACGCACCCTGCGCGCTGTGTGCTGCATCTCCAGGACTGACATCACACAGCAGCGCCTGGAGCTTCTTTATCCTGCGGGAGAGGAGCTGGTGGATCAGGTCAGTGAATGGCGGTAAATATGAGGTCTGGAGAGGATGTCTGGAGTGAGGAGGGGGCTGCAGGATGCTGCTCCCTTCCTGATGAGTTTCCATAAGATTCCATAGTGTCAGTTCAGCGGCCGCTCTGATAGGGCTCTGTATAAGTTATTGCAGGACTTTCATCGTTGCTGC
Source organism: Phyllobates terribilis (assembly GCF_046119375.1). Classification (NCBI taxonomy): domain Eukaryota; kingdom Metazoa; phylum Chordata; class Amphibia; order Anura; family Dendrobatidae; genus Phyllobates; species Phyllobates terribilis. The sequence continues at coordinate 1,322,565 of NW_027363202.1, read as the reverse complement.
AGATCAGGTCACTCTGGGTCATCGGCTCCAGCATCACCAGATCTGCAGGAAAATTCAGAGTCCTGTAATAAATCCCACTGAGCCCCAGCAGAGCGACCACAGACATTGCATAGAGGATCCTGCACTGACTGATCAACCCTGAACCTGCAGGACATCACATACTGTACTGATCCATATATGATATGTGAGGTCCTGTAGGCAGGTGTGATCAGTACAGTGTATATCCCTGTACAAAATGTCACATCCAGTAAACAGATTAGTGTATATTATACTGTGGTACAGACATCAGACGGGATATAACAATGTGTATAGTATAACATCTAATGTCTGTATCACAGTATATTATACTAGCTATTGAACCCGTTTTACACCCTGGTCACAAGCATTTTTAGTGGTACATTTCTGGCGCCATTTTTTTTAAGACACTGTGTCTGCGAATTCTCATAAACACTTCAATAAAATGGCGCTGGATAGCGTGGTAAGCGCATGCACTGACTCCGGCACCATTTCATTGAAGTAATGTGCTACAAAATTAAAGGGTTCCCTTCATCGGAAATAACGCTATTAACCTGCGTTCAGGTAAACAGCGTTTTTATACTGCCCAGTAGCTGAATGCAGTGGGGAGAAAATGATCTTTATTCTACTCGCCAGCATTTGGTGTCAGTCATGAGGGCAGTGCCGGTTCGGTCACCACTCTGAGTATACAGAGCGTCCTCTGCAACCGAGCCCCCGGCCCTGACTGACACTGACTCTACATTGAGACCGGCTGTCAGTCAGGGCCAGGATTACAGGGGTTGCTCTGTATACTCAAAGTAATGACTGAACCGGTGCCGGGCCAGACCCCATTACTAAAACCAAATGCTCCCCCATCCTGGTATATGCTCCCTCCCCATCCTGGTATATGCTCCCTCCCCATCCTTATCCCCCATCCTGGTATATGTTCCCCCATCTTGCCTGCTCTGATGTTCTTCCATCCATACAAAAAAAAAAACACTCCTACTCGCCTTTTCCCCTCTCGCTTGCAGCGCATCCTCGAACACCGGCAAGGCTGGAGGAGTGTGGCGCCAGAGTTCGCACCTGCGCATGCATGAACCACAACGCCACACTCCTCCAACCTCGCCGGACATCAAGGTATGTGTCCTAATGGCGCCGAAGATGGCAGTATGACGTGATCTCCGTCATTACAATCCTTTATCCTCGTCCTCCTCCCTGTCACCTGTAACATCTGATGTGTTCTTCTGTCTCCGGCCAGACTGTACAGGCGCATTGCGTGCACAGTCTATAGAGGCTTCGGACAGACGGACACATCCCTGATTATATTATAGATAGTCATGTATTCTCATATAGACTCTACAGGGCCGTACCTAGGGGAAGAGGAGGGGCATGTGACCTGGGTACAGCCGTCAGGGGGGTGCCTTCGGCCCACCTCATGCGGTGGTCAGAGGTGTCTCCCAGGCAGCTGCAATTTGCCGCCCCCAGAGTGGGAATCGACCATTCTCTGAGCTTGCTGTGGAACCGACAGTCGATCAGAGAAGGGAGCTATGTGCGGGCTCATACTGTATATAGGGAGCTATGTGCGGGCTCATACTGTATATAGGGAGCTATGTGCGGGCTCATACTTTATATAGGGAGCTATGTGCGGGCTCATATTGTATATAGGAAGCTATGTGCGGGCTCATACTGTATATAGGGAGCTATGTGCGGGCTCATACTGTATATAGGGAGCTATGTGCGGGCTCATACTGTATATAGGGAGCTATGTGCGGGCTCATACTGTATATAGGGAGCTATGTGCGGGCTCATACTGTATATAGGGGCTATGTGCAGACTCATATTGTATCTAAGTAACTGTGCGGGCTCATACTGTATGTAGGGGGTTGTGTGGGGGCTCATACTATATGTACAGGGCTCTGCGGGGGCTCATACTGTATCTAGACCGCTATGTGCAGGCTCATACTGTATATAGGGAGCTATGTGCAGGCTCATACTGTATATAGGGAGCTATGTGCGGGCTCATATTGTATATAAGGAGCTATGTGCGGGCTCACACTGTATATAGGGAGCTATGTGCAGGCTCATATTGTATATAAGGAGCTATGTGCGGGCTCATACTGTATATAGGGGCTATGTGCAGACTCATTTTGTATCTAAATAACTATGTAGGGGCTCATACTGTATGTAGGTGGCAGTGTGTGGGCTCATACTGTATGTACAGGGCTATGTGGGGGCTCATACTGTATGTAGGGGGCTGTGTGGGGGCTCATACTATATGTACAGGGCTCTGCAGGGGCTCATACTGTATCTAGGGAGCTATGCGGGGCTCATACTGTATATAGGAGGCTATGTGGGGGCTCATACTGTATATAGAGGGGCTATGCGGGGGCTCATACTGTATCTAGGGAGCTATGCGGGCGCTCATACTGTATCTAGGGAGCTATGCGGGGGCTCATACTGTATATAGAGGGATGTCAGCATACTTAATTCTGCTCAATATTAAGTCATACAATTAATATAATTTTTTTAATTATTTTGTTAATATTAATATGGACCAGAATTAATTTCAGCCTATTGGATCGGCCTCCATAACAGTCACGATCTCTCATGTGGCCCCTCCGGAAAATTAATCTGCCACCCTGATCTACTATATATAGTGCTATGTTATGGAAATTTTTTTTCCTCATTCTCTGTCTATAGATGTGATCAGAACATCTGTGTGTTGATCACATGTCCAATCACATGATCTATCAAAGGGGATCATGTGACATGTCACGTGATACATCCGTTACCTCCGGGGGGGGGCACACCTTTTAAACTGCCCGGGGCCCTGGCTACTCTTAATCCACCCCTGTGTATATACATCATATAGGATACGTTGGGGACAATGTATATACATCACATAGGATACGTTGGGGACGATGTATATACATCACATGGGATACACTGGGGCCGATGTATATATAGGGGCATCTCACTAAATTATAATATCATCAAGAAGTTAATTTATTTCAGTTCTTCAATACAAAAAGTGAAACTCATATATTATATAGAGTCATTAATATAATTGTCTGATCCCGTCCGTCTGTCTGCCTGTCCTTCTGTTCAGGAAATCCCGCGTCGCTGATTGGTCTGGCGCGGCCAATCAGCAACGCGGCATTTCAGAAAAAGATGGCGGCCGTTAGCGGCTCATCTGCCGCACGGAGGTCAGCGGCGATGCAGCCAGGAGATGCAGCCGGCTGCTCGCAGCATAAGTCCCCTGACCGGAGGCGCCGCTGACCTCCATGCAGCTACCGTCAGGAGATCAGCGACTACGGCCGCTTATCTCCCGACGGCAAGTGTGACGCTCCCCCTCCCCTCTCCTCTCCTCTCCTCTCCGCTCCTCTCCCCTCTCCCCCCCCCCGCTTGCTCAGGGCCCCAGCACCCGGCGCCATACTTACCCCTCCCTGTGCCTCCGCAGCAGCTCCTGTGTCTTCCACTGCCGTTCTGTGACGTCTCAGGTCAGAGGGCTCGGTGACGTCTTTACACTGCACTCTCTCCTGAGCGGTCACAGCGCGCAGCGGGAAGATGCCGGCTACGCTGGAGTCCGGAGCAGCAGCTGAGAATTGAGGTGAGTATTGGATTTTTTTTTATTGTATGGGGGCATAGGGCATTAAATGGTGGGGTGGGGGTGTGTGACATCGTGGAGGGGCCTTATAAGCGAGGGGGGGTGTGATATCCTGCATGGGCCACTATGGGGGGGATGTGACATCCTGCATGGGGTATTATATAGGGGGGATGTGACTTCCTGCATGGGGCATTATAAGGGAGGGGGGGATGTGACTTCCTCCATGGGGCATTATATAGGGGGGATGTCACTTCCTGCATGGTGCATTATAAGGGAGGGGGGATGAGACTTCCTCCATGGGGCATTATAAGGGGGGTGGTGACATCCTGCATGGGGCATTTATATGGTGGGGGGGAGTGACATCCTGCATGGGGCATTATAAGGGTGGGGGGAATGTGACATCCTGCATGGGGCACTATGGAGGGGATGTGACTTCCTCCATGGGGCATTATATAGGGGGGATGTGACTTCCTGCATGGGGTATTATATAGGGTGGATGTGACTTCCTGCATGGGGCATTCTATAGGAGGGATGTGACTTCCTGAATGGGGCATTATAAAGAAGGGGGGGATGTGACATCCTGCATGGGGCATTATACAGGGGGATGTGACATCCTGCAAGGGGTATTATAAGGGAGGGGGGATGTGACATCCTGCATGGGGCATTATCCTGCATGGGCCATTATATGGGGGGGATGTGACATCCTTCTTGGGGCATTATAAGGGAGGGGGGATGTGACATCCTGCATGGGGCATTATAAAGGAGGGGGGGATGTGACATCCTGCATGGGGTATTATATGGGGGGGAGTGACATCCTGCATGGGGCATTATAAGGGAGGGGGGGTGACATCCTGCATGGGGCATTATAAGGGAGGGGGCGATGTGACATCCTGCATGGGGCATTATATGGGGGAGGGGGAAGTGACAACCTGCATGGGGCATTATAAGGCAGGTGGATGCTCCCCGGTCCTCACTAACACGGTTCGCTGATTGGTCGCAGCCACCGGCCGCGACCAATCAGCTATTTCAGCGCCAAATTTAAACACCGCTCTGCTGATTGCTCGCGGCCGCCCGCGGCGACCAATCTGCGATTGTGGCGCCAAATTTAAACACGGTCTCCGGCCAATTGGCGGCAGATTTAAAATAAGTACGCCACCGTCGGGAGACATATTCTAGAATACCCGATGCGTTAGAATCGGGCCACCATCTAGTATATTATATAGAGTCATTACAAACAGAGTGATCTATTTCACGTGTTTATTTCTGTTAATGTTGATGATTATGGCTTACAGCCAATGAAAACACAAAAGCCATTATCTCAGTGAATTAAAATAATTAACAAAAAAACACCTGCAAAGGCTTCCTAAGCATTTAAAAGGTCCCTTAGTCTGTTTCAGAAGGCTCCACAATCATAGGGAAGACTGCTGACATGACAGATGTCCAGAAGGCAGTCATTGACACACTCCACAAGGTCCCAGAGTTCCAATTTTCATTTGGAAATCAAGGTCCCAGAGTCTGGAGGAAGAGTGGAGAGGCCACAATCCAAGCTGCTTGAGGTCTAGTGTGAAGTCTCCACAATCGGTGATGGTTTGGGGAGCCATGTCATCTGCTGGCGTAGGTCCACTGTGTTTTATCAAGACCAAAGTCAGCACAGCCGTCTACCAGGAAATTTTAGAGCACTTCATGCTTCCCTCTGCCGACAAGCTTTTTGGAGATGGAAATTTCATTCTCCAGCAGGACTTGACACTAGTGTTGAGCGAGTATGTTCTATTAACCCTTTCGCCGACTATGCTCGGGCCGAGCTCCGAGTATTTACAGCTGCTCGGTGATAAGGTTAAATCGCTCCTGTGTGCATGATTTGCAACTGTTTGACAGCTTTATTACATGTGAGGAATGTCTATTTCTTACACATTCCTCACATGTAATAAAGCAGTCAAACAGTTGCAAATCATGCACACGGGAGCGATTTAACCTCATCACCGAGCAGCTGTAAATACTCGGAGCTCGGCCCGAGCATACTCGGTCAGAACATACTCGCTCAACCCTACTTGGCACCTGTCCACACTGCCAAAAATACCAATACCTGGTTTAAAAACAACAGTATCACTGAGCTTGATTGGCCAGAGAATCTATCGGGTATTGTCAAGAGGAAGATGAGAGACACCAGACCCAACAATGCAGACGAGCTGATGGCTGCTATCAAAGCAACCTGGGCTTCCATAACACCTCAGCAGGGCCACAGGCTGATCGCCTCCATGCCACATTGCCGCATTGATGCAGTAATTGATGCAAAAGGAGCCCCGACCAAGTATTGAGTGCATTTAATGAACATACATTTCAGTAGGCCAACATTTCGGATTTTAAAAACATTTTTCAAGCTGTTGTTGCTGTAAAGTATTCTAATTTACTGAGATAATGACTTTTGTTCATTGGCTGTAAGCTATAATCATCAACATTAACAGAAATAAACACTTGAAATAGATCACTCTGTGTGTAATGACTCTATATAATATATGAGTTTCACTTTTTGCATTGAAGAACTGAAATAAATTAACTTTTGATGATATTCTAATTTAGTGAGATGCACCTGTACATCATATAGGATGCTGGGGCTGATCAGTATACATAATATAAGATACACTGGGGCTGATGTATATACGTCATGTAGGATACACTGGTGATGATGTACATACATTACATAGGATATGCTGGAGACTATGTATATACATCATATAGGATATGCTTGTGCCAGTGTATATGCATCATATAGGATACCTTGGGAGCGATGTACATAGATCATATAGGGTACGCTGGGGCCGATATATATACATCATATAGAATACACTGGGGCTGTGTCATGGTGTGACTGTGGGATAGCAAGTGTGCTCCTATTCTGACCCTCAGGCTCGGGGTCCCTAGCTATTTCTGATCCCAGGATTACTCCTGAATGTGGAGATGCCCGAGCCTCGTTCCTTACTATGCTCCTAAGCAGCACTAGTTTGTACAGTGTATGGGGGGAATACAAAACAAGATAGGACAGAACTGAAGCACAGTCACACAACACGCTCTCAGGGAAATACACAAAGGAATATAAAGTCTAAAACCCGAGAGGCAACAAAGTAATATAAAGACACCTAGGGAAAAAGGAAAGGGTTACCAAACAACGCTTGCAACAACTTTAGCAATAACCACTAAACCAGTATGTGTTCACCTTTCCAGAACAGGATAGAGAAAAACTATACTGGCATTGCCAGCAAAGCACAGCCGGCTTAAATGGAGAAACAGCAGACACGACTGGTTCTCCTCTAGCATGTGATCAAAGGCAGTCAACAACCTCAGCCCAGCAAAGACTAACTTTTGCTCACCTGCCAAGGAGCTGCAGCTCTAAGAGTCGATGCCCTAGTCACCCTGCACTGACCATAGCTATCAATGGAGTTACAAGGAGCAGTATATGAATCTGTGGAATCCACAGACTTGGACGCCGCCATCACAGTTTGTGATGTTAGAGAAAACCTCCTTGTGACATGCTGATGTACAAACATCATATAGGATACACTAGGGCTGATGTATATATAGTACATCTTAAAGGATATACGGGTGCTAATGTAGAGTATATACACCATATAGGATACACTGGGGCTGATGTATATACATCGTATAGGATACACTAGGGCTGATGTATATATATCATATAAGAGATACTGGAGCTAATGTACAGTATATACATCGTATAGGATACACTGGGGCTGATGTATATACATCATATAGGATATACAGGTGCTGATGTACAGTATGTACATCACATAGGATACACTGGGGCTGATGTATACACATCATATACAGTAGGATACACTAGGGCTGATGTATATATATCATATAAGAGATACTGGAGCTAATGTACAGTATATACATCGTATAGGATACACTGGGGCTGATGTATATACATCATATAGGATATACAGGTGCTGATGTACAGTATGTACATCACATAGGATACACTGGGGCTGATGTATACACATCATATAGAATACACTAGGGCTGATGTATATATAGTACATCTTAAAGGATATACGGGTGCTAATGTAGAGTATATACATCATATAGGATACACTGGGGCTGATGTATATACATCGTATAGGATACACTAGGGCTGATGTATATATATCATATAAGAGATACTGGTGCTAATGTACAGTATATACATCGTATAGAATACACTGGGGCTGATGTATATACATCGTATAGGATATACAGGTGCTGATGTACAGTATGTACATCACATAGGATACACTGGGGCTGATGTATACACATCATATACAGTAGGATACACTGGGGCTGATGTACATACATTACATGGCCTCAGCTTGTTAACTCATTCATAGCCTGGAGATGAATCAGTGTAGCATGCAGCCCTCCCAGAGCTTGAAGATGAGCCTGCAGGAAAGTAAGGAGCCGGCGCGCAGAGAGCGGTAGCCCCTCCTACCAAGAACATCCTGATAACACTATCTGGCACTAGGCCTGGCAAAGAGTACGCCACTGCGGTGTACTGAACGCTGTGCGTGTGCGTCGTGCATGGGCGCGCATGGGCGGGTACACACGACATGGACATGAAAAAATATTAAAAGGCCAGCAGCTGCAAAACCACGTCCGATGGCCCACAATGTAGGTGAGGGCTGCAGCCCAGTGAGCATGTGCCTGTTGGGCTTGTAGTAGTGGCATGGTTCTAGAGGTCAATATATCTTTGAACATAAGTATGAGATATACAACCAATACCATTTTAATGGCAACTCTCGTATACATATATATATATATAGATAGATAGTGTCGGACTGGGGTGTCTGGAGCCCACAGGAGGAATTGATCCTCAGGGCCCACCCTACAGCTATATGTAAATACCTGATAGCCGATATCCCCGTTATAGTGGAGCGTCTGCTGTAAATCACAGGCGGCTCCTGCACATCTACTTTGCACATGCTATAACTAGGATGTACAATTACGGTAGTTTGCATTAAAGGGCTTCTTTGGTTAAAACAAGTTATCACCGATCCAAGGGCTCCACGGGATAGGTGATAACTGACTGATCGTTTGGGTCCGAACATTGGAAACCGCACCGATCAGAAGAATGGGGAAGTTTTATCCCTGTCAGGATACTTATCCCCATTTTAAAATGCAGCGGCAGGTGGGACGTCTGACTGCAGCTCCCTTCATTCTCTTTGGGGTTTCCAGAAAAAAAACAAAAACAGCCACTGAGGGAATGAATGGATCAGTGGTCAAGTCGCACATGAGCTCCAGTCTAATGGGGAGAAAAGCTCCACATTCTACCAATCGGTGCAGGTCCCAGCATTCAGACCCCCACTAGTCAATAACTTATCACTTATCCTGTGGAGAGGTGATTACTTGTTTTCATCGGAGAACCCCTGTAAGTGCATCTTGTTCCAAGTATTTAATTAATCACTAATGGAAACAAAGAATCTTCTCCTAATTAATATCAGAGAGAACAGATGACTGCCATACACAACACAATCCACTGTACCAACACAAACAGTACCACATACAAGGGAGAAATACTGCCACACCATGACTGGACTACATATTACCACCACATAGAGACCGAATAATACTACATACAAGGGAGAAATACCACCACACCATGACCAGACCACATATTACCACCACAGAGTGACCGAATAATACCACATACAAGGGAGAAATACCACTAAACCATGACCAGACCACATATTACCACCACATAGTGACCGAATAATACTACATACAAGGTAGAAATATCACCACACCTTGACCAGACCAGATATTACCACCCCATAGTGACCGAATATTACTACATACAAGGGAGAAATACCACCATGCCATGACCAGACCAGATATTAACAGCAAATAGCGTCCAAATAATTCCCCATCATTTCTCTCTCCTACCTCCATAATTGCTCTTCCCCATCCCAATCATTGCTCTCCCCCACCTTCTCCAACATTGTCATATCTGCCCAACCTTCTCCATCATTGCCATATCTCCCCCCACCACCTCCACCATCATTGCCATATCTCCCCCCACCGGCTCCGTCATCATTGCCATATCTCCCCCACCTGCTCTGTCATCATTGCCATATCTCCCCCAACCTGTGCCGTCATCATTGCCATATCTCCCCCCACCTACTCCATCATCATTGCCATTTCTCCCCCACCTGCTCCACCATCATTGCCATATGTCCCCCACCTCCTCTATTACTAATGCCATGTCATATCTCCCCCTACCTCCTCCATCACCATGCCATGCATATCTCCCCCCACCTCCCCCATTGCCATGCCATATATCCCCCACCATGTCATATCTCCCCCCACCTCCTCAATCACCATTGCTCTCCCTCAAAAAACCCCAAAACTTATCTCTCAGCGCGCTCCCCCGCAGCACTGTCCTCTGCTTCCTGCCCGGCATCTTTCTCCCTGACACAGGCCCATGCTGCATGATGACGTCATCAAGCAGCGCGAGCCTGTGTGAGGGAGGAAACGCCGGGCAGAAAGCAGAGGTGAGGACGGATCCCTGCAGCTATGCTGCCATTTTCCTCCTGTCGGCAGTGGAGCTGGAGGGATCGCTCCTTGCCTGCCGCACAGGATGAGGGCAATCTGCCCATGGGACCGAGAAGCAGGCCAGATTGCCTTCATCAGCCGCACTGCAAGGGCCCCCCTGACCCTCCAGGCCCTTGCAGTGCGGAGCACCGGCGGCCATGTTAACCAGGGGCACCCGTGTGTCCTGCTCGGGGGCCCGCTGAGGACCCGGGCCCACCGGAGAATTCTCCGGTGTCCCGGTGCCCCAGTCCGACCCTGTATATAGACACACTTACACATTGGTGTGTACATACAGTACATGTGCATGTGTGTGAGTATATACTGTATGTGTATATGTGTATAGTGGCGTTGCTTGAAGTTTATAGGCCCTGTAAGGCAGCGCTAGTCATCATGCTGGGGGACACTCGCTGCATCGGGTCAATTAAAGCACACCAGCCACGTTTTCCAGTATTTCACAATCCAGCAGTTTATTACACTTCACTACTGCTTATCACCGAGTCCAACTCAGTGGCTCGCCGACATACACATATAATGTCCAGGAGCCTTTCAAGTGGCAGACAGGCCAACTTGGCTCCAGTTACAGCCATCAGCAAAGTCACTTATATCAACGTCCATATAATGCAGTGCTTTACCTTTGCCGGGTTTTAGCTGCTTCAGTCAGATTTGTTCTGCCACCACTGTGGCTTTACAGCTGCCCAGATGGGGGTCTCCAGCCCTCGTTCCTTCAAAGGCTACTGGTATGTTTTCTCACCTAACATCCAGCCTCTGCCTTCCAGGACTCTTGCCTTCCAAGCCTCTGGCCCTCCAAGGCTACTGGTATCGCTTACACGTAAGGATCCAGCCTCTGCCTTTCAGGCTTCACTAGGCCTCACTAAGCCTCTCCAGGCTAACGGTGTCCCACACACGGGAACAGGCCTCACGCCTTTCACACCTGTCTCAAATCTACCAGGGTTTATATATCCTCTAGTGCACACACAGGACCTGTGCTGATGTCACAGTCATGTGATCAGACCTTCTGTATGCACAGGACCTGTGCGATGTCACAGTCATGTGATCAGTCACCTCGGGAGGTACATGGTCGGCCAAAACACACCCTGGACCATTACAGTAATGCCGCAAGCCGCTGCATTACAGCCCCAATGAAAAATTTCCAACATGGCCCCCAACCACAAGTTGATACTGTATCTACTGTGTCTAGGGATCTATGCGAGGGTTCATACTGTATCTACTGTGTCTAGGGATCTATGCGAGGGTTCATACTGTATCTACTGTGTCTAGGGAGCTATGCGAGGGTTCATACTGTATCTACTGTGTCTAGGGAGCTATGCGAGGGTTCATACTGTATCTACTGTGTCTAGGGATCTATGCGAGGGTTCATACTGTATCTACTGTGTCTAGGGAGCTATGCGAGGGTTCATACTGTATCTACTGTGTCTAGGGAGCTATGCGAGGGTTCATACTGTATCTACTGTATCCTGGGAGCTATGCGAGGGTTCATACTGTATCTACTGTATCTAGGGAGCTATGCGAGGGTTCATACTGTATCTAGAGAGCTATATGGGGGCTCATACTGTATCTAGGGAGCTATGCGCAAGGCTCATACTGTATATGGGAGGCTATGTGGAGGCTCATACTGTATATAGGAGGCTATATGGAGGCTCATACTGTATCTAAGGCGCTATCTGGGGGCTCACACTGTATATAAGGAGCTATGTGGGGCTCTTACTGTATGTAGGGGGCTATGTGGTGGCTCATACTGTATGTAGGGGGTGATGTGGGAGGGCTCATACTGTATATAGGGGGATGTCAGCATACTTAATTGTGCTCAATATTAAGTTATTATTATTTATTATTATTAAATATTATATTATAAAAAATAATTATAATTAATATGTTAATATTAACATTGAGCAGAATTAATTTCAGCCTATTGGTTTGGTCTCCACAACAATCATGGTCTCTCATGTGGCCCCTTGGGAAAATTAATCTCCCACCCCTGCTCTATTTTATATAGCGCCATTTTATGTATGGTGCTGTACATAAGGGTGAACTTTGCGCTGCGCGCTGTGTGCACCGCTGTCTTTGTCCATCTACAGATGTGTACAAGCGCACCTATGTGTTACTTTTCTTGGTCATGCCCTCAGCACTCTCTTAAGGCTGTGTGCCCACGTAGCATTTTTCAAGCGTATATGCTGCGGAATTTCCGCAGCGTAAACGCTTGAAAAACGCATGTATATCCGCACCCCATGGTCCCCAATGGCATTCCGCAATGTCAATGCCCATGCTGCGGATTTTTCCGCAGCGTTTATGCTGCGTTCAAAAATCCGCAGCATGTCATTTAATTTTGCGTTTCCGCATGCAGAATTGCCTTTGTCCAATGCATAAAAAACGCAAGGCAATTCCGCATGTGGAAAACGCGTGATAAACGCGCGAAAAATGCGCGATAAACGCGTGCGGAATTCCGCATGCGTTTTTCCGGGAGAGGACTTGCATTTATGAAGCAGAAATTTTCTGCTTCATAAATGCAACGTGGGCACATAGCCTAAAGGAGTTATTTGACGAGCCCCACGTGAATGGCGCAGCAGTGCGCATCATCAACCACAGCTCCATTTATCTTTTCACAGTTCCGTTTCTCTGGATCATGGTGGTCCCAGTGGTTAGGTCCGCAGTGATCAGAAAGTCATCCCCTATCTATAAGAAGGGGGATAACTTCCAAACTTGGGATAACCCATTTAAACAGGATTTCAAAATGTATTTTTATTTGCCCATAGGAATGTAGAAAATGATAAACCAATAATGACTCTACCTAACTGTAATACAGCCTCTCCAAGAATAGGACCGAGGAAATGGCACTGTGCAGTCTATATGTATACAGAATAATCCAAATACTGAAAATTACACTCCGTATACAGGACAGGAGAAGTGGTACTGTGCAGTCTATATACAGTATATACACAGAATAATACAGATACTGAGAATTAAAACCAGTATACAAGACGGGAGAAGTAGTACTGTGCAGTGTATATATACAGATTACTACAGATACTGAGAATATTGCAGTCAATTTATATACACAGAATAATACAGATACTAAGATTTACATCAGTATACAGGGCAGGAGAAGTGGTACTGTGCAGTGTATATATACAGAATAATAAAGATACTGAGAATTACACCCAGTATACAGGGCAGGAGAAGTGGTACTGTGCAGTGTAAATATGCAGAATAATACAGATACTGAGACTTAGGCCACAGCCTCACTATCAGTATTTGGTCAGTATTATTTCCGCAGTATCTGTATTATTCTGTACATACAGTATACACTGCACAGTACCACTTCTGTCTGTATGCTGATTGCAATTGTCAGTATCCGTATTATTCTGTATATATACAGTACACTGCAAAGTACCACTTCTCATGTCCTATATATACTGTGTGTAAGGCCACGGCCCCACTATCAGTATTTGGTCAGTATTTTTTCTTAGGAGTGGGAGCCAAAACCAGGTGAGGAACAATCAGAGAAAAGGTATAATAGAAGCAAGTCACCAATTCTGGATTTATCACCCACTCCTGGTTTTGCCTCCAACTCCTGAGAAAAAATACTGACCGAATACTGACCAAATACTGATAGTGGGGCCGTGGCCATAGGGAGAATTATACACAGCATACATAGCTCCAAAATATATGCTACAAACATCTAAATATATATATATATATATATATATATATATATATATATATATACCCACACAAACACTGGGACCATTGTATATACATGTAGTAAATATTATAGTATATATATTATAGTATGAACTATGGAGCTGTGTATATAGTTATTTAGTGTGGTGCTGTGCCTGAGTACATAACTTTTAGTGGGAAGTCCACACCATATACAGAGCTCCACACTATATACTGGGTTATAAAACATGGTATGGAGCTGTGTGTATACTATATAGTGTAGAGATGTGCCTTTTATATAAAATGTGCAGCCCACACTATATGCTATACACACATATTATATTCACATCACATCTACACTATATATTACACACAGCACCTCACTACATGCTATATACACAGGTCCACACTATATACAGTACTTAATTATGCTGTTTACATCAGATAGTATAATCTGGGGCCGATGCATATACATTACATAGGATACACTGGGGATGATATGTATACATTACATAGGATACAATGGGGCCGATGTATATACTTCTGAGGGGATGTGCTGGGGGCGATCTATATACATCACATAGGATACACTGGGGCCGATGTATATACATCAGATGGGATACGCTGGGAACGATGTATATACATCACATGGGATACACTGGGGCTGATGTATATACGGATTATAATGAGGGCAATTTGGGCTACCGCCCGGGGCCCGAGGCTTCAGGGGAACCCATGGCCAGATTGCCCTCATTATAATGTTTTGTGCGGAGGCAGGGGTAGGTTTGGCAGGGGGACCGCACTGTACCTTTTAGACGCCGGCCACATCACAGGGAGGCAGACACGCACCCTGCGCGCTGTGTGCTGCATCTCCAGGACTGACATCACACAGCAGCGCCTGGAGCTTCTTTATCCTGCGGGAGAGGAGCTGGTGGATCAGGTCAGTGAATGGCGGTAAATATGAGGTCTGGAGAGGATGTCTGGAGTGAGGAGGGGGCTGCAGGATGCTGCTCCCTTCCTGATGAGTTTCCATAAGATTCCATAGTGTCAGTTCAGCGGCCGCTCTGATAGGGCTCTGTATAAGTTATTGCAGGACTTTCATCGTTGCTGCAGATCAGGTCACTCTGGGTCATCGGCTCCAGCATCACCAGATCTGCAGGAAAATTCAGAGTCCTGTAATAAATCCCACTGAGCCCCAGCAGAGCGACCACAGACATTGCATAGAGGATCCTGCACTGACTGATCAACCCTGAACCTGCAGGACATCACATACTGTACTGATCCATATATGATATGTGAGGTCCTGTAGGCAGGTGTGATCAGTACAGTGTATATCCCTGTACAAAATGTCACATCCAGTAAACAGATTAGTGTATATTATACTGTGGTACAGACATCAGACGGGATATAACAATGTGTATAGTATAACATCTAATGTCTGTATCACAGTATATTATACTAGCTATTGAACCCGTTTTACACCCTGGTCACAAGCATTTCTAGTGGTACATTTCTGGCGCCATTTTTTTTAAGACACTGTGTCTGCGAATTCTCATAAACACTTCAATAAAATGGCGCTGGATAGCGTGGTAAGCGCATGCACTGACTCCGGCACCATTTCATTGAAGTAATGTGCTACAAAATTAAAGGGTTCCCTTCATCGGAAATAACGCTATTAACCTGCGTTCAGGTAAACAGCGTTTTTATACTGCCCAGTAGCTGAATGCAGTGGGGAGAAAATGATCTTTATTCTACTCGCCAGCATTTGGTGTCAGTCATGAGGGCAGTGCCGGTTCGGTCACCACTCTGAGTATACAGAGCGTCCTCTGCAACCGAGCCCCCGGCCCTGACTGACACTGACTCTACATTGAGACCGGCTGTCAGTCAGGGCCAGGATTACAGGGGTTGCTCTGTATACTCAAAGTAATGACTGAACCGGTGCCGGGCCAGACCCCATTACTAAAACCAAATGCTCCCCCATCCTGGTATATGCTCCCTCCCCATCCTGGTATATGCTCCCTCCCCATCCTTATCCCCCATCCTGGTATATGTTCCCCCATCTTGCCTGCTCTGATGTTCTTCCATCCATACAAAAAAAAAAACACTCCTACTCGCCTTTTCCCCTCTCGCTTGCAGCGCATCCTCGAACACCGGCAAGGCTGGAGGAGTGTGGCGCCAGAGTTCGCACCTGCGCATGCATGAACCACAACGCCACACTCCTCCAACCTCGCCGGACATCAAGGTATGTGTCCTAATGGCGCCGAAGATGGCAGTATGACGTGATCTCCGTCATTACAATCCTTTATCCTCGTCCTCCTCCCTGTCACCTGTAACATCTGATGTGTTCTTCTGTCTCCGGCCAGACTGTACAGGCGCATTGCGTGCACAGTCTATAGAGGCTTCGGACAGACGGACACATCCCTGATTATATTATAGATAGTCATGTATTCTCATATAGACTCTACAGGGCCGTACCTAGGGGAAG
The DNA here is from genome assembly GCF_046119375.1 of Phyllobates terribilis. Lineage (NCBI taxonomy): Eukaryota > Metazoa > Chordata > Amphibia > Anura > Dendrobatidae > Phyllobates > Phyllobates terribilis. The sequence continues at coordinate 1,306,219 of NW_027363202.1, read as the reverse complement.
AGGAGGGGCATGTGACCTGGGTACAGCCGTCAGGGGGGTGCCTTCGGCCCACCTCATGCGGTGGTCAGAGGTGTCTCCCAGGCAGCTGCAATTTGCCGCCCCCAGAGTGGGAATCGACCATTCTCTGAGCTTGCTGTGGAACCGACAGTCGATCAGAGAAGGGAGCTATGTGCGGGCTCATACTGTATATAGGGAGCTATGTGCGGGCTCATACTGTATATAGGGAGCTATGTGCGGGCTCATACTTTATATAGGGAGCTATGTGCGGGCTCATATTGTATATAGGAAGCTATGTGCGGGCTCATACTGTATATAGGGAGCTATGTGCGGGCTCATACTGTATATAGGGAGCTATGTGCGGGCTCATACTGTATATAGGGAGCTATGTGCGGGCTCATACTGTATATAGGGAGCTATGTGCGGGCTCATACTGTATATAGGGGCTATGTGCAGACTCATATTGTATCTAAGTAACTGTGCGGGCTCATACTGTATGTAGGGGGTTGTGTGGGGGCTCATACTATATGTACAGGGCTCTGCGGGGGCTCATACTGTATCTAGACCGCTATGTGCAGGCTCATACTGTATATAGGGAGCTATGTGCAGGCTCATACTGTATATAGGGAGCTATGTGCGGGCTCATATTGTATATAAGGAGCTATGTGCGGGCTCACACTGTATATAGGGAGCTATGTGCAGGCTCATATTGTATATAAGGAGCTATGTGCGGGCTCATACTGTATATAGGGGCTATGTGCAGACTCATTTTGTATCTAAATAACTATGTAGGGGCTCATACTGTATGTAGGTGGCAGTGTGTGGGCTCATACTGTATGTACAGGGCTATGTGGGGGCTCATACTGTATGTAGGGGGCTGTGTGGGGGCTCATACTATATGTACAGGGCTCTGCAGGGGCTCATACTGTATCTAGGGAGCTATGCGGGGCTCATACTGTATATAGGAGGCTATGTGGGGGCTCATACTGTATATAGAGGGGCTATGCGGGGGCTCATACTGTATCTAGGGAGCTATGCGGGCGCTCATACTGTATCTAGGGAGCTATGCGGGGGCTCATACTGTATATAGAGGGATGTCAGCATACTTAATTCTGCTCAATATTAAGTCATACAATTAATATAATTTTTTTTAATTATTTTGTTAATATTAATATGGACCAGAATTAATTTCAGCCTATTGGATCGGCCTCCATAACAGTCACGATCTCTCATGTGGCCCCTCCGGAAAATTAATCTGCCACCCTGATCTACTATATATAGTGCTATGTTATGGAAATTTTTTTTCCTCATTCTCTGTCTATAGATGTGATCAGAACATCTGTGTGTTGATCACATGTCCAATCACATGATCTATCAAAGGGGATCATGTGACATGTCACGTGATACATCCGTTACCTCCGGGGGGGGGCACACCTTTTAAACTGCCCGGGGCCCTGGCTACTCTTAATCCACCCCTGTGTATATACATCATATAGGATACGTTGGGGACAATGTATATACATCACATAGGATACGTTGGGGACGATGTATATACATCACATGGGATACACTGGGGCCGATGTATATATAGGGGCATCTCACTAAATTATAATATCATCAAGAAGTTAATTTATTTCAGTTCTTCAATACAAAAAGTGAAACTCATATATTATATAGAGTCATTAATATAATTGTCTGATCCCGTCCGTCTGTCTGCCTGTCCTTCTGTTCAGGAAATCCCGCGTCGCTGATTGGTCTGGCGCGGCCAATCAGCAACGCGGCATTTCAGAAAAAGATGGCGGCCGTTAGCGGCTCATCTGCCGCACGGAGGTCAGCGGCGATGCAGCCAGGAGATGCAGCCGGCTGCTCGCAGCATAAGTCCCCTGACCGGAGGCGCCGCTGACCTCCATGCAGCTACCGTCAGGAGATCAGCGACTACGGCCGCTTATCTCCCGACGGCAAGTGTGACGCCCCCCCTCCCCTCTCCTCTCCTCTCCGCTCCTCTCCCCTCTCCCCCCCCCCGCTTGCTCAGGGCCCCAGCACCCGGCGCCATACTTACCCCTCCCTGTGCCTCCGCAGCAGCTCCTGTGTCTTCCACTGCCGTTCTGTGACGTCTCAGGTCAGAGGGCTCGGTGACGTCTTTACACTGCACTCTCTCCTGAGCGGTCACAGCGCGCAGCGGGAAGATGCCGGCTACGCTGGAGTCCGGAGCAGCAGCTGAGAATTGAGGTGAGTATTGGATTTTTTTTTATTGTATGGGGGCATAGGGCATTAAATGGTGGGGTGGGGGTGTGTGACATCGTGGAGGGGCCTTATAAGCGAGGGGGGGTGTGATATCCTGCATGGGCCACTATGGGGGGGATGTGACATCCTGCATGGGGTATTATATAGGGGGGATGTGACTTCCTGCATGGGGCATTATAAGGGAGGGGGGGATGTGACTTCCTCCATGGGGCATTATATAGGGGGGATGTCACTTCCTGCATGGTGCATTATAAGGGAGGGGGGATGAGACTTCCTCCATGGGGCATTATAAGGGGGGTGGTGACATCCTGCATGGGGCATTTATATGGTGGGGGGGAGTGACATCCTGCATGGGGCATTATAAGGGTGGGGGGAATGTGACATCCTGCATGGGGCACTATGGAGGGGATGTGACTTCCTCCATGGGGCATTATATAGGGGGGATGTGACTTCCTGCATGGGGTATTATATAGGGTGGATGTGACTTCCTGCATGGGGCATTCTATAGGAGGGATGTGACTTCCTGAATGGGGCATTATAAAGAAGGGGGGGATGTGACATCCTGCATGGGGCATTATACAGGGGGATGTGACATCCTGCAAGGGGTATTATAAGGGAGGGGGGATGTGACATCCTGCATGGGGCATTATCCTGCATGGGCCATTATATGGGGGGGATGTGACATCCTTCTTGGGGCATTATAAGGGAGGGGGGATGTGACATCCTGCATGGGGCATTATAAAGGAGGGGGGGATGTGACATCCTGCATGGGGTATTATATGGGGGGGAGTGACATCCTGCATGGGGCATTATAAGGGAGGGGGGGTGACATCCTGCATGGGGCATTATAAGGGAGGGGGCGATGTGACATCCTGCATGGGGCATTATATGGGGGAGGGGGAAGTGACAACCTGCATGGGGCATTATAAGGCAGGTGGATGCTCCCCGGTCCTCACTAACACGGTTCGCTGATTGGTCGCAGCCACCGGCCGCGACCAATCAGCTATTTCAGCGCCAAATTTAAACACCGCTCTGCTGATTGCTCGCGGCCGCCCGCGGCGACCAATCTGCGATTGTGGCGCCAAATTTAAACACGGTCTCCGGCCAATTGGCGGCAGATTTAAAATAAGTACGCCACCGTCGGGAGACATATTCTAGAATACCCGATGCGTTAGAATCGGGCCACCATCTAGTATATTATATAGAGTCATTACAAACAGAGTGATCTATTTCACGTGTTTATTTCTGTTAATGTTGATGATTATGGCTTACAGCCAATGAAAACACAAAAGCCATTATCTCAGTGAATTAAAATAATTAACAAAAAAACACCTGCAAAGGCTTCCTAAGCATTTAAAAGGTCCCTTAGTCTGTTTCAGAAGGCTCCACAATCATAGGGAAGACTGCTGACATGACAGATGTCCAGAAGGCAGTCATTGACACACTCCACAAGGTCCCAGAGTTCCAATTTTCATTTGGAAATCAAGGTCCCAGAGTCTGGAGGAAGAGTGGAGAGGCCACAATCCAAGCTGCTTGAGGTCTAGTGTGAAGTCTCCACAATCGGTGATGGTTTGGGGAGCCATGTCATCTGCTGGCGTAGGTCCACTGTGTTTTATCAAGACCAAAGTCAGCACAGCCGTCTACCAGGAAATTTTAGAGCACTTCATGCTTCCCTCTGCCGACAAGCTTTTTGGAGATGGAAATTTCATTCTCCAGCAGGACTTGACACTAGTGTTGAGCGAGTATGTTCTATTAACCCTTTCGCCGACTATGCTCGGGCCGAGCTCCGAGTATTTACAGCTGCTCGGTGATAAGGTTAAATCGCTCCTGTGTGCATGATTTGCAACTGTTTGACAGCTTTATTACATGTGAGGAATGTCTATTTCTTACACATTCCTCACATGTAATAAAGCAGTCAAACAGTTGCAAATCATGCACACGGGAGCGATTTAACCTCATCACCGAGCAGCTGTAAATACTCGGAGCTCGGCCCGAGCATACTCGGTCAGAACATACTCGCTCAACCCTACTTGGCACCTGTCCACACTGCCAAAAATACCAATACCTGGTTTAAAAACAACAGTATCACTGAGCTTGATTGGCCAGAGAATCTATCGGGTATTGTCAAGAGGAAGATGAGAGACACCAGACCCAACAATGCAGACGAGCTGATGGCTGCTATCAAAGCAACCTGGGCTTCCATAACACCTCAGCAGGGCCACAGGCTGATCGCCTCCATGCCACATTGCCGCATTGATGCAGTAATTGATGCAAAAGGAGCCCCGACCAAGTATTGAGTGCATTTAATGAACATACATTTCAGTAGGCCAACATTTCGGATTTTAAAAACATTTTTCAAGCTGTTGTTGCTGTAAAGTATTCTAATTTACTGAGATAATGACTTTTGTTCATTGGCTGTAAGCTATAATCATCAACATTAACAGAAATAAACACTTGAAATAGATCACTCTGTGTGTAATGACTCTATATAATATATGAGTTTCACTTTTTGCATTGAAGAACTGAAATAAATTAACTTTTGATGATATTCTAATTTAGTGAGATGCACCTGTACATCATATAGGATGCTGGGGCTGATCAGTATACATAATATAAGATACACTGGGGCTGATGTATATACGTCATGTAGGATACACTGGTGATGATGTACATACATTACATAGGATATGCTGGAGACTATGTATATACATCATATAGGATATGCTTGTGCCAGTGTATATGCATCATATAGGATACCTTGGGAGCGATGTACATAGATCATATAGGGTACGCTGGGGCCGATATATATACATCATATAGAATACACTGGGGCTGTGTCATGGTGTGACTGTGGGATAGCAAGTGTGCTCCTATTCTGACCCTCAGGCTCGGGGTCCCTAGCTATTTCTGATCCCAGGATTACTCCTGAATGTGGAGATGCCCGAGCCTCGTTCCTTACTATGCTCCTAAGCAGCACTAGTTTGTACAGTGTATGGGGGGAATACAAAACAAGATAGGACAGAACTGAAGCACAGTCACACAACACGCTCTCAGGGAAATACACAAAGGAATATAAAGTCTAAAACCCGAGAGGCAACAAAGTAATATAAAGACACCTAGGGAAAAAGGAAAGGGTTACCAAACAACGCTTGCAACAACTTTAGCAATAACCACTAAACCAGTATGTGTTCACCTTTCCAGAACAGGATAGAGAAAAACTATACTGGCATTGCCAGCAAAGCACAGCCGGCTTAAATGGAGAAACAGCAGACACGACTGGTTCTCCTCTAGCATGTGATCAAAGGCAGTCAACAACCTCAGCCCAGCAAAGACTAACTTTTGCTCACCTGCCAAGGAGCTGCAGCTCTAAGAGTCGATGCCCTAGTCACCCTGCACTGACCATAGCTATCAATGGAGTTACAAGGAGCAGTATATGAATCTGTGGAATCCACAGACTTGGACGCCGCCATCACAGTTTGTGATGTTAGAGAAAACCTCCTTGTGACATGCTGATGTACAAACATCATATAGGATACACTAGGGCTGATGTATATATAGTACATCTTAAAGGATATACGGGTGCTAATGTAGAGTATATACACCATATAGGATACACTGGGGCTGATGTATATACATCGTATAGGATACACTAGGGCTGATGTATATATATCATATAAGAGATACTGGAGCTAATGTACAGTATATACATCGTATAGGATACACTGGGGCTGATGTATATACATCATATAGGATATACAGGTGCTGATGTACAGTATGTACATCACATAGGATACACTGGGGCTGATGTATACACATCATATACAGTAGGATACACTAGGGCTGATGTATATATATCATATAAGAGATACTGGAGCTAATGTACAGTATATACATCGTATAGGATACACTGGGGCTGATGTATATACATCATATAGGATATACAGGTGCTGATGTACAGTATGTACATCACATAGGATACACTGGGGCTGATGTATACACATCATATAGAATACACTAGGGCTGATGTATATATAGTACATCTTAAAGGATATACGGGTGCTAATGTAGAGTATATACATCATATAGGATACACTGGGGCTGATGTATATACATCGTATAGGATACACTAGGGCTGATGTATATATATCATATAAGAGATACTGGTGCTAATGTACAGTATATACATCGTATAGAATACACTGGGGCTGATGTATATACATCGTATAGGATATACAGGTGCTGATGTACAGTATGTACATCACATAGGATACACTGGGGCTGATGTATACACATCATATACAGTAGGATACACTGGGGCTGATGTACATACATTACATGGCCTCAGCTTGTTAACTCATTCATAGCCTGGAGATGAATCAGTGTAGCATGCAGCCCTCCCAGAGCTTGAAGATGAGCCTGCAGGAAAGTAAGGAGCCGGCGCGCAGAGAGCGGTAGCCCCTCCTACCAAGAACATCCTGATAACACTATCTGGCACTAGGCCTGGCAAAGAGTACGCCACTGCGGTGTACTGAACGCTGTGCGTGTGCGTCGTGCATGGGCGCGCATGGGCGGGTACACACGACATGGACATGAAAAAATATTAAAAGGCCAGCAGCTGCAAAACCACGTCCGATGGCCCACAATGTAGGTGAGGGCTGCAGCCCAGTGAGCATGTGCCTGTTGGGCTTGTAGTAGTGGCATGGTTCTAGAGGTCAATATATCTTTGAACATAAGTATGAGATATACAACCAATACCATTTTAATGGCAACTCTCGTATACATATATATATATATATAGATAGATAGTGTCGGACTGGGGTGTCTGGAGCCCACAGGAGGAATTGATCCTCAGGGCCCACCCTACAGCTATATGTAAATACCTGATAGCCGATATCCCCGTTATAGTGGAGCGTCTGCTGTAAATCACAGGCGGCTCCTGCACATCTACTTTGCACATGCTATAACTAGGATGTACAATTACGGTAGTTTGCATTAAAGGGCTTCTTTGGTTAAAACAAGTTATCACCGATCCAAGGGCTCCACGGGATAGGTGATAACTGACTGATCGTTTGGGTCCGAACATTGGAAACCGCACCGATCAGAAGAATGGGGAAGTTTTATCCCTGTCAGGATACTTATCCCCATTTTAAAATGCAGCGGCAGGTGGGACGTCTGACTGCAGCTCCCTTCATTCTCTTTGGGGTTTCCAGAAAAAAAACAAAAACAGCCACTGAGGGAATGAATGGATCAGTGGTCAAGTCGCACATGAGCTCCAGTCTAATGGGGAGAAAAGCTCCACATTCTACCAATCGGTGCAGGTCCCAGCATTCAGACCCCCACTAGTCAATAACTTATCACTTATCCTGTGGAGAGGTGATTACTTGTTTTCATCGGAGAACCCCTGTAAGTGCATCTTGTTCCAAGTATTTAATTAATCACTAATGGAAACAAAGAATCTTCTCCTAATTAATATCAGAGAGAACAGATGACTGCCATACACAACACAATCCACTGTACCAACACAAACAGTACCACATACAAGGGAGAAATACTGCCACACCATGACTGGACTACATATTACCACCACATAGAGACCGAATAATACTACATACAAGGGAGAAATACCACCACACCATGACCAGACCACATATTACCACCACAGAGTGACCGAATAATACCACATACAAGGGAGAAATACCACTAAACCATGACCAGACCACATATTACCACCACATAGTGACCGAATAATACTACATACAAGGTAGAAATATCACCACACCTTGACCAGACCAGATATTACCACCCCATAGTGACCGAATATTACTACATACAAGGGAGAAATACCACCATGCCATGACCAGACCAGATATTAACAGCAAATAGCGTCCAAATAATTCCCCATCATTTCTCTCTCCTACCTCCATAATTGCTCTTCCCCATCCCAATCATTGCTCTCCCCCACCTTCTCCAACATTGTCATATCTGCCCAACCTTCTCCATCATTGCCATATCTCCCCCCACCACCTCCACCATCATTGCCATATCTCCCCCCACCGGCTCCGTCATCATTGCCATATCTCCCCCACCTGCTCTGTCATCATTGCCATATCTCCCCCAACCTGTGCCGTCATCATTGCCATATCTCCCCCCACCTACTCCATCATCATTGCCATTTCTCCCCCACCTGCTCCACCATCATTGCCATATGTCCCCCACCTCCTCTATTACTAATGCCATGTCATATCTCCCCCTACCTCCTCCATCACCATGCCATGCATATCTCCCCCCACCTCCCCCATTGCCATGCCATATATCCCCCACCATGTCATATCTCCCCCCACCTCCTCAATCACCATTGCTCTCCCTCAAAAAACCCCAAAACTTATCTCTCAGCGCGCTCCCCCGCAGCACTGTCCTCTGCTTCCTGCCCGGCATCTTTCTCCCTGACACAGGCCCATGCTGCATGATGACGTCATCAAGCAGCGCGAGCCTGTGTGAGGGAGGAAACGCCGGGCAGAAAGCAGAGGTGAGGACGGATCCCTGCAGCTATGCTGCCATTTTCCTCCTGTCGGCAGTGGAGCTGGAGGGATCGCTCCTTGCCTGCCGCACAGGATGAGGGCAATCTGCCCATGGGACCGAGAAGCAGGCCAGATTGCCTTCATCAGCCGCACTGCAAGGGCCCCCCTGACCCTCCAGGCCCTTGCAGTGCGGAGCACCGGCGGCCATGTTAACCAGGGGCACCCGTGTGTCCTGCTCGGGGGCCCGCTGAGGACCCGGGCCCACCGGAGAATTCTCCGGTGTCCCGGTGCCCCAGTCCGACCCTGTATATAGACACACTTACACATTGGTGTGTACATACAGTACATGTGCATGTGTGTGAGTATATACTGTATGTGTATATGTGTATAGTGGCGTTGCTTGAAGTTTATAGGCCCTGTAAGGCAGCGCTAGTCATCATGCTGGGGGACACTCGCTGCATCGGGTCAATTAAAGCACACCAGCCACGTTTTCCAGTATTTCACAATCCAGCAGTTTATTACACTTCACTACTGCTTATCACCGAGTCCAACTCAGTGGCTCGCCGACATACACATATAATGTCCAGGAGCCTTTCAAGTGGCAGACAGGCCAACTTGGCTCCAGTTACAGCCATCAGCAAAGTCACTTATATCAACGTCCATATAATGCAGTGCTTTACCTTTGCCGGGTTTTAGCTGCTTCAGTCAGATTTGTTCTGCCACCACTGTGGCTTTACAGCTGCCCAGATGGGGGTCTCCAGCCCTCGTTCCTTCAAAGGCTACTGGTATGTTTTCTCACCTAACATCCAGCCTCTGCCTTCCAGGACTCTTGCCTTCCAAGCCTCTGGCCCTCCAAGGCTACTGGTATCGCTTACACGTAAGGATCCAGCCTCTGCCTTTCAGGCTTCACTAGGCCTCACTAAGCCTCTCCAGGCTAACGGTGTCCCACACACGGGAACAGGCCTCACGCCTTTCACACCTGTCTCAAATCTACCAGGGTTTATATATCCTCTAGTGCACACACAGGACCTGTGCTGATGTCACAGTCATGTGATCAGACCTTCTGTATGCACAGGACCTGTGCGATGTCACAGTCATGTGATCAGTCACCTCGGGAGGTACATGGTCGGCCAAAACACACCCTGGACCATTACAGTAATGCCGCAAGCCGCTGCATTACAGCCCCAATGAAAAATTTCCAACATGGCCCCCAACCATTACAGATCTTTAATAGTACTGGTGTTCTCTTATGGGCCAAAAGGATATTTTGGCCCCATAGGCTCCAGGGCTAAGTGCGACTGCAACACATGTACCTACTATAGTTATGTCTCTATGTTTGTATCTGGACAATCAGACAGGCATTTACCATGTAGCCTATAGTTATTCTGTCCTATTGTGTAGTAGATGTGTAGGTACTGTAATAATCTGGCAATTCACCTATATCTCTGCTCTGTACAACAGCTGCATTTGCTCCTTGGTCTGGAATACGTGAGCTGCGGGGACTTTTACAGCTACTTACTGATGAAGGGGCAGCTTGACATCCCCAGTGCAAGGTAAAGTTTTATTTTTATGTAATTATACACGAATAGAAATATACAGTATATATAAACAGCAGTTCTGTCATCAGTATTGATTGCTCTTTGATGGCAATATGGATTAGACTAAAGCAATATATTAGTCATCAGAACCTGGACAGAATCCTGACCGGCCACTTTATTACACTATGGATAGGGCAGGATTTCTTGTATTTCTGTAGACAGTCACTAATTTCTTGTCTCTCTGTCAGATTCTATGCCGCTGAACTCGTCTGTGGAATCCAACATCTCCACTCAAAGGGCGTCATCCACAGAGACCTCAAGCCCGAGAACATCTTGGTGGCTGAAACGGGCCATATTAAGATCACGGATTTCGGTCTCTCAATTGACAACATGCATGGAGACCGAACAGCCACTGGATACGCTGGAACTGCCGGCTACATGGCTCCTGAGGTGAGAAGAACAAGGATTTTCTCTTTTTTTCATACTATAATTGTATGTCTGCCTGGATCACACACATAATCCAACAAATGTCCATTACAGTAAATGGGACATTCTGACATTGACATCTGGCATGCCATACACATTAGATAGGCAGCTTGCCTCAGCTGAGTGTACATGCGTTCTGAATGGGAGGGGGGAGTATGACCATGCCAGACACAAAGGATCGGGCACTGAAATTCAGCATCCAGTGTTTGAGCTGAATTGGGATGTCTCCATACACATTAGATGATCTCTCCGGAATCTGTGAGTCCGGCCACAATACATGATCATGCTATATGTTTTGCCAGCATTAGAGACCCAAAGAGTTACAAGTCAGCCAACAAAGGTTCTGGAGCTCAGAAGAGCAGCATGGCTCCTTTCAGTCATTAGTGTAGTAATCATAATATTCAAGTGATGCCACAACCAGAGGAATCATCCACTCTCACTATATTACATAGTCTTACAATTATTATGCTGAGAACTTTGTTACACTGAAGATATGGAACTTTTTGACCAACTCTTTATCTATTTTCTTCTTCTTTATGTAGATTTTGGCTGGGAAGGAGTATAACGCCGGAGTAGACTGGTATTCTTTTGGTGTCATCTTAAAAGAAATGGTTACCGATGAGTGCGCCTACCATCAGACACTCAACGATAAATCCTCCGGCATCAGGAACATCATTAAACAGGTCAGTTGTCTTAACAGTCATTAGTACTATGATGTATACAATGTTATAGTTGTAGAGATGAGCAAACCTTTTGAAATTCAAATTAACCAGCTTGTTCCAATTTTTTCCCAAAAATGTTAAAATCGCAAGTACTCAACATAAATGGGTAAACTTGTGGTAACCGTTCTTTACTGCTGTGCTGTCACATACTATCTGTGCAGTCTTTTACTGTTTTATGTCTTTCTCTCTCAATCTCTACTGCTAAGCTGTGATGTGCTCTCCCTATCCAGATTCACCACAAAATGACTCCTACATTCATTGCTTTGGCTTTCATACAGGCTATGATAGTCCCTCCTGATTGTGCTATAACATGTGATGTGACACCTTAAAGCATTATGGTGAAGCCTGGACGGCTTACATCAGAGGTCCTATAAGTCTTCTCTGGCTGATGTAATTTTTAGTAATACTGTATGAAAATTGGCTGCAATCATTTTAGGTGATTCCCAAGAAGCAAATCACAAATTGTTGAAATTCACCGGGTTCAGCAGATTCACAAAAATTCAACACAAATTCAGTTCGCATCAAGTGGATTTGCTCATCTCTGCATAGTAGTCATCATTTTCTCTCCAGTTTACATTCATGGATTTTGGTTTTATCTTTATTAGCTCCTTCAGAAAGATCCTGCCAGTCGCTTAGGAGCCAACGGTAACATCAGAAAGCACAGGTTTTTTCAGCGTATCGACTGGGTCTCTGTGGAAGCCCTGAAACTGCCTCCACCATACGTCCCTGTAGTAAGTATATGAGCAGATATGGTTTCTTAGTATTAAAATCTTTGTGTCTATTCTTTTACTAGTTTTCAATCAACACAACTTGTTTTTAATGGAGACTCTGATATAAAGTCATAATTTTAATGTTATAATTCCTTTTTTCCTTTATAGCCATCTGAGCCTCCCCGTCGTCATAAACCATTCCATCTGGAGAAACTAGAAGCAGCAGAGGCCACAGCACTTATATCAACAAAGGACCAGGCATTGTTTGAGGGATTTTCATTTGTCAACTTGGAAACCCTTGAGCAGACCCCAGCTCTATAGTCATCAGAGCGAGCGGCCCACCTGAGCCTCCGGAAGACTGAAAATCAGAAGACTGGACATCACTGGAACAAACGCTGCAAGAATGAAGGTGACCATGGAGACGTCGAGGGACCCCGAATGAAGACACAGAGAATGACGGAGCCAGCAGATCCACCTATGGGCTGGCGGTAAGAATAAGCGCCATAATATCTGCGCTTTATTCCAATCATAGGCATGTGCCAAACATTTTTCACTGACCGGTAATAGGATTTCCTCCTGCTCATTTTAGCTCCAATTTTTGGTGCTGTCTTGGGCAATGATGAAATACCGAGGTGCGTGATGGCCGGCTATTAAGGGGTGGCAGGAGGCCGGATTTTTTTTTTTTTTTAACAACATCTTGCACTTGCCTATGATAAATTTACCATTACCGGCAGTTGGATTTCCTCATACTTATGACAGTGTTGTCATAGGAGTGGGGAAAAAGGTGAGAGATGGCCGGCTATTAAGGGGTGGCAGGAGGCCGGATTTTTTTTTTTTTTTTTTTTTAAATAGGGAAAATTTGGCCTATGGAGAACACAAGAGCTTACAGCTAGTGGACTTGCACATCCTCCAGATGTAAGTGTAAAATGAGAGCCGCAGTCCTAAAAAGTACATTTTGTTAAGACCCTGAGGATGGCAGAGCCGGCAGATCCACCTATGAACTGGGGGTAAGAATGGAGGACTATTTCATCAAAGTCCTGTGAAGACACCCATGCCAATGTCATTCCAGTCCATGCCAGGGGTACCCATTCCAGAAGCCATTGAGCCTTCTCATGGAACATCTATATAGTTAAACAAAGCAAAAAAACCTGCAAAGCTTTTTAATGCAACTAAAACCTCTTACATTTTTCTTACATCTGTAAATAACAACAGAATGAAGTGGGTTATAAGTGTATTTTGAATATTCCCATTTTTAAGGCACCTAAAGAGGAAAGGGTTCTTTACAGTCAGAGCAGTGGGACTGTGGAATTCCCTACCACAATAAGCAGTGATGGCAGACACTATAACAGCTTTCAAAAAAAGGGGCTGGATGATTTCCTCGATACACATAACATTGAGGGTTACAGTTAAATTAGACAAAATGTTACACCTATAGAAGTACATTTAATACCATAATAGTAATTACATAATTAGAATCATAATTAGGTTTGATCCAGGGTTCTAGGACTGATCGCCCATTTTCGGGGTCAAGAAGAAATTTTTCCCCTGTGACACAAATTGGCTGAAGGTGTCCTGGGGTTTTTGCCTTCTTCTGGATCAACAATGTAGGTATAGGGCAGTATTAGTAGTGATAGGAAAGTTAGAATAATACTGTAATAAGATAGCAGGATGTTAATAATAGTAACGATATCAAATAGTCACATTTATAAAAATAAAAACAAATTAAATAATAACTGCAGTAGTACAATAAGTAGTGTAATATTAAATATATAACTAGTAATAACATAATTAGGTTTGATCCAGGGTTCTAGGACTGATCGCCTTTTCTCGGGGTCAAGAAGGAATTTTTCCCTGTGATGCAAATTGGCTGAATGTGTCCTGGTGTTTTTGCCTTCTTCTGGATCAACAGATTTAGGCATAGGGATTCTAGTAATACCATTATTAGAATCACAAGAGTAATACAAAATATAAAATTAATTAAAAAAATTTAATTATAAACGGGTACATTCTTAATTGTTATAGTGCAGCAATAATAAAAAAGGTAATAATAATAATAATAATAATACATTTGTGCGGTCTAGTGCCAGTTAGTTAGTAAGTCAGTGTAGTGTTAGTGTACGGAGTACAATTGGGGGAGGAAAGTTGAACTTGATGGACCGAGGTCTTTATTCAACCTACGTTACAATGTTACTAATATCTGCGCTTTATTCCAATCATAGGCATGTGCCAAATATTTTTCACTGACCGGTAATAGGATTTCCTCCTGCTCATTTTAGCTGCATTTTTTGGTGCTGTCTTGGGCAATGATGAAATACTGAGGTGCGTGATGGCCGGCTATTAAGGGGTGGCAGGAGGCCGGATTTTTTTTTTTTTAACATCTTGCATTTGCCTATGATAAATTTACCATTACCGGCAGTTGGATTTCCTCATACTTATGACAGTGTTGTCATAGGAGTGGGGAAAAAGGTGAGAGATGGCCGGCTATTAAGGGGTGGCAGGAGGCCGGATTTTTTTTTTTTTTTCTAAATAGGGAAAATTTGGCCTATGGAGAACACAAGAGCTTACAGCTAGTGGACTTGCACATCCTCCAGATGTAAGTGTAAAATGAGAGCCGCAGTCTTAAAAAGTACATTTTGTTAAGACCCTGAGGATGGCAGAGCCGGCAGATCCACCTATGAGCTGGATGTAAGTATAGGCGCCATAATATGTAAACCCAGATCGCCAAATGGAGGACTATTTCATCAAAGTCCCATGAAGAAACCCATGCCAATGTCATTCTAGTCCATGCCAGGGGTACCCATTCCAGAAGCCATTGAGCCTTCTCATGGAACATCTATATAGTTAAACAAAACAAAAAAACCTGCAAAGCTTTTTAATGCAACTAAAACCTCTTACATGTTTCTTATATCTGTAAATAATGAATAACGTGGGTTAAAAGTTGATTTTGAATATTCCCATTTTTTAAGGCACCTAAACAGGAAAGGGTTCTTTACAGTCAGAGCAGTCAGACTGTGGAATTCCCTACCACAAGAGGTAGTGATGGCAGACACTATAACAGCTTTCAAAAAAGGGCTGGACGATTTCCTCGATACACATAACATTGAGGGTTACCGTTAAATTAGACAAAATGTTACAACTATAGTAGTACATGTAGTACGGTAATAGTATTATTATTATTTATTATTATAGCGCCATTTATTCCATGGCACTTTACATGTCAAGAAGGGGTATACATACAAGAACTATTACAATAATCTTGAACACAATGTGACGGCGACTGGTACAGGAGGAGCGAGGACCCTGCCCATGAGGGCTCACAGTCTACAAGGGATGGATGAGGATACAGTAGGTGAGGGTAGAGCTGGTCGTGCAGCGGTATGGTGGAGCGATGGTTACTGCAGGTTGTAGGCTTGTCGGAAGAGGTGGGTCTTCAGGCTCTTTTTGAAGGTTTCCACGGTCGACGAGAGTCTGATGTGTTGGGGTAGAGAGTTCCAGAGTAGGGGGAAAGCACGGGAGAAATCTTGTATGCGATTGTGGGAGGAGGAGATTAGAGGGGAGTAGAGAAGGAGATCTTGTGAGGATCAGAGGTTGCGTGTGGGTATGTAGCGGGAGACTAGGTCAGAGATATATGGAGGAGACAGGTTGTGAATGGCTTTGTATGTCATGGTTAGGGTTTTGAACTGGAGTCTCTGGGCAATGGGGAGCCAGTGAAGAGATTGACAGAGAGGAGAGGCCGGGGAATAGCGGGGGGGCAGGTGGATTAGTCGGGCAGCAGAGTTTAGGATGGATTGGAGGGGTGCAAGAGTGTTGGAAGGGAGGCCACAGAGCAGGAGGTTGCAGTAGGCAAGGCGGGAGATGATGAGGGCGTGCACTAGTGTTTTTGCAGATTCATGGTTGAGGAATGTGCGGATCCGGGAGATATTTTTGAGTTGGAGTCGGCAGGAAGTGGAAAGGGCTTGGATATGTGGTTTGAAGAAGAGTTCAGAGTCCAGGGTTACCCCAAAGCAGCGAGCCTGAGGGACTGGGGAGAGTGGGCAGCCATTGACTATGATGGATAGGTGAGTTGGGGGGGTCGAATGAATTGGCGGAAAGATGATGAATTCTGTTTTGTCCATGTTAAGTTTTAGAAATCTAGCAGAGACGAAGGATGAAATAGCAGACAGACATTGTGGGATTTTGTTTAGTAAGGAGGTGATATCGGGTCCAGAGAGGTAGATCTGTGTGTCATCAGCACAGAGGTGATAATGAAAGCTATGAGACTCTATGAGCTGTCCCAGGCCTAAGGTGTAGATGGAGAAGAGCAGGGGTCCTAGAACTGAACCTTGGGGGACACCGACAGATAGGGGGCGAGATGAGGAGGTGGTCTGTGAGTGAGAGATACTGAATGTCCTGTCTGTTAGGTATGAGTAGATCCAGGATAGGGCCAAGTCTGTGATGCCGAGAGATGGGAGAGTTTGTAGTAAGAGGGAATGGTCCACTGTGTCGAAGGCAGATGACAGGTCTAGGAGGAGGAGGACAGAGTAGTGTCGCATAGATTTCGCGGTTAGTAGGTCATTGGTGACTTTAGTCAGTGCAGTTTCAGTAGAATGGTGCGGTCAGAAACCAGATTGTAGGCTGTCGAAGAGGGAGCAGGAGGAGAGGTGGGAGGACAGCTCAGAATGGACGTGTTGTTCCAGTAGTTTTGAGGCATAGGGGAGAAGTGATATAGGGCGATAGCTAGACAGAGAGGATGGGTCAAGGGAAGGCTTTTGAGGATTGGTGTGATTGAGGCATGTTTGAAGCATGAGGGGAAGACACCAGTTGTTAGTGACAGGTTGAAGAGGTTGGCTAGGGGTGGGATGAAGATAGTGGTAAGGTTTGGGATGAGGTGGGACGGGATTGGGTCAAGTTTACAGGCGGTGAGGTGTGATTTGGAGAGTAAAGAGAAAAGTTGATCTTCTGTAATGGTGGAGAATGTGGTTTTGGAGGAGGAGGGTTGAGTAGGTGTGGGGAGGGGCTGTGGGGGCTTTAGGCAAAAGCTTTGTCTGATGGTGTCAATCTTCTGCTTGAAGAATGAGGCAAAGTCTTCGGCTGAAATAAGAGGAGAGGGAGGAGGCACTGGGGGACGGAGGAGAGAATTGAAGGTGTTGAATAGTTGTTTGGGGTTGTGAGACAGGGAGGATATGAGAGATGAGAAGTATGTTTGTTTTGCTGCAGTGAGTGTGGACTTGAAGGTAGTGAGGGACTGTTTAAATGCGATGAAGTGCTCATTGGAGTGGGACCTTTTCCATCTACGCTCAGCAACCCTGGAGGGCCATCGCAGTTCTTTAGTTAGGCTGGTGTGCCAGGGTTGTCTGTTGGTTGTGCGAGCTTTGGTATGTGTGAGGGGGGCGACTGAATCGAGAGCTGCAGCTGTTGTGGTGTATAAAGTGGCAGCAACATCTGCATCATGTAAGGAACTAATGTCTGTAAGAGGGAGAAGGGATTCAGAGAGTGACTGTAGGTCAAGGTGTTTGAGATTTCTGCGAGGGTATGACGCGCCCCCTGGGCCTGTGCTGTGTAGGGGAGGGGATACCCGGATCGCTGGGGGTTGTAGTCCTCCGTGGCTGTGACCTGGTCCCTGCCCAGGGCGGTCAAACCAGTGGCAGTATTAGTAATGTGACAAATGTCCGACTACGCCACCCGTGGATTGCGGTCAGTGGGGATGTGCGGCGATGAAACACAGAGACGTGGGGCTGCAGTTTCCAATGCTTTACTCACAGTTGTTATTCGTGTCAATCCTGCAGGCGATGACTGCCCAAGCCGTGCTGCGTCCACCAGGCAAGGGGCTCGACCAACTCCCAGGCAATTCCAGAGCTTGGCACAGGGCTCCCTTCTCTTCCCTTCTCTGGCCGTCCTCACCAGTGACCCACCTTTGTCCAGCTTCCTCGGGCCTTCTATTGGCGAAACCTATCTCCGGTTTCCCTGACCCTACGTGGTATGCTTTCCTGGTGGATGTAGTGAGGGTTTGCACCAGGATGTGGTCACAACCTCCGGTCTTTGGCTGAGGAATCTGTTGCCTCCACCAATTTGGGTCCCGGTACCCTGCTCTGCCAACCCTTCACCCGCAATCTCCTGGGCCTATGGGGTTCCTTCTGTCCTTGTGTCTCTGGGCCTTTCTTAATGTTCTGTTCCTTGTTTCCTTTCTCTTCTGTTCCTGTTCTCTCTGCTGTTTCTTGCCTCTACGCCAGGCCCGCCTCATGGAGCTGGGCCCAGACTGAGCCACAGCTCCCTGTCAGCCCTCTCTGGCTGAACTCCTCTCTGAACTGAACTCTGTTCTAAGATGGTGCCCACCTTATATACCTCCCTCTATGTGTGAGCCCAGGTGACTAGCAACCAATGGGCTCCTACCTATGCCCAGAGACCCACCCCTATCTGCTCCTACACCACTGGGTTTTCCTCCCCCTCCCCACTCCAGCCAGGGACAGAAGCTGTCGTGCCTGCACTCCTGTCTCGTGGGAGCACCGTTGACCTGTCCCTCGGAAATGGGGTGTGTGTGGTGCATGCAGCCTAACGAGTCCTGGTCCACACTCCATCCTTACCCGGGAGTGGAATATCACACCTCTGGTTTGAGGTGCAATACCCCTGTAGCAGCCGAGCCCTCGGGGTGCTACATTCCCCCGTGGTAAATCACAGCACGTCCTCGGGCTGGAAAAGAGCAAAAACAATTTAAAACATACAAAAATTTTAGAATACATTCGTATATAAGACAATAACTATTAACCCATCCCTTTATGGGAGGCACTCTTCTCTTTTAACGTTACTGGTACTCTTTTATCATATATAACATCACATAAAACATTTGCATTATTACTCTAACAGCATATAAAACTTTTTCATTATAAAACACTCGCAAGGAAAACATTCTCAAAACACATTCTTGAATCCTGGCCGCGGTGCAACTTGTGACCAGGTGCTCGATCTTTTTTTTAAGTGCAAAAACTTCAGTAAACTTGTAAACTGGAGGGACTCTCGGTCCCGAGGTAGACGTTGCAGTCTTTTTATAAAACCAGTAGGGGGCGCTTTAAGAAGCGCAACTATTTACAAGGGATTGGCCGTTCCCAGTCCTCGGCCGGTGGGGATAGTGGAATGGCTGCTCACAGTCCTCAGCCTGGTTAGGGATTGAGGGGGTTAACTTGCACACAGTCAACAGTTCCACAACAATAAACAGTTCTCTGTACCCTTACGGGTAACTATGCACAGTTCCACTTTACCATTCACTGGTAACGGTGTCCTCCTCGCTCTTCCGGGTAGTCTTCAGATCCGTCCGGACCCTCAGGGTAGTCCATGTCTGGGCGGTACCGCAGTTCCTCCTCCGTTAGACGGTGGACATGGAGGGCGTACAGTCCCTTTGCGCCCTTGTGCCGGGTGTAGGTGACCACGTCGCCGGGGTACAGGTCACGGACGTGATGTTCCTCTGGCAAGTGGCTTTCCACGTCTCTCCAGGTGACGAAGACGTCGGTGTCAGCCTCCGGGTCTCTTATGAAGCCCCAGCCGTGCTCCAGCTGGAACTTTACTACGGTCCCGGTGGCTCGGGGACCGCGTATGGCTTGGGAGTCCTGACGGGCTCTCCTCTTCTGCTCTGCGCTCCGGGCTTGGAGTCGCTCCTCCCTGATGCGCCTCTGCCGCCGCTCCCTTTCATAGGTGGCCAGCTGTTGACGGCAGCAGTCCAGGTGACGATCTGCGTCCGCCTGTGTTTCTTGTAGTGCAGGCGGGGCGACTTCCGCGGGCTCCGGAGCCGGTATCAGAGGCTCACACGGGGGTGGAGCTCTCCAGGGCTGACCGCTGGTCAGTTCGGCCGGCCACACCAGGGGCCGTGTGCTGGGCGAAGAGATCCGCACCCAGGGGTGGTATGGCTCGGGACCCCCTTTGGGGAGCAGCGCCCGGGGGCACTCGGCCTTACGACCAGGCCGGTGTCGTCTGATGGTCGCGCTCGGGGATGGCACAGTCACGGTAGGGGGCGCTGGTGGGGCAGCGGCGCCCGGGTGTACCAGGCCCTGCGTCCCGGCCTGTGACGTCTCCTGCTTTACGGCGCCCGGGTTCAGAGGGCACAGCGCGGGGCGGGGCGTGTCAGCGACGCTTGCAGCCTGAGGCCTAGCTGGCGGCGGTGGAGGCGTGGTGTCAGGTACGGTCCCCGGGGCTTCGGGTCCCGCAACGGAGGGTGGGGGCAGGCTGGTGATCTCAGGGCGTAGAGTGGTGGCGTCCCCGTTACCTGCCTCGGCCTCCGTTGCCTCCTCCGCGGCGGCGTCCGCAGCCGCCGGTCCATCTTCACCGCCCTCAGAGGCAAGCTCACTGCTCGGTCCTCGCGGTGTCTCCTGCTGGCCGGTTACGTGCTGCCGGGCCAACTCCTCCTTCCACCCGGCAAACACATCCCGCTGCGCCCGGACCATCCTCCTATTTAGGTCCTCCAGCGCAGCTCGCGCGCAGTCCGGGTCTCTGGACAGCTGTGCCAGCAACTCCGTTAAGCTGCAGGGTGGCTCAGCTTGCAGCAGGCTGCGGGCCAGGGTGCTGGTGGGGTTCGCTGCTCCCTCCATCTCCGGGTGCAGCAGGTCCAGACTGATCCAGGCCGCACCCGGCCCCACAGTTTTCTTTCCTATCCGCCCCCATGGGGGGTGGTCTTGGGGGCATCTGCTGACAATCACCTTTAGGGGCAGCCCCCCCACGTTGATGGACATTTCCACTGCTGCACTCATAGTTGCTGGGGGCAGGCCCCTTCTTTGGCGCCACTCTGGGACCTGGCCCACGATGGGAGGCGGCTTCCTGCTGTCTTTTGGTGCGCACATAATGGCGTCCGCTCTGCCAGGGCGGGAAAAACAGATGAAGATGGCGGGAAACGGTCCAAGATGGCGTCCGATGGCGGGAAACGACTCCGGACGGCGGGAAACTTCTCTCAGGTAAGTATAAAAGTCTTTTTTTTTCAGGCACGCAATACCCGTTGGGGCGGGTTGGTTTGAATCCTGCCGACTACGCCAAAAGTTGACGCGCCCCCTGGGCCTGTGTTGTGCAGGGAATACCCGGAGCCGGATTGCTGGGGGTTGTAGTCTCCGTGGCGCTGACCCGGTCCGTGCCCAGGGTGGTCAAACCAGTGGCAGTCTGAGTGTGATAACAAATGTCTGACTACGCCACCCGTGGATTGCGGTCAGTGGGGACCGCCGCTGCGCTGCAGACCGCGGAGGCTGATGTTGTATGTGCAGCCAAGTATGGGATAACTCCCCACGGGAGAAGTATTGCCTCAGGGCAGCTAGTGTGGATGATGAGAGTAATGGTGTGAGCATCCCAGTACTGATGGTGCTGGTGCGGCGATGAAACACAGAGACGTGTGGTGCAGTTCAGGGTCTTTACTGATGGAATAACGCAGACTCTCCCGGGAGTACTGGTTAGCAGTAGGGGCCTGGTCAGTCTGTAAGCAAGTAGGATCTCCCCTGGCCAGGTGGAGTTGTAGGCCTCCCCGACTATCTGCACTCTTTCCTGGCTACCTTGCTCTATGCGGGTAGAAGTAGCCCACGTCCCTGAGTTTACCGTCTGGTGCTCACCCGTATGGCCGGTGACTTGGGGCCTTCCGTTAGCCTCCGCTTCACGATGGCGGTGCTGGTCCCTTGCTTGTGACTGTGCCTCCGGGCTTCTATGGCCAGAGGACATGGAATCCCCTGCCGGTTGGATTCTGCTGCTGGACCTGGATGTCCCCACAGCCTCGGACTCCGTGTCCGGGTTTAGTGTCTTCAGCCAAGGCGAACTTTCTAGCTTCCAGCCTCTAGCACTCGCTCCTGCTCTTACAGAGCTCCTAGTTCTTGCTTTCCCTCTCCAGCTCTAACTGACTTAATGCCGCCCCAGACCCAGTTTATAAGGGCAGATTCCTCCCCTCCCAGGTCTGGGCGGGCAGTGTTGCATGCTTAGGGCTCCTGACCAGAGAAACCCCCCACTTGATCTCAGACATAATATTTCTATTACTGTGGCAACCAGACCCCTGGGGTGCCACAGGTATGCAAGTTTGTGGAGTGGGGATTGTTGCCCTGGAGAGGAGAGGGTATAGAATGTAAGTAGGTTGTGGTCAGAGAGAGGGAGAGGTGAGTTACAGAGGTTAGATAGGGAACAGAGGCGGGTGAAGATGAGGTCCAGCGTGTGGCCGTCTTTGTGGGTGGGTGTGGAAGAAAACTGGGAAAGACCAAAGGAGGAAGTGAGGGATAGGAGCTTAGAGACAGCTGAGAGGGAAGTGTCAATGGGGATGTTGAAGTCGCCAATGAGGATAGTGGGGATGTCAACAGAGAGGAAATGAAGTAGCCAAGTGGTGAAGTGGTCAAAGAAAGTGGTGGCTGATCCTGGGGGGTGGTAGATGACAGCCAGTTGGAGGGGGAGTAGATGCGCACGCAGTGCACTTCAAAAGAGGGGACAGTAATTGAGGGCAGCAGAGGGATATGGGTGAAGGAGCAGTTATCTGAGAGGAGGAAACCTATTCCTCCACCATGCTTGCCGGTGGGTCGGGGGGCATGGGAAAGGTGGAATCCGCCGTACGAAAGTGCAGCAGGAGAGGCCGTGTCGGAGGGGGTGAGCCAGGTTTCAGTGATGCCAAGGAAGGAAAGCTTGTTAGTGATGAAGAGATCGTGAATGTAGGAAAGTTTGTTGCAGAGAGAGCGAGCGTTCCATAGAGCTCCTGTTAGGGGGACTGGGGAGGCGGGGGCTGGGCGGATGGGTATAAGGTTAGAAGGGTTACGAGAGTTTGGGATAGATCGTGGGTAGGAGGTAGAAGTGACTGTGGGGATGTGGTGAGGAGGGCGGTAATGTGGTGAGGAGTACGGTAATTGCATAACTAGTATGATAGTTAGGTTTGATCCAGGGTTCCAGGACTGATCGCCTTTTCTCGGGTTAAGAAGGAATTTTTCCCCTGTGACACAAATTGGCTGAAGGTGTCCTGGGGTTTTTGCCTTCTTCTGGATCAACAATGTAGGCATAGGGTAGTATTAGTAGTGATAGGAAAGTTAGAATAATACTGTAATAAGATAGCAGGATGTTAATAATAGTAATGATATCAAATAGTCACATTTATAAAAATAAATTAATTAATAACTGCAGTAGTACAATAAGTAGTGTAATATTAAATATATAACTAGTAATAACATAATTAGGTTTGATCCAGGGTTCTAGGACTGATCGCCTTTTCTCGGGGTCAAGAAGGAATTTTTCCCTGTGATGCAAATTGGCTGAATGTGTCCTGGGGTTTTTGCCTTCTTCTGGATCAACAGATTTAGGCATAGGGATTCTGGTAATACCATTATTAGAATCACAAGAGTAATACAAAATATAAAATTTATTAAAAAAATTTAATTATAAATGGGTACATTCTTAATTGTTATAGTGCAGCAATGATAAAAATGGTAGTAGTAATAATAATAATAATAATAATAATAATAATAATAATACATTTGTGAGGTCTAGTGCCAGTTAGTTAGTAAGTTAGTGTAGTGTTAGTGTAGGGAGTACAATTGGGGGAGGAAAGTTGAACTTGATGGACCGAGGTCTTTCTTCAACCTACGTTACAATGTTACTAATATCTGCGCTTTATTCCAATCATAGGCATGTGCCAAATATTTTTCACTGACCGGTAATAGGATTTCCTCCTGCTCATTTTAGCTCCAATTTTTGGTGCTGTCTTGGGCAATGATGAAATACTGAGGTGCGTGATGGCCGGCTATGAAGGGGTGGAGGAGGTTGGATTTTTTTTTTTAATAACATCTTGCACTTGCCTATGATAAATCTACCATTACCGGCAGTTGGATTTCCTCATACTTATGACAGTGTTGTCATAGGAGTGGGGAAAAAGGTGAGAGATGGCCGGCTATTAAGGGGTGGCAGGAGGCCGGATTTTTTTTTTTTTTTTTTTTTTTAATAGGGAAAATTTGGCCTATGGAGAACACAAGAGCTTACAACTAGTGGACTTGCACATCCTCCAGATGTAAGTGTAAAATGAGAGCCGCAGTCTTAAAAAGTACATTTCATTAAGACCCTGAGGATGGCAGAGCCGGCAGATCCACCTATGAGCTGCATGTAAGTATAGGCGCCATAATATCTGCCCTTATGTTACAGGGTGGTGTTCCGTATATTAATTATTAATGTCAGGCTTGACTATTAATAATCGGTATCCGGCTAATACCTCACCTGTTACTACTCTGATTCCTTTGCTATATGCGATACTAACGGCGACTAACTGAGACGAAACCGTGTATCAATAAAATACATTTATTACACACAAGTCTACAGTTAATATACTACCAATTTCCACAGTACACAATAATATTAACAATAGCACACAATACGGATATACAATTAACCCCACCAATAACCTAATTATACTTCCCACCCACTTGCCTAAAAGCATACAAACATTAATTACAAACCACCCGCCTATCACCTACTATCCCTACAGCAATCAAGGGGTTTATGAGGCTATGTGCCCACGATGCAGAAATGCTGCAGATTTTTTACGCTTCTCCCTGCAGGAAAAACACATGCGTTTTTTTCATGTGTTTTTCCAGCCAGGTAGAAGCGTTTGTTGAGCGTTTTTTGCAGCATTTCAGCATGCGGGTTATCAAGCGCTTTTCCAAGCGATTTTAGTGTGGCACCCCAGGGGTCTGGTTGCCACAGTAATAGAAATATTATGTCTGAGAGCAAGTGGGAGGTTTCTCTGGTCAGGAGCCCTAAGCATGCAACACGGCCCACCCAGACCTGGGAGGGGAGGAATCTGCCCTTATAAACTGGGTCTGGGGCGGGATTAGACAGACAGAGCCTGCAGAACAAGCAGAGCAGTCAGAGTCAGTGTGAAGTCCCAGACAGAGACGCAGTCAGGTCTGGAGGACAGCAGACAGAGGGAAAGCAAGAACTAGGAGCTCTGTAAGAGCAGGAGCGAGTGCCAGAGGCTGGAAGCTAGATAGCTCGCCTTGGCTGAAGACACTAAACCCGGACACGGAGTCCGAGGCTGTGGGGACATCCAGGTCCAGCAGCAGAATCCAACCGGCAGGGGATTTCATGTCCTCTGGCCTTAGAAGCCCGGAGGCACGGTCACAAGCAAGGGACCAGCAACGCCATCGTGAAGCGGAGGCTAACGGAAGGCCCCAAGTCACCGGCCATACGGATGAGCACCACACGGTATACTCAGGGACGTGGGCTACTTCTACCCGCATAGAGCAAGGTAGCCAGGAAAGAGTGCAGATAGACGGGGAGGCCTACAACTCCATCTGGCCAGGGGAGATCCTACTTGCTTACAGACTGACCAGGCCCCTACTGCTAACCAGTACTCCCGGGAGGGTCTGCGTTATTCCATCAGTAAAGACCCTGAACTGCACCACACGTCTCTGTGTTTCATCGCCGCACCAGCACCATCTGTACTGGGACGCTCACGCCATCACTCCCATCATCCACACTAGCTGCCCTGAGGCAATACTTCATCCCATACTTGGCTGCACATACAACATCAGCCTCCGCGGTCTGCAGCGCAGCGGCGGTCCCCACTGACCGCAATCCACGGGTGGCGTAGTCGGACATTTGTCATCACACTCAGACTGCCACTGGTTTGACCGCCCTGGGCACGGACCGGGTCACCGCCACGGAGGACTACAACCCCCAGCGATCCGGGTCCGGGTATCCCCTGCACAGCACAGGCCCAGGGGGCGCGTCAACTTTGGCGTAGTCGGCAGGATTTCGTGCCCGCAACCACCGGGTACTGCGTGCCTGAAAAAAGACTTTTATACTTACCTGTGGCGAAGTTTCCCGCCGTCCGCAGTCGTTTCCCGCCATCGGACGCCATCTTGGACCGTTTCCCGCCATCTTCCCGCCATCCGCAGCTGCTTCCCGCCTTCGGACGCTATCTTCGGGACGCCGCACGGGAAGAAGAGGGGCGTGGACGCCGAAAGCGCGCGAGATCCGAAGCTCTGCCCCACACACTGACGCTGCGCAAGGTCCTGGAAGGTAGGAAGAGAGAGACGCTGACGTCATCGGAGCGCGACTCCAGGTCCTCTACCCCGACGATTGACTGCGGAGCCGCGGCCTACGGAAAAAGAGCATCGCAAGGTAGGCCACGGTCCACTAGGGGGGAAGGAGGATGTCGGACACCGAGGGGAGCTCCACCGCCACACCGGCCGCCAGCGCAACCACAGCAGCGGTCATGCCATTCACCATGCCCTATATCCCGGGGGCAACCTGGCTACCCCAGTACTCAGGGGAGTCACATACTCTAAGTGACTTTAGGGAAAGACTGGATAGCCTCTTCCAGGTATACCCCCTCACAGAAGAGCAAAAAGTGAGCATCCTGGTGGCCCAGTTAATCGGGGCAGACCAAAGGGAGGTAAAGTCCTGGTCACCTGGGAAGAAGAGGACTGTCAGAGAGATACTAGCCCGGCTGAAAGACACATTTGACACCCGCACCTCTACCGAGATAAAACTCAGATTTTACGGGTGCAAACAGCGGGCACATGTAAGTATAAGAGACTATGCTCTAAACCTACAAGAGGCCCTGAGAGCCATTAAGCAGGCAGACCCTGACAGCGTGGGAAATGAAGACAAGCTGTTGACCGAACAATTTATTGAGGGTCTACTTTGCAATGCCCACCGAACCCAGTTGCGAGCAATGGCCTTACAGGACCCTGACCTGGACTTTGCACAGTTCAAGGACAGAGCCATCCGGGTGCTCCGAGAACCGGCACCAGGTGGCGCTGTGACCCACAGGCGCCCTGCTATCACTTGTCACCAGGACGCGGCGCCCTTGTCTGCAGAGCCTGTGGGAGCTGATGCGCAGGCTTTGAACAATGACCCCGCTACAGACCTGCACCATCAGGTCCAAGAGCTGACTAAAAGCTTTGCCGCGCTAACCAGAACTGTGCAGTCTTTACAGGTCTCTTCTCCAGGAAAGATCCAGCTGGCATCCGGACCGGAGGACGTCCCGTGGCGCCGACTGAGGAGGACCCCACCGGCCAGAGGGAGACCCAGCGACAGATACAACGAGGACGGACGACCCATCTGCCGCCGCTGCAATCAACCCGGACATATGGCAAGGTACTGTCATTTAAACGGGCACAACCTGGGGTAGAGGGCCAACCCCCAGGCATAAGATCATCAGGCCCATCAAACTGGCATGATAAATACGTAGGGGGACGTCCGGTCTTGCCTGTGGTACTGGATGGCATTCCTATGAGTGCCCTACTAGACACTGGGTCACAGGTGACTACCATCCCGTACTTGCTCTTCAAGCGGTACTGGAATGACTCGGACATAACCCGCTATCCAGATGACGACCTGAGCATTATCGCCAGCAATGGTCAGCCCGTGCCACAGATAGGATTTAAGGAAGTGACCATCAAGGTCGGTAAAGTTGAACTGCCGGCACAAGGACTGATCATTGTGGACATTGACCGTCGCGAGAGTCACCCAAAAATAACCCTAGGTACTAATGTAATCGAAAACTGTCTTGCAGAGGTGATTCCTATTTTGCAACAGGTTGCCAAGAACGCCAGTTCCAGCCAGCAGCGTGTCCGGGCACTGATGAAACGGCAACAGGTGGAACTATCTGTTGGTGAGATAGGTAGCGTGAGAATGTGTGACCCGTTCCCTATTGCCATGCCCCCAAAAAGTGAGATGATGATTTGGTGCCGGGCAGCTATTGGTCTAAGAGGTAGAGACTACCAAGCAATGGTAGAACCCGTCTACTCAGACAGTAGGCCCACCATTTTGACAGCACGGGGGGTGGTCGATGTACGTCATGGGAGGGTGCCCGTCCACATCATAAATATTGGGGAGAGAGAAGTATACCTGCCCCGGTATGCCACGCTAGCCAAATTGTTCACCATCAACCAGAACTCTGTACAGGCCGTGGAACCCTTGCCTCCATCTCAACCAGAGGAAGGTAACGGCTCTAAGAAACCAATGGAGGACTGGTGTCAGCAACTGCATTTGGGTACTGACTCCACTCCCTCACACCAAAAACAGGGAGTCTATCGGGTGGTTCAAGAGTAAGAGAGAGTGCTTAGTAAAATGCGTACCCGTTACCAAGGATAGAAGAGTCCTTAGCGGCATTAAAATCTGCTAACTTCTTCTCTACTTTGGATCTCACTAGCGGGTACTGGCAGGTTCCTGTAGCAGAGGCGGACCGGGAGAAGACCGCATTCACCACCCCGATGGGACTCAGCGAATTTAACTGTATGCCGTTCGGGCTCTGCAACGCACCAGGAACCTTCCAACGGTTGATGGAATGCTGTCTGGGACACCGGAACTTCGAGACGGTCCTATTATACCTGGACGACGTCATCGTCTATTCCAAGACCTATGAGGACCATCTGGAACACCTGGCAGAAGTGTTTGAAGCCCTGGCAAACTATGGCCTAAAGGTAAAACCCTCGAAGTGTCATCTACTGAAGCCAAAGGTACAGTACCTGGGACACGTGGTGAGTGCTGACGGAGTGGCTCCCGACCCTGACAAGATCACCGTGATTAAGGATTGGCCAAGACCATCCAGCATAAAGGAAGTACGGCAGTTCCTCGGGTTGGTAGGCTACTACCGAAGATTCATTCCCGGTTTTACCAAGAAGGCAGCTCCTATGCAGGACCTCCTGATAGGCCAGTCCAGGAAGGCCAAAAACCAGAAGCCACCCTTCAAATGGGAAAAGCTGGAAGAGGAGTCCTTCCGCCAGCTGAAGATGGCCCTCACGGGGGATGAAATCCTGGCATACCCTGATTACAGCCAGCCCTTTATCCTCCACACGGACGCAAGCAACATCGGGCTAAGGGCCGTACTGTCCCAGATCCAGCAGGGGAGAGAACGGGTAATTGCTTACTCCAGCCGAAAACTGCGACCCACGGAAAGAAACCCTGAGAATTACATCTCGTTCAAGCTAGAGTTCCTGACAGTGGTGTGGGCAGTAACCGAACGTTTCAAGCATTACCTTGCCTCTTCCAGGTTCACCGTGTACACGGACAACAACCCGTTGACACACCTGGACACTGCAAGACTGGGTGCCCTGGAGCAAAGATGGATGGCCCGCCTGTCCAATTATGAGTTCACAATCAAATACCGGGCAGGGCGCTCCAATACCAATGCGGACGCCCTGTCCAGGATGCCAAACCTACCGGACGAAGGGGAGGATCCAGAAGAATTGGAAGAGATCGAACTCCCTGCGTTTCACCGTCATGGGATTACCCAGTATTCCCACCGTGTGAGGGGCCAGCGGTCCGCTACGTTCAACCCCTTACCCCACTACAACTGGGCGGAGACGCAAGACAGTGACCCTGCAGTCCGTCTGGTGAAGGAGATGCTGACCCAGGCTGACGCCCGCCTGGACCCAGACGCTCCGGAAGAGACCAAGCAACTGTGGACGGAAAAGAGCAGACTGTTTCTCTATAAGGAGAAGTTGTGCCGCAGAATGGTCAATTCCCGGACACATGAACTGATCTGGCAGGTGGTGGTACCGAGACGGGACACAGCTATGGTGCTGGAGGCCTACCACAATGGGGCAGGGCACTTCGGATGGAAGAAGCTGGAGTTCCTGCTGCGTGCACGGTTCTACTGGATAGGCATGAGAGGAGCCATTGAGAGGTGGTGTAGAGACTGTGGCCCGTGCAATCTAAGAAGAAGGGACCGTGCCAGCCAGAGGACTCCCCTGCAGCCCATCATCACCAGGCAGCCGCTGGAACTGGTCGCTCTGGACCATGTTAAACTGGCTCCAAGCAGAAGCGGGTATGTCTACGCCCTAACCATCGTGGATCACTACTCCCGATTCCTAGTGGTGGTCCCCGTCAAAGACTTAACAGCACAAACAGCAGCTAGAGCCTTCCAGCTGCACTTCTGCCGCCCACACGGGTACCTGGACCAAGTGCTGACGGACCAAGGACCAGCCTTCGAAGCGGAGGTCTTCCAGGAGTTCTGCAACCTGTATGGCTGCAAGAAGATAAGAACAACGCCCTATCACCCCCAAACCAATGGACTCTGTGAGAAGATGAACCAGGTGGTGATAGATCTGTTAAAAACATTGCCCCTGGAAGAACGCAGTCTGTGGCCTGAGAAACTGCCCGATCTGGTGGACCTGTATAACCACATCCCGGTAGGTTCCACCAACTATACCCCGGTTTACCTAATGAGAGCAAGACTTGGTAAGCTGCCTATTGACCTGGATATGGGAGTCCTGATACCCGAGGACACCTCGCCAGAGGCAGACTGGGATACAGAACGGCAGCAGCAGTACCGGAAAGTACAGGAGAGCGTCGAGCGAAGTCTCTGTCAATCAAGAGAAAGGCAGGAGAGGACTTATAACCAACATGCTCCCGCTGTTCCCCTGGTACCTGGAGAGCAGGTCTTGAAAAGAAAAAGGCGGCTCCATAAGTTGGACGACCAGTGGGAAAAGGACCCATACACCGTACTGCCCTCAAGCCACAATAATCCAAAGATGTACGTCATCAGCAAGGATGGAGGAGAGACCACAGCCACTGTCTCCAGAGACCACCTGAAAAAGTGCCCGGAGAAGTTGCAAAGCACGGATGAAGATCAGGAAGACCCTCAACCCGTAGAGGAAAAGGAGGAAATGATCAGCACCGTACTCGGAGACTTTCCCCGGTCCTGGACACAAGTAAACAATGCTATCGTGGTGCCCGTCCTCACATTTCTCCACCCAGCCCCTCAAGTGCCTACAGAAGACCAGGTAGAGCTGGAAGAGCAGCCGGCCCAGACTGACCAGGCCCCTACTGCTAACCAGTACTCCCGGGAGGGTCTGCGTTATTCCATCAGTAAAGACCCTGAACTGCACCACACGTCTCTGTGTTTCATCGCCGCACCAGCACCATCAGTACTGGGACGCTCACACCATCACTCCCATCATCCACACTAGCTGCCCTGAGGCAATACTGCTCCCGTGGGGAGTCATCCCATACTTGGCTGCGCATACAACATCAGCCTCTGCGGTCTGCAGCGCAGCGGCGGTCCCCACTGACCGCAATCCACGGGTGGCGTAGTCGGACATTTGTTATCACACTCAGACTGCCACTGGTTTGACCGCCCTGGGCACGGACCGGGTCACCGCCACGGAGGACTACAACCCCCAGCGATCCGGCTCCGGGTATCCCCTGCACAGCACAGGCCCAGGGGGCGCGTCATTAGCATCACTTGGAAAAGTGCTTGACAACTTGGTCACACTATATAAATCCATGCAACCGGCATGGATTTTATATAGTGTGACCAAGTTAGTTAAAAAAAAAGAATAAGAATGGTAAAAAATAAAAAATTTATTTTATACTCACCTTCCGATGTCCTCCCGATGTTCTCTCCGATGGGTCTGGTGTCTTGGGCGGCTCGCGGTGGTGTGAAGGACCTGCGGTGACGTCCATGAGTCATGTGACAGGTCACATGACTCAATGACATCATGGCCGGTCCTTCACAACACCGCGACCCATAGAGAAGACCAGACGGAGGGGAGAAAACCCCGGGAGGACATCGGAAGGTAAGTATAATCTTTATTTTTTATTTTAAATTCTTTTTTAACAGGTTCTATGGAACCTGGGTCTGGATGAGTCTCCTCTCATCCACACCCAGGTACCATCTGCACATAGAAACGCATAATATCCGTGTATACAAATGTACTGACACGGATATTATGCGTTTCAATGAAAGTCAATGGCGGCAATTGATGCGTATTTTTCCGCAATGATAATAAGCAGCGGAAATTTCCGCAGCATGTGCACAGCACATGAGGATTGTCATTGAGGACCATGGAGCACGTATTACCAAGCGTTTTTTAAGCATTTTCGCTGCAGAAATTCCGCAGCAAAAACGCTTGAAAAACGCATAGTGGGCATGCAGCCTAATAGTGCGATACTTAGCCCAATAGCTGTCGTCAGGCTGATTCTGGGCTGCTTGGCACTTGGTGTGGCTATGAGAAAAGTAGAGGAAAGTGACGCAAGGAGAGAGGGCACTTGAGCTGAGTACTTCTAGAGCACAAGGGGATTGAGGGGATGCTGCTGTCAGAGAGCAGTCAGAGAGCAGCTGAGGGAGGATGGGGCAGAGGAGCTGCACAGAGAGGCTATAGGCTGAGAGGTAGAAAGCTGAGGGGCTGAGGAGAATAGCTGCTGTGAGCAGGGGTGTGGGTAAGGAGAAGAGGTAGGAAGATGAGGGGCTGAGGGGGACAGCTGCGGTGAGCAGGGCTGTGGGCAAGGGGAAGGGGTAGGAAGCTGAGGGGCTGAGGAGGACAGCTGTGATGAGCAGGGCAGTGGGCAAAAAGAAGAGGTAGGAAGCTGAGGGGCTGAGGAGGACAGATGCGGTGAGCAGGGGTGTGGGCAAGAAGAAGAGGTAGGTAGCTGAGGGGCTGAGGAGAACAGCTGCGGTGAGCAGGGGTGTGGGCAAGGCGAAGAGGTAGGAAGCTGAGGGGCTGAGGAGGACAGCTGGGGTGAGCAGGGGTGTGGGCAAGGAGAAGAGGTAGGAAGCTGAGGGGCTGAGGAGGACAGCTGCGGTGAGCAGGGCTGTGGGCAAGGGGAAGGAGTAGGAAGCTGAGGGGCTGAGGAGGACAGCTGCGGTGAGCAGGGGTGTGGGCAAGGAGAAGAGGTAGGTAGCTGAGGGGCTGAGGAGGACAGCTGCAGTGAGCAGGGCTGTGGGCAAGGGGAAGGGGTAGGAAGCTGAAGGGCTGAGGAGGACAGCTGCGGTGAGCAGGGGTGTGGGCAAGGAGAAGAGGTAGAAAGCTGAGGGGCTGAGGAGGACAGCTACGGTGAGCAGGGGTGTGGGCAAAGAGAACAGGTAGGATGCTGAGGGGCTGAGGATCACAGCTGCTGTGAGCAGGGGTAGGGGGAAAGGAGAAGAGGTAGGAATCTGAAGGGCTGAGGAGGACAGCTGCGGTGAGCAGGGGTGTTGGCAAGGAGAAGAGGTAGGTAGCTGAGGGGCTGAGGAGGACAGCTGCGGTGAGCAGGGGTGTTGGCAAGGCGAAGAGGTAGGAAGCTGAGGGGCTGAGGAGGACAGATGCGGTGAGCAGGAGTGTGGGCAAGAAGAAGAGGTAGGTAGCTGAGGGGCTGAGGAGAACAGCTGCGGTGAGCAGGGGTGTGGGCAAGGCGAAGAGGTAGGAAGCTGATGGGCTGAGGAGGACAGCTGGGGTGAGCAGGGGTGTGGGCAAGGAGAAGAGGTAGGAAGCTGAGGGGCTGAGGAGGACAGCAGCGGTGAGCAGGGCTGTGGGCAAGGGGAAGGGGTAGGAAGCTGAAGGGCTGAGGAGGACAGCTGCGGTGAGCAGGGGTGTGGGCAAGGAGAAGCGGTAGAAAGCTGAGGGGCTGAGGAGGACAGCTGCGGTGAGCAGGGCTGTGGGCAAGGAGAAGAGGTAGGAAGCTGAGGGGCTGAGGAGGACAGCTGCGGTGAGCAGGGGTGTGGGCAAGGAGAAGAGGTAGGTAGCTGAGGGGCTGAGGAGGACAGCTGCAGTGAGCAGGGCTGTGGGCAAGGGGAAGGGGTAGGAAGCTGAAGGGCTGAGGAGGACAGCTGCGGTGAGCAGGGGTGTGGGCAAGGAGAAGAGGTAGAAAGCTGAGGGGCTGAGGAGGACAGCTACGGTGAGCAGGGGTGTGGGCAAAGAGAACAGGTAGGATGCTGAGGGGCTGAGGATCACAGCTGCTGTGAGCAGGGGTAGGGGGAAAGGAGAAGAGGTAGGAATCTGAAGGGCTGAGGAGGACAGCTGCGGTGAGCAGGGGTGTTGGCAAGGAGAAGAGATAGGTAGCTGAGGGGCTGAGGAGGACAGCTGCGGTGAGCAGGGGTGTTGGCAAGGCGAAGAGGTAGGAAGCTGAGGGGCTGAGGAGGACAGCTGCGGTGAGCAGGGCTGTGGGCAAGGAGAAGAGGTAGGAAGCTGAGTGGCTGAGGAGGACAGCTGCGGTGAGCAGGGGTGTTGGCAAGGAGAAGAGGTAGGTAGCTGAGGGGCTGAGGAGGACAGCTGCGGTGAGCAGGGGTGTGGGCAAGGAGAAGAGGTAGGAAGCTGAGGGGCTGAGGAGGACAGTTGCGGTGAGCAGGGGTGTGGGCAAGGAGAAGAGGTAGGAAGCTGAGGGGCTGAGGAGGACAGCTGCGGTGAGCAGGGCTGTGGGTATGGAGAAGAGGTAGGAAGCTGAGGGGCTGAGGAGGACAGCTGCGGTGAGCAGGTCT
The DNA here is from genome assembly GCF_046119375.1 of Phyllobates terribilis. Taxonomy (NCBI): domain Eukaryota; kingdom Metazoa; phylum Chordata; class Amphibia; order Anura; family Dendrobatidae; genus Phyllobates; species Phyllobates terribilis. Next base: position 1,271,863 of record NW_027363202.1, on the reverse strand, counting down.
GCGGGCAAGGGGAAGGAATAGGAAGCTGAGGGGCTGAGGAGGACAGCTGCGGTGAGCAGGGGTGTGGGCAAGGCGAAGAGGTAGAAAGCTGAGTGGCTGAGGAGGACAGCTGCGGTGAGCAGGGCAGGGGTGTGGGCAAGGAGAAGAGGTAGGAAGCTGAGGGGCTGAGGAGGACAGCTGCGGTGAGCAGGGCTGTGGGCAGGGAGAAGAGGTAGGAAGCTGAGGGGCTGAGGAGTACATCTGCAGTGAGCAGGGCTGTGGGCAATGGACTTAGTCTAAGGCATGATTAAAGTAGATTTTACAAAAAATTTTTTTTTGCTAAAATATTAAAACAGTAAGCTCCTTTTCAGCTCCTGTTTAAAAATGCCAGAGCATATCTCAAAAGTATTAATTAGATACCATAGTACATGAGCTCTTGACTGGCAGTGAAACTGTGAATTCAACATTTTATTATATGGAGGTAACCAATTCTGGTTTTCCAAAGTTAGAAAAAGTTGTTACAGGGGACGGTTCATGGAGTTTTTGCAACTTTTAAAAGGGCTCTCACAAACACTCTTGGAGCTAGCCACTTAGCTTAGCTTTGATGAACCGGGTCCACAGACTCTTCAGCTGGACATCACCACCAGCCCCAGCCTCACTAATATGCTTGGATGCATGCACCACACTTGCATCAACAGTGCCATCCACAGTGTAAGAGTGGTGACGCCTGATGAAAGAGGTTGCAGTTGGGGCAGTTTCAGACCAGAAGGTAACATTTTTATATCAGTGACCTTTGCAGCATTTTGGTTCTCCACTAGTGGAATTACCGGTGCCATACAAATGGCACCTTTAAAAACACAATCCAGGGCAATATACAGAACGGACTGACCCAGGCGTTTTGTTATGAAATGGTTACTGCTGTTCTCCTTCATCAGATTCAAGAGGCAGCAGACCTAGGTGATCACAATTATTTGACATGTTGAAAGTGTAAACTGTTAGGCTAAGTGCCCACGATGCAGAAATGAAGCAGAAAATTTCTGCAGCATTTCTGCATCTCCCTGGCAGAAAAAACGCGTGCAGATTGTGCATGCGTTTTCCCTGCAGAATACATGCGGATTCACATGCGTATCCACATGCATTAACGCATGTGTTTCCGCTTGCGGACTGACAAGCACTTTCCAGGCGATAGCATCACTTGGAAAGTGCTTGACAACTAGGTCACACTGTATAAATCCATGCAAACGGCATGGATTTATACAGTGTGACCGTAAAAAATAAAAAAAATAAAGCTATACTTACCCCCGATCCCCCGCAGCGTGTGCTGCCTCGCTCACCCTGGCTTCTTCCGGGTTGCCGGCACATCGCGAGACAGCCTGCGGTCACATGACCGCGACGTCATCTCAGGTCCTGGAAGGAGAAGCGCTGCCGGCAAGCAGAGAGAAGCCGCCGGACAGGTGAATATAAACTTTATTTTTTATTTTATTCTTTTTTTTACAGGTACTGTGGTACCCAGGTCTGGAGGAGAGTTTTCTCTCCTCCAGAACTGGGTACCATCCGCACATTGAGACGCATGTTATCCGCTTGTACAAATGTACAGACGTGGATATTATGCGTCTCAATGCAAGTCAATAGCGGCGCTTCCGCTGCGCTTCCGCAAAATTAATGAACATGCTGCGGATTTATTTGCGCTGCAGAAACGCTGCGGAAAAATCCGCAGCATGTGCATTGACATTGCTGAATGCCATTGGGAACCATGGGGTGCGGATTACCATGCGTTTTTGATGCGTTTCCGCTGCGGAAATTCCGCAGCATAAACGCATGAAAAACGCATCGTGTGCACGCAGCCTTATACACATCTTCTAAATAAGAACACCATCCCATCTGTAAAACATCAGGGTGGCAGCATCATGTTGTAGGGTTGTTTTGCTGCAGGAGGGACTGGTGCACTTCACAAAATAAATGGCATCATGAGAAAAGAAGACACAGGCGTGTCTCTGATTAACTCAGATGTTGCCAAAAAAATCAGAATCTTCCAAACACATGACATCATCATATGGGCAATCCAGAATTGTTTAAAGGCATTGTAATCTTAGTATATGTAAACTTTTGACTTTGTAGTAAGTAATAAAAATGCCTTAAAACATTCTCTCTCTCTCATTATTCTGACATTTGGCAAATATTAAAAATTTTGGTAATCCTAATTGACCTAAAACGGGAAATGTTTATTCTGATTTCATGTCAGATATTGAGAAAAACCTGCATATGTGTCTTTTTATATAGTGTACTGTATGTAAACTTCTGGTTTCAACTGTATCTGCAAAGCCAAGTTGTCAATTTAATAGGTCTCTAAGAGACACCCATATCTAGGGACAGTCTCCTACTAAGAAAACACTGATTTGGGTGGTCATATCATTTCACATTGATCATTAGCCAGAGGCACCACAGTCGCCACAGTCTTGGTTAAGCAATCTCATCCATTCATAGAAATCACTGATGCGAATGACAAATATATTCTAATTTGCCTGATCTGACACAAAGTTTTTTTTATAGGGGTTTACATCCCAAACCATACTCCTCCACTGCAATTAATGACATAATAAATGTGTTGATGTGTTGCCAATTACCAACTAGTTCCTTTCTACCGACTAGTATCATCTAATGATTATCTTCTTTTTAAATGAGATGAACACAACCTGTGACCTGGAGAACCAAATGCACCCCACAATGCTATTCTGTGTGTCACCCAAAACATCTGGTCACCGATATACAGTGCCTTGAAAAAGTATTCATACCCAGTGAACCTGTGACGCCCAGCTGCGCTTGGTATCACAGATCCTAGAAGAGTGCATTGATGGATTCCTCCACAAGAGGCCCCCATAAACATTCACACATCTCCACCTTCCACCTCAGACCAGCAGGGGGAGCCCATTAGGGATATAAATAGGGAAGGTGGAGCCAGGCAGTTCAGTTCCTCTGGAGAGTTCAGCTAGTACACATCTGAATACAGAGTCGAGCTCAGTCAGTCTGTTGAGAGAGTTTCTGCAGTAAGAGAATCCTGAGAGAGGTCAGTCTGCAGTGGAGCATAGTCCAGACTCAGTTGTAGCTCAGAATAGTGAGCTTTAGGTGTGCCGGCACCATAAGATCGGTGAAGCGCGGCAAGCTGCCATTAGTGTGAGTAGCCTAGTGAGGGCCCGAGTAGGCCGAAGGCGAGTGGAGAGTTAGTACATAGGGGGCAGAGGAGCTTACCTAGCTCACCCCGAATAATTTACCGGACACCGGGTCCTAAGCTTGCCGGGATCTCTACGACCCAGTAAGGTATAACCGGAATCCCTGGAGAACTACAAGTCCGAGGATCGCTAAAGTGCTGATACGTAACAGAGCCAGGAGACTCATAGGCCCTGCAAGCTCCGAGAAAAGGCCCTACTACAAGGTCAGCCAGCGCAGGGCAGAGACAAAGTTAGGCCTAGCTCCAGGCAGGTCAAAATCTTACTACGCAGAGGCAAGAAACAGGAGGCCCTACACCTGCTCATTGGGGAGGATCCTGATATGCACCCTTCACCCTACAGTGCTCCGGGATGTGCCTGATTTTCCATCAGTAAAAGGTACTGAAGTGACTATCGTGTCCGTCCCCGTTCTTGCTCTGACCCGGCTGAGTCTCGCCTGTCCTGCATCCCCCTCTCCGTACGCTGCCCTGAGGCCAAGCTCCACCTGTGGGGAGCTATGCCATCGAGCTGCCTTATCACCGGCCTCAGTGGGCTGCCGCAGCGCTGGTGATTCTCACCAGAAACCACAGGTGGCGTCACAAACTTTTATAAAATAAACAAATATCCACCCTTTTGAAGAGTGACCCCAGGGTACGTGCCCGGGAGCCGACCACCGCGACATCACCAAGGCGAGGCAAAGGCCCGGGTACCGACTTATCCCCATCCCCTGGGCTAGTCAAACCTTTCCACATTTTTTCATATTTCAACCACAAACTTAAATGTATTTGATTGGGATTATATGTGATATACCAACATAAAATAGCAAGTATTTATGAAGTGTAAAGGAAATAACACATGGTTTTCTAATTATTTTAAAAATATAAATCTGAAAATTGTGATGAACATTTGTGACGCCCCCAAGGGATGGGGACTCAGCGCCCGGGCCTTGCTGTTAGTTTTGAGGGATGCCGCGGTGGCCGGCTCCCGGGGCCGTACCCTGGGGTCACTCTTAAAAAAAAGCAAGGAATTGGGGGAAAGGTGTATGGGAAAAAGGGAAAGTTCGTGACGCCACCTGTGGTGTCTGGTGAGACTCACCAGCGCTGCTACAGTCCTCTGAGGCCGGTGGTTGGGCAGCTTAGTTGGTTCTGCTCCCCACAGGTGGAGCGGGGCCTCAGGGCAGCGTAGGAGAAGGGATGCAGGACAGAGGGGACCCAGCCGGGTCAAAGGAAGAATAGGCACACACACGACAGTTCACTTCAGTACCTTTACTTGTGGTGTTTTCAGGCACGATCCGCGGTACTGTAGGGTGAAGGGTGCATTTCAGGACTCTCCCCAGTGAGCGGGTGTGGGGCCTCCTGTTTCTTGCCTTTTCCTAGTAAGTTTATGACCTGCCTGAAGCTAGGCCTAACTTGGTCTCTGTCTTGCACCTGCTGACCTGGTGGTAGGGCCTTCTGTTGGAGTTCACACTCCCTGGTTTCTTGGGCCTCAGTGACTCCTGACCCTGGTATTACGGTCAGCTTTTGGTATTCCTGGGACATGTAGTTCACCAGGGATCCCGGTTGTTTCTGCTGGTCCTAGAGATCCTTGCAGACACGGACCCGGCGTTCGGTAAATTCTTATGGGGTGAGATGGTTAAGCTCCTCTGCCCCCTATGTAGCTCGCTTACTCCACTTGCCTTCGGCCTGCTCGGGGCCCTCACTAGGCTTCACACTGGCAGTAGGCCTCGCTACTTTTCACCGCTCTTATGGCGTCGGCACACCTTGGGCTCACTACCTGAGCTCAATGAGTCTGGACTGTGCTCCACTGCAGGATGGCTACTGCAGGAGCTCCTCTCAACAGGCTTCCTTCTACAGACTGGATCCTCAAAGACTGGAACTAGCTCTGTCCCAGAGGAAACTGTTCTCCAGACTGACTGCCTAGCTCCACCTTCCCTTTTTATATACCTAACGGCTCCCTCTGGTGGTCTGAGGTGGAAGGTGGAGGTGTGTGTATGCTATGAGGGCCTCTTGTGGAGGAATCTGTTCATGCACCCCTCTAGGCTCTGTGGCACCAATGCACAGCAGGGCGCCACATTCCCCACTAGCAAAGCTCAGTACTCCCAGAGTGAAGTACTTTTTATAACAACAATAATAACAATTTTCCCTTTATGGGAGGCACTTGCTTGAACGTTACATAATAAACATTATAAATAATAGACATATGTACAATAAGCAACCTCAGAATTCAAGTCTCTTTTGGTGAGGTTCCCTCACAGGATGTCCATCTCACAGGGCATAGTATTTGATAGCTTGAGGGACCTGTCCCAAACCATCAACGTAGGCCCTGGGGTGGCTGCAGGGCATGGCGATCCTGAGTTGGACCTCCGTTAGTGCCACTCCAGACAGGTTTTTCTTCTGAGGTCACATAAAGGGGCACTCCAAGGAGTGCAATTATTTACAAGAATCAGTTTTTGGGCTGCACATACTCCTCAGCCACTAAGTTCTGTATGTACCCTTACGGATAACTAAAGGCAACAAAGAAAAGTGTCCATTTCACTTAAATTGTCCATTGTAAAGCAAAACACAAGTTAATAAATACATACATGAAAATACACAACATAATACCCCAGGGGCACTATTTACACTGTCAGAGTTTCCTTCTTTACTTTCTGTATCTGACAGGGGTCTGACCTCGTGTGCTACGTGTCGACCTACGTGGTACTGGGATGCATGAGGCACTAGTATTTGCACTACCTCCCATTCTGTCAGTTCTAAGTGCTGGGGAACTGCAGGGTTGCCTTAACCTCTCTAAGGGACTGGCGAGTATACCATTGGCTGGGCCTTCTTGCTCTGCTCCAACCAGGGATTCTTCTTGAGCAGGCTCTTCTGAAGCACTTACAGGCTCTACTTGCTGTGGAGGGTCTTCTGCCTGTTGAAATAAGTGGATCACAGGTATTATTACTGCTCCTCCTAGTTGAGGCCAATCTGCCGGGAAATCTCCTAAGTCAGTATGGAGTACTGCTTCTTTAGCCTCCTCCAGTACGGTGAGAGGCACTTCTTCTTGGGGCTTTAGCAGGTCTGGACACAACTTCAGATGGTCTCTAGATAGCATTGCAGTCGTTCTTCCTCCGTCCTTATTAATTAGACAGGTCTTCCTGTTACCAAATCTTGAATTTAACACAGTGTAGGGTTCTCTCTCCCACTGGTCATCAAGTTTGTGGTTTCTCCTTTTTCTTTTTAACACCACTTCTCCTGGTGTGAAGGGTTCTGCGGGCGCACTTTTATTGTAGTTTGCTTCCTGCTTGTCCCTCACATGAGTGAGACTGTCTTCGACACAAGCCTGTACTCTTCTGTACTGCTCTTGTCTGGTCGTGTCCCAGTCCTCAGTGGACATATCTGCTTCTGGTTCCACTACACCTAGCTCCAGGTCCATGGGCAACTTCCCGGGTCTGGCTCGCATGAGATATGCTGGAGTACAATTGGTGGAACTCACAGGTATGTGGTTGTACAGATCTACCAGGTCAAGTAGTACGTCTGGCCACTGATTTCTCTCCTCTAGTGGTAAGGTCTTCAGCAGGTCGATGACGATGTTCTTCATCTTTTCACAGAGACCGTTGGTTTGGGGGTGGTACGGTGTGGTCCGGATCTTTTTACACCCGTACAGATGGCAGAACTCCTTGAACAATTCATCCTCGAAGGCTGGGCCTTGAGCCGTCAGCACCTGCTCCGGGTTTCCATGGGGCCTGCAAAAGTACGCCTGAAACGTCTTCGCCGCAGTTTCTGCCGTTAGATCCTTGACGGGGGCGACCACCAGGAACCGAGAGTAGCGATCCACCATGGTCAGGCTATAGGAATATCCTGACCTGCTGGGTGACAGCTTGACATGATCCATGGCCACGATCTCCAAAGGTCGAGTTGTCTTGATGGGTTGCAGGGGTGCCTTCTGGCTGCTGTAGTCATTTCTTCTGAGGCTACAGGGTCCACAATTCCAGCACCACCTCTCAATGGAACTGCGCATTCCTACCCAATAAAACCAACACTTCAGCAGGGTTTCTAGCTTCTTCCAGCCAAAGTGCCCCGCCTGATCGTGGCAGGCTTCCAAAACCATATGGATGTCTGTCTTTGGCACTACGATCTGCCATACCATCTCATGGGTTTTAGGGTTGACGTACCTCTGGCACAGCTTCTCTCTATAGATGAACAGCCGGTGATGCGCCCCCTGGGCCGTGGGGTACCCGGAGCCTGTAGATGCTGGGGGTTGTAGTCACCGTGGCGGTGACCCGGTCCGTGACCCAGGTGGTCAACCTAAGGGTAGTTTATGTATATCTGTTATGTATAGTCCGACTACGCCACCTGTGGAATGCGGTTATTGGGAACCGCCGCTGCGAAGCAGTCCGCTGAAGCTGGTGGTATGTGCAGCAAGGTGATGTAACTCCCCACAGGAAGAGTGGAGATTCAGGGCAGCGTGTATGGATGATGGTGGTGGTAGTGCAAGGTATCAGTAATGACAACACGGAGTCTTTGCAGTGCAGTCCCAGGGTCTTTACTGTTGGCAATTATATGGGCCCCAACGGGAGTACCGGCTAGTGATGAGGGCCTGATCAGTCTGGGAACAATCTTAGAGTCCTCCTGGCCAGGTGAAGTTGTAGGCCTGCCGTTCTGACTATACTTTTTGGGCTATCCCGCTTATAGTCGTGTTGTAGCCCACGTTCCTGAGTGTAACGTGCTGCGCTCACCCGTATGGCTGGCGACTCGGGCCTTGTGTATTCCTCACTCCTCTGTGGCGGTACAGGTCCTTTCGTGTGGCTGAGCCTCCTGGCTTCTGTTGGGCCAGGAGACCTGCAATCTCCTGCCCTGCGGTATCTGCTGCTGGATATGCAATGCCCACAGCCTCGGACTCCGGTCCTATGTGGATACTATCCAGGACGAGCTAACTCCAGCTCCAGTCCCTGGCTCTTTACTCCTTCGTGTCCTACTTGACTCCACACACTGAACTCTAGACTCAGACTCCCTAACACCGCCTCCAGATCCAGTTATAAAGGGCAGGATCCTCCCCTTTCTGGTCTGGGGCAGGAGGTGTTGCATGTAATGTGTTCCTGACCAGGAAACTCCTGCTTTGCTCCCAGACATGGTATTACTACCACTGTGGCAACCAGACCCTCTGGGGTGCCACATTCCCCCCCTAGTAAATTTCAATACTCTGGGACTGAGCATATTTTGCAAAAATATAACAGATAACAATAAACAATAGCAATAACAATACATGAACATATTTACAGGCATTACAGTCCTTATAGGTCACGGTATCATCCGTAACCAGGTGTCCATTTCACCCAACAAGGTACAGTTGTAGAATGGGGGACGTGTCCAAAACAAACCCCAAAGTTGGCCTTGGGCGTGGCTGCAAGGCTTAGGCAGTCCCGTTGGACCACAAGTGGGGCCACACCAGACAGGTTTTTGTTCCGTGGTCTGTTGCAAGGGGGGCACTTTATAGGTGCAATTATTTACAGGGCAAGTTTTTGGTTACTCACTGTCCATAACCTGAAAGTCTTTGAACCCTGTCGGGTAACTGGAAAAACATAATCAGTACACACATATAAAACATTTCAACATTTGCAATACTACAGTTATGGGTTACATCTAAATCCTCCAGCGAGCAGGGATTTGACCTCTGGTGCTTCTGGTAGATCTACGTAACACACTGTCTATCTGTGTTCTACCTTGGTCCCCTATATTTACCCCTGGTGTGGTGGGTTCAATGTTCACCACACTACAGGTGTTTGGAGGTGTCTCTGGTAGGTTGAGCAGCTCCCTATGGATCCTTTGGCTTACCGTGGGTATGACAGGTTCGCTACTAGCAGAGAGTAGATTCTCCTGGTCTGCCGATGAGGAATCTTCTGTCTCTGGGGCCAATGGTTCTTCCAACTCTACTGGGACTTCTACAGCTCCCTGAGGGGCTGGTTGGAGAAATGTAAGGACTGGCACAACAATGGCATTATTCACTTGCGTCCATGACCGGGGAAATTCTCCGAGTACTGTGCTGACCATTCCTTCCACTTCCTCTGCGGGTTGAGGGATATCTTGGCCTTCTTCAGCATGCTGTAGTTGCTCAGGACATTTCTTCAGGTGGTCTCTGGAAACTGTTGCTGTCGTTTCTCCTCCATCCTTACTTATGATGTACACCTTGGTGTTATCATGACTTGATGGTAGAATGGTATACGGCTCTTTTTCCCACTGGTCATCCAATTTATGGAGCCGCCTTTTTCTCTTTAGGACTTGCTTTCCAGGTGACAAGGGGGTTGCTGGTGCATGTTGATTGTAAGGCCTCTCTTGCCTTTCTCTTGCTTGGGACAGACTTCTTTCAGCACTTTCCTGTACCTTACGGTATTGTAGTTTCCGCTCAGTATCTCAATCCGCATCTGGTGAGGCGTCCTCTGGTGTCAGAACTGCCATATCCAGATCGATGGGCAGCTTACCAGGTCTTGCTCTCATCAGGTAAGCAGGTGTGCAGTTGGTGGAATTCACTGGAATGTGATTGTAGAGATCCACCAGGTCTGGCAACTTTTCTGGCCACAGGCTACGTTCCTCCAGGGGCAACGTCTTCAGTAGGTCTATCACCACCTGATTCATCTTTTCACACATCCCGTTGGTCTGGAGATAATAAGTAGAGATGAGCGTTGTTCTACTCGAACTGTTCGCCAATCTCAAATTCGAGCTGTTTTGGTCGGTGTTCGAGCCGGTCGGCGAACACGAACAATTTGAGAAAAATTCGGCTGTTCGAGGTTATGTTCGATAACTGTTCGTGCACCAAAATCATAACTGGATTTTTTCTCAGTAATGATGAAAATTAATGTTAATACGCAGTTTGAGTGTACAGCGGGGCGGGGGGAGGGGCAGGGGATGGATCTCTGCAGGAACAATGAAGATCTCCATTTTTTTTTCTCTTTCCCGCATTTGCAGTGGGGAGGTGCAATCTGTCAGCCTATCAGCAGCGCACACACGGAGCGAAGTGCTTTTTTTCACACAAGCAAGGGCATGTGTGATTGGCAGTGTATGTCACATGTCCTTGCCCTATAAGACCAAGCCATTTTCCCCGTCGCCACCATTTTCTCACTGCTGCAGCTGCGTGTTAGACGGCACCGCTGTTGCTGTGTGTGCTATACCTTGTTAATTTCAAGCCAATTTTCGCACAAATATACAGATAGCTTGGGAGTAGGGAATAGTTGTGATTGCAGTCCTTTTAAGGACTAGGTTACAGCATTTCCTGCGACTTTTATCAGGGAGGTCTGTGCTCTTAAATAGATAGGTTGTGGGAGTAAAGACTAATTGTAATTGGAGTCCTTTTCAGGACTAGGTTACATGAGTTCCTATCAGTTTTTGCCAGGCAGGTCTGTGCCAGTGCTGTGCAAGTTTTTTTCACAGCATTTGGCTGAATCTAGCAAAGCTAATCCTTTTTGGCCTATTGCAGAGTGTGTTAGTCAGTGGAGTAGCCTATCTGTGTTGCAAGATATAACACCTGTGTATAGAATACCAATTTTTTTACTGCACCTAGTGAAGTAAAATCTTTTGGGCATAGCATCATTCTATTAGTCCATCTATACTGACCTCCATCAGGTTGCAAACTGAATATAATTTTTTTCTGCATCTAGCTCTGAAAAAATATTTGGGCTTCTAGCGGTGTGTGAGACTTGGTCTATTAGTCCATCTATACTGACCTCCATCAGGTTGCAAATTAAAAATAATTTTTTTCTGCATCTAGCTCTGAAAAAATATTTGGGCTTCTAGCAGTGTGTGGGACTTGGTCTATTAGTCCATCTATACTGACCTACATCAGGTTGCAAACTGAATATAATTTTTTTCTGCATCTAGCTCTGAAAAAATATTTGGGCTTCTAGCGGTGTGTGGGACTTGGTCTATTAGTCCATCTATACTGACCTCCATCAGGTTGCAAATTAAAAATAATTTTTTTCTGCATCTAGCTCTGAAAAAATATTTGGGCTTCTAGCAGTGTGTGGGACTTGGTCTATTAGTCCATCTATACTGACCTACATCAGGTTGCAAATTAAAAATAATTTTTTTCTGCATCTAGCTCTGAAAAAATATTTGGGCTTCTAGCGGTGTGTGGGACTTGGTCTATTAGTCCATCTATACTGACCTCCATCAGGTTGCAAATTAAAAATAATTTTTTTCTGCATCTAGCTCTGAAAAAATATTTGGGCTTCTAGCAGTGTGTGGGACTTGGTCTATTAGTCCATCTATACTGACCTCCATCAGGTTGCAAATTAAAAATAATTTTTTTCTGCATCTAGCTCTGAAAAAATATTTGGGCTTCTAGCGGTGTGTGGGACTTGGTCTATTAGTCCATCTATACTGACCTCCATCAGGTTGCAAATTAAAAATAATTTTTTTCTGCATCTAGCTCTGAAAAAATATTTGGGCTTCTAGCAGTGTATGGGACTTGGTCTATTAGTCCATCTATACTGACCTACATCAGGTTGCAAATTAAAAATAATTTTTTTCTGCATCTAGCTCTGAAAAAATATTTGGGCTTCTAGCGGTGTGTGGGACTTGGTCTATTAGTCCATCTATACTGACCTCCATCAGGTTGCAAATTAAAAATATTTTTTTTCTGCATCTAGCTCTGAAAAAATATTTGGGCTTCTAGCAGTGTGTGGGACTTGGTCTATTAGTCCATCTATACTGACCTACATCAGGTTGCAAATTAAAAATAATTTTTTTCTGCATCTAGCTCTGAAAAAATATTTGGGCTTCTAGCAGTGTGTGGGACTTGGTCTATTAGTCCATCTATACTGACCTACATCAAGTTGCAAATTAAAAATAATTTTTTTCTGCATCTAGCTCTGAAAAAATATTTGGGCTTCTAGCAGTGTGTGGGACTTGGTCTATTAGTCCATCTATACTGACCTCCATCAGGTTGCAAATTAAAAATATTTTTTTTCTGCATCTAGCTCTGAAAAAATATTTGGGCTTCTAGCAGTGTGTGGGACTTGGTCTATTAGTCCATCTATACTGACCTCCATCAGGTTGCAAATTGAATAAAAAAAATTTCTGCATCTAGCTCTGAAAATATATTTGGGCTTCTAGCGGTGTGTGGGACTTGGTCTATTAGTCCATCTATACTGACCTCCATCAGGTTGCAAATTAAAAATAATTTTTTTCTGCATCTAGCTCTGAAAAAATATTTGGGCTTCTAGCAGTGTGTGGGACTTGGTCTATTAGTCCATCTATACTGACCTCCATCAGGTTGCAAATTAAAAATAATTTTTTTCTGCATCTAGCTCTGAAAAAATATTTGGGCTTCTAGCGGTGTGTGGGACTTGGTCTATTAGTCCATCTATACTGACCTCCATCAGGTTGCAAATTAAAAATATTTTTTTTCTGCATCTAGCTCTGAAAAAATATTTGGGCTTCTAGCAGTGTGTGGGACTTGGTCTATTAGTCCATCTATACTGACCTCCATCAGGTTGCAAATTAAAAATAATTTTTTTCTGCATCTAGCTCTGAAAAAATATTTGGGCTTCTAGCGGTGTGTGGGACTTGGTCTATTAGTCCATCTACACTGACCTCCATCAGGTTGCAAATTAAAAATAATTTTTTTCTGCATCTAGCTCTGAAAAAATATTTGGGCTTCTAGCAGTGTGTGGGACTTGGTCTATTAGTCCATCTATACTGACCTACATCAGGTTGCAAATTAAAAATAATTTTTTTCTGCATCTAGCTCTGAAAAAATATTTGGGCTTCTAGCAGTGTGTGGGACTTGGTCTATTAGTCCATCTATACTGACCTACATCAGGTTGCAAATTAAAAATAATTTTTTTCTGCATCTAGCTCTGAAAAAATATTTGGGCTTCTAGCAGTGTGTGGGACTTGGTCTATTAGTCCATCTATACTGACCTCCATCAGGTTGCAAATTAAAAATAATTTTTTTCTGCATCTAGCTCTGAAAAAATATTTGGGCTTCTAGCAGTGTGTGGGACTTGGTCTATTAGTCCATCTATACTGACCTCCATCAGGTTGCAAATTGAATAAAAAAATTTTCTGCATCTAGCTCTGAAAAAATATTTGGGCTTCTAGCGGTGTGTGGGACTTGGTCTATTAGTCCATCTATACTGACCTCCATCAGGTTGCAAATTAAAAATAATTTTTTTCTGCATCTAGCTCTGAAAAAATATTTGGGCTTCTAGCAGTGTGTGGGACTTGGTCTATTAGTCCATCTATACTGACCTCCATCAGGTTGCAAATTAAAAATAATTTTTTTCTGCATCTAGCTCTGAAAAAATATTTGGGCTTCTAGCGGTGTGTGGGACTTGGTCTATTAGTCCATCTATACTGACCTCCATCAGGTTGCAAATTAAAAATAATTTTTTTCTGCATCTAGCTCTGAAAAAATATTTGGGCTTCTAGCAGTGTGTGGGACTTGGTCTATTAGTCCATCTATACTGACCTACATCAGGTTGCAAATTAAAAATAATTTTTTTCTGCATCTAGCTCTGAAAAAATATTTGGGCTTCTAGCGGTGTGTGGGACTTGGTCTATTAGTCCATCTATACTGACCTCCATCAGGTTGCAAATTAAAAATAATTTTTTTCTGCATCTAGCTCTGAAAAAATATTTGGGCTTCTAGCAGTGTGTGGGACTTGGTCTATTAGTCCATCTATACTGACCTACATCAGGTTGCAAATTAAAAATAATTTTTTTCTGCATCTAGCTCTGAAAAAATATTTGGGCTTCTAGCAGTGTGTGGGACTTGGTCTATTAGTCCATCTATACTGACCTACATCAGGTTGCAAATTAAAAATAATTTTTTTCTGCATCTAGCTCTGAAAAAATATTTGGGCTTCTAGCAGTGTGTGGGACTTGGTCTATTAGTCCATCTATACTGACCTCCATCAGGTTGCAAATTAAAAATAATTTTTTTCTGCATCTAACCCAGCCAATAGTTTTGGCCTAATACCACAGTTTGGCCACTCAGCTCTGCTCGGTTACCATCCATTGTTTTTTTGTGCAAACAACTCCAGAGTTGTGAATTAGTTAACCACCAAAATGAGTGGAAAAAGGCCTGCTGCTGGTGGAAAGGGGAATAGGCGTGTTGGGAAGGGGAAAAAAGGTTGTGTCCGTGGGGTAGGTGCAGAAGAAAGACCATCTTCCAGCCAAACTAAAATGTCTACTTCTTTTAGCGGACAATGTGATAAGATCCCTTTCTTACGGCCACGCCAATCGCTACAAATTCCAGATGAGGCACAAAAACAGCAGGTGCTTCAACGGATATCAAGTGCTCCTTTAAGTGGGCTCTCCTCCACATCAACTTCAACATCACAAATACTCCAGTCCTCAAAGGTGTCACCCAAATCGCACTTGCTTCCTCACAGCTCCCAAATCTCCAGCTGCCCGTCTGAGTGTGAGGTAGAACAGATGGTTGAGTCTGCAGAGCTGTTTACTCATACTATAGCCTGGGAATCAGAGGTCGACTCCAGCGCTTCTGTGAATCCAGACGAGGAAATGATCTGCACTGATGCCCAGAATCTTTATGAGTCGGATCCAGGACCAGACGCAGAAGGTTCTGACCATAATGTAGACCCTCATTCCCAAACTGTAACTCCTGTTGGTGGAGACAATGAGGAAGACGATGATAAGACTCAAATACCTGATTGGAGCGACAACTTTAGTTTTTTGTCAGGGCAGGAACAGGTTGGCTCTGAGGACGACGGGTGTGATAACGCACAGGGTGATGATGATGAGGTCGGAGATCCCACTTACTGTCAACCCACAGTCAGCCAAGAGATGAGGTCAGCAGAGGAGGTGGAGGAAGATGCTAGTGATGACGAGGTCAGGTTGCGCCTTCCTGGACAGAGACGTAGTACTGGAAGCACGTCAACAACTGCATCCTCAAACACAACTCTGCCTCTCACCACAAGTCGTGGTGGCTCTTCAGGTCGCATGGGTGCTAAGCCTTGCATAGCCTGGGCATTTTTTCAGATCGATAAAGATGACCCAACTCGTGTTATCTGTAACATTTGTCAGCAAAAGCTAAGTAGAGGCCAAAAAATACATAGTTTGAGTACTTCATGCATGAACCGGCACATGGACATGAAGCATAAGTTGCAGTGGGAAGCTCAGTGTGCTACAATGTGGCCTAGCCGGCCGGGCCAATCACCGTCTGCCATATCTTGTGCATCCGCGGCCTCTTCATCCTCTGTGACTGGGGGGACAGCAGTCACACCTGTTTTGGGGCGCAGACCTGCCACCTCTTTACCCGCAACAGCCAGCGTGATTGGCAGGTCATCATTTTCTTTGGAGGTGGTAACACCAGCTGGTGTTGAGCGCTGTCCGACATCGATAGCACCACCTTTGGATCAAGGCAACCTAACATGTCCGCCTGCATCTTCCTCACAGACCGGCAGTTTGCCGGGGACACCCTTATCAACCCCGTCTAAGCACAATAGCCAGCCCTCGGTCCCTCAGATGTGGACAAGTAAAAGACCATTTCCTCCTAGCCATGAGAAAGCTAAGAGGTTGAATTTCACCATCTGCAAGCTCTTGGCTACAGAAATGCTGCCTTTCCGCCTGGTGAACACAGAGGATTTTCGAGACCTTATGTCCGTCGCAGTGCCCCAGTACCAGATGCCCAGTCGGCACTACTTCTCAAAGAAAGGTGTGCCTGCGCTCCACCAGCATGTCGCACACAACATCACCGCTTCTTTGAGAAACTCTGTGTGTGACAGGGTGCATTTCACCACAGACACTTGGACGAGTAGGCATGGACAGGGGCGTTACATGTCGCTGACTGGGCACTGGGTAACTATGGTGACAGCAGGACAAGGGGCTGCTGTCCAAGTCTTGCCGTCCCCACGAGTTGTGCGTCAATCCTCTTTATGTCAAAGTTCCTCCACTGCTTCTGCCTCCTCAACCTCCTCTCGGTCTTCCACCTGCACCCAAAGCCTGTCTGGTCATGCCACAAGCTTTCTAACTGCGCAGAAGGGATCCTGCACACCTCCTTACTATGCTGGCAGTAGGGCTCAACGTCATCAGGCGGTTTTTACATTGAAATGTCTGGGAAATGTGAGTCACACAGCTGAGGAGTTGTGGTCAGCTCTGGAGAACCAATTTCATGAATGGTTGTCTCCACTGGACCTGAAACCAGGGAAGGCCGTGTGCGACAATGCTGCAAACCTGGGTGCGGCCCTTCGCCGGGGCAATGTCACACACGTGCCTTGTATGGCTCACGTGTTGAACCTGGTTGTCCAGCAATTTTTAGCCCACTATCCCAGACTAGATGGCCTTCTGCAGAGGGCATGGTCACTGTGTGCTCACTTCCGCCGTTCGCATCCCGCAGCTCAGCGACTTACATCTCTACAGAAGTCGTTGGGCCTGCCACTTCACCGGCTAAAATGCGATGTGCCTACCCGGTGGAATTCAACTCTGCACATGTTGCAGCGACTGTGGCAGCACTGACAAGCCCTGGTGCAATACGTTCTGACGTATAGCCTGGGCCAACGAGATTCAGAGGTGGGGCAAATCACGCTGGAGGAGTGGTCTCAGATCAGGGACCTATGCACCCTTCTGCACAGTTTTGAAATGGCGACGAAGATGTTTAGTGCTGACGATGCCATTATCAGCATGACTATTCCGGTGATTTACATGCTGGAGCACATGTTAAACAGAATTCGGAGTCAGGTGGTGGCACAAGAGGAGGTGGAGGAAGTAGAGGAGGAGGAGTTGTATGCGGAAGGGCTAACATCTGCAAGGTCCAGTCGGTCGGCAGCACCAAGGCGGCAGGCATGTGAGGGTGGGGGAGATGGTTTTACCAGGGCGCATGGTAGCAGCCAAACTAGTGAGGAAGGTGCAGGAGCCCAGGAAGAAGTGGAGGACGAACTGATGGAAGACTCATCAGATGAGGGAGACCTTGATCACATTTCTGTTGTGCGAGGTTGGGGGGAGAGGACAGAGGAAGGAAGCATGATTGTTACCTCGCCACCAACACAACAGGGACTTGGTGCTCCTGGATGCGCAACACACATGAGTGCCTTCTTGCTGCACTACCTGCAACATGACCCTCGAATTGTGAGAATTAGAAATAATCCTGACTACTGGGTTGCCACACTGTTAGATCCCCGGTACAAAAGTAAATTTGCAGAAATTATTCCTGCCATAGAAAGGGATGCACGCATGCAGGAGTATCAGCAGAGACTGTTGCAGAATCTTACATGTGCTTTTCCACAAAATACCAGTGGTGCACGTAGTGAATCTCACAGTTCCAACTTGCCAACCGTGGGACCGTCAAGTGTTCAGCACTCAAACCGTAACAGAACCACAGTATCTGCTGGTAACATCAATTTTGCGGAATCATTTCACCACTTTTTTAGCCCATCCTTTGCAAGGCCACAGGAGACAAGAAGTCTGACACATAGTCAACGCCTAGAGACGAAGGTACAGGAGTATCTCCAAGTAAACATTGAAGCCACGACTGTGTCACTGGACCCTTGCTCTTTTTGGGCTTCCAATCTGGATAAATGGCCGGAGCTAGCCACTTACGCCTTGGAGATCTTGTCATGCCCCGCAGCCAGCGTTCTGTCTGAACGTGTGTTCAGCGCTGCTGATGGTGTGCTGACAGATAAGCGCACGCGGCTCTCCACTGATAATGTAGACAGACTCACGTTCATAAAGATGAACAAATCATGGATCCGAAACGACTTTTCTACCCCTGTGTCATCCTGGGGAGAGTAAAAGCTTGATGATTGGTTAAAATCACCCTACCAACCGTTTTAAGCTTTCAAATTACTAATCATGTTTATCTGTATCTTGACTGGAAAATAATTTGGGCTTTGTAGCAGTGTGCAGCACTGATCCTATTAGGCCATCTATACTAAAGCTTCACCAGATTTAAAATTAAAAATAATTTTTAGCTGCATCTAGCCCGGAAAATAATTTTGGGGCTCCGAGATGCGCAAGGCACATAAGTGCCTTCTTGCTGCACTACCTGCAGCATGACCCTCATATTGTCAGAATTCGAAGTAATCATGACTACTGGGTTGCCACACTCTTAGATCCCCCAAACTTTTCGATCAACCTTTTCATTTTAATAAAGACCAAAAAAATGGTCATTTTTGAAATTATAAGCATTAGCAGGTTGTTAGAAACTGAAATCAAACAGTTTTCAACTCAAAACTTTATTCTAGGTGATGTTACATTTTCACATAGGACCCCTTGTTCGAAAGGAGCTTCTGAACTCTCTCGTCCATTGAATTTGTCAGGTTTTGGATGGTTTCTGCTTCAATTGTTTTGCATGAGGACAGAATACCCTCCCAGAGCTGTTGCTTAGATGTGAACTGCCTCCCGCCATCATAGACACTCCTTTTAATGATGCTCCAAAGGTTCTGAATGGGGTAGAGGTCAGGGGAGCATGGGGGTCACACCATAAGTTTGTCCCCTTTTATGCCCATATCAGCCAGAGATGCAGATGTTTTATGTGCAGCATGAGATGGTGCATTATCATGCAGAAAAATGATCTTGCTGTGAAATACACGGTTCTTCTTCTTGAACCATGGCAGGAAGTGCTGTTTGAGAAAATCCACATACATTATGGAGTTCATCTTTAGCGCCTTCAGGGATCCTAAAGGGGCCGACAATCTCTCTCCCCATGATTCCAGCCCAAAACATTACTCCACCTCCTCCTTGTTGGCGCTGTAGCCGTGTTTGCGTGGGGTGTCCATCAACCAGCCATCCTCCACTCCATCCATCTGGACCATCGAGCGCTGCACGGCACTCATCCGTGAACAAAACAGTTTTGAAATCAGTCTTCATGTAATGTTTGGCCCACTGGAGCCGTTTCTGCTTGTGTGAAGTGGATAGAGGAGGTCGACAGGATGGCGCATGCACAGCTGCAAACCTCTGAAGGACCCTGCATCTTGTTGTTCGGGGGACGTTGGAGGCACAAGCAGCTTCAAAAACTTGTCTGCTGCTATGACAAGGCTTTTTTGCCGCTGCTCTTTCAACCTGACGTAATTGCCTGTAGGAAAGAGTCCTCAATTTGCCCTTATCAGCACGCACACGTGTGTACTGTGAATCAGCTACATACTTCTTGATTGCCAGGACACTTCATCCTGATCATCGCACAATGTTGATTGTAGTCATGCCTTGACCTAAACACTCCACAATTTGTTGCTTCTCAGCAGCCGACACATCCTTTTTCTTTCCCATTTTGGCAGAAAATGTAGGCTGCTTAATAATGTGAGAGAGCCTTCTTAAGTAGTCTTGCCTTTCATTGGACACACCTGCCAAACTAATTAGCACAGGTGTCTGCAATTGCTTACAGTGATATAAAGAGCCCTGACACACATCACCATCAATGAGTTTAACTGACAAACAAACAAATTCTTCCCTTATCACTCCTAAACACTTTTTGTATAATAATTTGGAACGCAGTGTACATGTGCTTTTCCACAAAACACCAGTGGTTCACGTAGTGAATCTTACAGTTCTAACTTGCCAACCGTGGTCTGTATGGAGTTGTTCAATAAAGGGCCCAAAATTAAGATAACATAGATGGGAGAGGTCTCTATGAATAGGAATTCCTAAGTATTTGATACCCTGTGAGGGCCAGGCAAAGGGAAAGTTGGACTGGATGGAATCCTATATGGATTTGGGGAGGGAGACATCGAGGGCCTCAGACTTCGCTGCATTGATTTTAAAATTTTACCATGTAACAAAGTGATCTATTTCAGCCATAACAGCATGGATGGATATATGTGATTGAGTGATATATACTAGGACATCATCAGCAAATAGAGAGCACTTGTACTCGGTGCCTCCCACCTCAATCCACCTAATATTGGGGTTATGGCGAATTGATGAGAGCAGGTGCTCCGTCACTAGGATGTATAAGAGAGGGGACAGAGGACATCACTGCCTTGTCCCATTGGTGATTGTGAAAGGTGATGAAAATGTTCTGACGCACCCCCTGGGCCTTGGGACACCCGGAGCCGGACCCTTTTTGGTGGATGCTGGTGGTTGCAGTCTTCGTGGCGGCGACCCAGTTCCGTGGCTCAGGGCGGTCAAACCAGTGGCGGAACTATTTATGTGGTTTTCATGTTTAAATGTCCGACTACGCCACCCGTGGATTGCGGTCAGAGTGAACCGCCGCTACAGGGCAGACCACTGAGGCTAGTGTTGTGGGTGCAGCAGAGCGTAGCATAACTCCCCACGGGAGGAGTATAGCCTCAGGGCAGTGTATGCGGAGGATGGGGGTGATGGTGCAGGGCAGCAGCAGTAACGACACGGAGTCAGTGATGCAGTTCAGGGCCTTTACTCACAGTTCTTATTATCCAGACCACGTCTGCAGGTAACGGCTGCCCACGTCGTACTGTGCTCACCAGGTGAGGGGCTCAGACAACTCCCAGATAACTTTGGAGCACTTCACAGGACCCCCTTTGTGTGTCCTTTGTCTGGCCTTTCTTACCAACACTTCTGTCCGGCTGCCTCGGGCCTCCTCTTGGTAAACTTGGCGCCAGTTTCCCTGACCCTATGTGGTGCCTTCCTAGCGGGTGTAGCGAGGGGCTGCGCCACATAAAATGTCAGAGCCTCCGGTTTCTAGCTGAGGGTCGTTTCCTGCCTCCACTAGTTCGGGGACCGGTCTCCCCCTTTGGCCTGACCCCTCCACGCAGGTGGATTCGGGCGTGCGGTGGCGACTCGCCCGTCCGCACCCCTGGGATCCCTTCATTCCTCGTTCCTGGAGCCTTCTCCGCTCCTCTTCCTTCCTTCTCCCTCTTCCAGGCCTGGGCCTCTGTTACTAGGCCCGCCTCCGGAGCAGAGCTCATGCAGAGCCCCTGCTCCCTGCCACTTCTGCTCAGACTTCTCTGCACTGAACTAAGATGGTGCCCACCTTTTATACTCCCTTCTCAATGCACCCAGGAACTGCTTCCTCCCTGCTCCTGCACTACAGGGTTCCCCTTCCTCAGTGTTCCCTCCCCCCACTCCAGCCAGGGACAGGAACTGTCGTGCCCATCTCAGGGGCATATTGGTCGCCCTGCCCCACGGCAATGTGGTGTAATGCATGCAGGTGTCGGGTCCTGATCCACACTCCATCCTTACCTGAGAGTGAGATATCACACCTCTGGGTGAGGTGCAATACGTCTTTAGCAACCGAGCCCTCAGGGTGCTACAGTTCCATTCATCTTCAGCCTAGGTGACGTATTGCGATACAGGGCCGTGATTTTGGCTATAAAAGGGTCCCCTAGACCCCTACCCCAAGCTTTTTAAGAGAATCATATATGGCGTGCCAGGAGACTCTATGGAATGCTTTCTCAGCATCCAACGAGAGTATCTAATTACAAATTTTTAACTGCATCTAGCCCAGGAAATACTTTGTGCCTAGTAGCAGTGTCTGCTAGTAAGCGGATTATCCCGGCTGTTAAGCAAGCTGCACCACCTGTAGTTTAGACACTTAATTTTTTCAAAGGAAATGCTTCGGGACCATGGGATACTTAGTGAAGAGCATCAGGAGGCACCCCAAGGCATAGGGGCTGGGACTGGCAGTAGGATGCCTTGCGGTGGACAGCCGAGCTCGATCCTTATAAAAGCTTTTTAACTGCAGCAGCTTTAGTGGACGCTACTGGAGCTGGAATTACCGCGGCTGCTGGCATGAGACTTGCCCTCCAATAGATCCTTGTAAATGGATTTAAAGTGTATTCATTCAAATTAGAGAGACAATTTAAATTAAAAAGCTTAGAGCTGCCTCCACCACAGTGGGGCTCGCTCGACCCACCAGCGGACAGGCACCAGTATTGGGAGAGGGGGGCTGGCCGTCAGGGTTCACCGCGGCTCTGGCACAAACCCGGCGACACGGAGGTGGCACGGGCAGGAGCGGACTGGCCGTGTCGGCTTCTCACTTTTTGGATTTTAGAAGGGCATGACATGCCTATATCTGTGTCTCCCCCTCCTTTTACTCCTCCACCTCTTTTATTTTCGCATGACTATATGTACTTGTCACTTTTCCATGTGTTAGTTATGTCTTCTGAGCAGTTTGTCAGCTTTTGGACACCTTTGAAGGTGTTTTCTATGTGTTTCTATGTGTTTTTGTTTGCCTGCCATTGGTTTTAACGGTGTTCGAAGGTGTTCGACGAACAGTTCGACGAACAGTTCGGCGAACACACGGGTGTTCGACGAACCGAACCGAACTCGAACACTACGGGGGTGGCTCAACACTAATAATAAGGAGTTGTACGGATCTTCTTGCAGCCGTACAGGTTGCAGAATTCCTGGAATACTTCTGCTTCGAAGGCCGGACCTTGGTCAGTTAGCACACGTTCTGAGTAACCATGCGGGCGGCAGAAGTGCTGTTGGAAAGCTCTGGCTGCTGTCTGAGCCGTTTGGTCCTTGACTCTCACTACTACCAGGAACCGGGAGTAGTGGTCTACGATGGTGAGAGCGTAGACTTAGCCTGACCTGCTCAGGGATAGCTTCACATGGTCCAGGGCTACCAGTTCGAGTGGCTGCTTGGTGATGATGGGCTGCAGGGGAGCCCTCTGGCTGTCATGGTCTTTTCTTCTCAGGTTGCATGGTCCGCATTCTCGACACCACCTCTCGACTGCTTTCCTCATGCCAACCCAATAGAACCGTTCACGTAGCAGGACTTCCAGCTTCTTCCATCCAAAATGTCCCGCTCCATCGTGGTACGCTTCCAGGACCATGTAAAATAATACTCTTCCTGTATTATTTTTTTCTACTGAGGACTTCGCAAAGTATCAATATCACGATATTCTTATAAAAAAATGTATCTATTTATTCTTGGATTGTCCATTAAAAAGAATCAAATTGCAGCAGGTACATACAATAATTAGTTATAAAGTAATTGTCCATTTGTCCATAATTAGCTTAATTGTTCAGATTCACCCATCTTTCCTTGGATCCTGGCTGGTAAATCATGTCTTTGTCCAGCACGTGTCCAGGCCTACATGTCAACTGCTTCTCAGCATGAAGATTCTTCTTGTGGGGTGGGAAGAGCAAGAGAGCCCCCCCTTTCTGTACCATGGTCTTTTATAGCCAGTCGTATGGCACACCTGTTCTACATATGGTAGTGAACCAAAAATACACACACAAATAGCGCATGTCAACTAGACACAATGGCTGAGGCAATCCTTGTATAGAACTCAAAATTAAGGATAAAATGAATATCCTTTATTAATTAACATTCCAAATGAATTTCCATAATTAACCATTTAACATTTCCCCCTTTTTTGAGGATGACAGAGTTCAACTGAAAATCCTCAAAAGAAGATAGGTTCATCATTAGGATAACAATCATTGTTTCTTTCCTTCTTCCTTGGCAATATCATCAAATTTCCATAATAATAATAATAGTAATAATAGTATCAATATCTGATTATTCTTATATAATGATGTGAATTCATGTTATGGTAAGCCGTGACTAATATTCATTTAATATGTATAATTATACTTCCCTATATCTAAATTGAAGTAATCGCGGGTCCAATCGTCATCGTCTGATGTCATCGGGTCGTCGTCTCGTCTTCTTCTTGGTTCTTGTATAACACAGTCTTTAGATGAAAACTCCTTTGAAATAAATGACAGCGTGTAGATATTGTACAGTCCATAATTGTATTCATTATTGTGCAGTCTATAAACTGTACTCTTTATTAGAAAAATCATGTGTGTCAATTGATAAGAAAACAAAGTCCATAGATGAAATGTAGCTTTAATATCTGTGTGATGTCACCTGGACTTACGTTGGATAGTTCTGGAATCTTCCGTGTCATCCGCACTGGTCTCGTGTCACTTTTGGAACAGATGTGACGTCTTTGGTCAGTAAAGCAAGGGTTAACTTGACACTTCCCTGCTTTATATAACACCATAACCAGTACTCAGTCCTTTATATACAGGACACATACGCCAGGTATTACCTGTTCACCAGCTTTCATTGAAGCGTTGCAGGTGATAAGAAACCACTGGAACGTGATGAAACTTGAACACAACACAGTTCATATAGGATCATCGTCCTCTGCCGTCCCGGTGATCAGTGGTGTGAATTGTATCTGACACAGTCTATTATCACTCAGCATTCACACCTGTTACCTTCTGAGACTTCCGGATATCGGTTGCTTCTTCTTGTAACCTTTGAGAGTCTCTTTGATTTATAAATATGAAAAGTCTTTATTAAGATAGAATTCATAATTGCGATGTCTTGATTGAAGTCTTCATTCCCTAATCTGATACCAAATCTGGCAATTTTTCCTAACCTATAATATCACAGCATACCATAGCAATCAATAATATCCATCTAATTATTATCAAAACATTAAAATAAATTATGTTTGGAATAATAAACAATAATAGATAATAATTCATTATTAATCAAGTTCTCCATATGATAGAACATTTTTATGTCATAGGTGTAATTACCTTTTCCAACCCATAGGTGTCAGTGTGTTTTGAAACAACAAGTGTTTATATCTTTATTAAACCAATAATACCAAAGAATGTATACTCCTGAATCAAAATGAATAAATATATGAATGAATGAATAAATGAATGAATGAATTGTTGTGTTTACTCAGAAAATGTAAACATTTTTTTCCTTAACAATATATATTTAATGAAGCAATACTCTTGTATTAGACATTACTTTATTAAATATTAATGTGTTTTCTCAATTGAGATATTGAACTGAAATAAAATCAAATGAGAATTAAAAAATGAAAAAATAGAAAAATAAGAAGTATAAAGTAAGAATAAAATTTTAAAAATGAAAAATAAAATTAAGAGTAAAAATAAGAATAAAAATAAAAATAAGGCCTTTACATTTTAATGACAAATGCAGAGTAATTATATTCTCCATAAAAAATACCCTTATATCTCCATTATCTGGATGATTTCATATTTGTCATAACCTTGTATCACCAAAAAATTATTAAACTATGCAACTTTGCATGTAACACCCTTCTTAATTATATCATTGTACCTTATTATTGTTTCTTCTTTATTAAAATGTGTGGAAAATAAGTATTGATCAAAAGTGATTATGTAATCAAAAATATTATTTTATAAAATTTATGTATATATCAGAACCAAATTAAAAATAATTATTCTTCTAGAAATATTGTGCATAAATTTCATATCGATGAGTAGCATAGATTTGTCTAAAGAGAGGTGTGTACCTATTTAGGTAACCATTAAAAATAATATTATAGTTATTCAAGAATATTATCATGTGGAAAATTATTCTAAATGTAAATTTGCTTTGTAAACCATTTGATGTGTGGTTGCTCTTATCCACTATTAGTTAAATCAAGAAATAATAATTATTAAAGAAATATAGAAATATATATATGTAGATAATACCTAATTATGTATTATAATTTCCTCAGAATTAAATATATTTTTGTACCTTCACATAAACATTTTTTTTTCTTTCCAAACATACAAACATACGAGGCCACTGTCACATCAATCACACTTAGCAGCTGCTGATTTACTCATCTGTCACCTTCACTCTGACATTCACAGATCTGTTCAACTCAAACATTCCACATATGAAGTTTTATATATATATATATATATATATTTAACCCAAAATTGTATCCCAATTTATTAATGCGCATTGTAAACTATCAGTTAAATTGAATATCTTTATATTTCTTTGAATATTCCCCAAGTACATATTATATAATATGAGAGTAAGTCACTGGAATTTCAGACACTTGAAAAAACTCTTGACTTAGATTCTTTTTTCACTGGCTGCCAGGTTTTAAGTTACATCAGCTGAAAATAGAATGAATGGGATCTATACTATTAGCTCAAAGTTCAAAGGCCGCAGCTGTCACACGTCATGCTGTAAAGCTACTTGTTATAACGAACACTTCATGCACAGAAAATATTAATTCATAAGTGCTACACATAATAATCCAACTAGTTATATTGTTATTATTTTAAAATGTTATACACATAAAATCATGCAATTTTTCAACTTCCTGTGTGAATAAAGAAATAAATCCATTTTAGAGTTGTTTGATCAAATCCTGCTTTGGAATGAAACCTCTAAGGAAATATAAGAAGATAAAATTAAATATCAAATTCATACAGAAACAGAATTATTTAAATATCTTATACATATATTGGTTGGTTCTAATGTAATTCAAAATATTGCTACTTAAATTTATATATGAAGTTCTAATTTATTAATTAATATATATATATATTTTATAAATATATATATAAATACAATTATACACAATCTCTACTTAGACAAGTGTATATATATATATATATATATATATATATATATATATATATATATATATATATATATGAACTATTAGAAACTATGTAACTACAATTTTACTGTATAAGATTATAAATAAATATTGAGACATTATAACACTTCTATGCTACATTATAATTACAGTTTTTCCTTAGCCACTCCCTAAACCAAATCTTCTGTCTCTCTCAAATATCTCCAGGAACGTCCTATTTAGGAAAGACATTTTTCTATCCTTCAAAACCTCAGAGAACTGCCTGTCCTTCTGTCCACATTCCCTGACGTCACTCTCTCCTGGTCGTCTCACCTGTCTCTGTCCGTCTATTTCGGCCATTTTCTTTTCTAGGGAAAAGTCACAGCTTTGCATTTTTAACTCTTTCTGTGGAGATATGGAGTTTTGAATCATCTGATATGGCTTATAACAGATATGAAATCTCCTGCGTATTTGATAGAGTTCACTATGGGGATGACTCAGTCTAGAAGAGTTTGATATTGGCTTTTGGTAAGATTTTACCTTTCCTGGTTTTATAAATTTAACTTGATTTATTTTCTTTTCACGATTCTCATGTTTTCTAACAGAATCCAGCAACTGCGCACATTTGAATAGGGATTCTTTTTGTGACGCTATAACTCTAGATACTGGATCTAGGAATTTGAATTTTTGTACAAAAGTTGTTACCATTTGTTGTACTTTTCCATTTTTGATGAGAGCTTTGTACAACCGTTCAAATATGGACATGAATGTATATGTACATTCCTTCCTACCAATCCTTAGTTTCTGCAGATCTTCTATGTTGGGAAAATCCTTTGTGACACAATAAATCAAATATCTTAACCTGTCCGAATCATTTTCCCATCCATTAGGAGAGTCATTTTCACAGGGCATTAAATGTAAACGTCTGGACAATGTCACAGGAATCCATATTTTAAATAATTGATTCCTCTCCTCATTGGTTAGATCAAACTTATCAGAAAAGCTCTCAAATGTCTCTGAATTTCTACAGGCATGGATTTTGACATCATATTTTGGCATGATTTTGTATAATTTCAGCAAATTTTTCCTCATTTTAATTTGCAGCTGAGCCTGGGTAATTCCTGAATTCTCTGATATTTTTAGTGGCTCTTGTACGTCCGCTCCTCCTACGTCACTCACGTCTCCTCCCACATCACCTAGTATGTCGGTTTCTCGTATGTCAGTCATGTCTCCTCCCATGTCAGGTTTCTGTATGTCCGTCTCTTGGTCAGACCCAAGGTCACCTTCAGTTACAGACACGTGTCTTACTTCTTGTTCATTTTCCACATTACAGTCAGAATCAGTATCACCATCTGACACTTCTACACTATTTTCCTGCTTAGAAATCTCTAACACAAGACTATGAAAAAAATCTACCAAATGTAGAATATTTCTCAATTTCTGTTTCTCTCTATTTACCAATTTAGAAGTTAACTGTAAATTCTGCAATTCACATTCTTTGTATAAACTGAGCCACAAAACTTCTATGTCATCTCCTACATTAACTTTGAAATTAATATTACTTTGTTTAGCAAAAGAAGAAATTATATCCATATTTTGCTTACCTTAAGATTCCTTGGCTTCCCTTTATCAGCACGTCCTGTCTTCAGTTCGTCTGATTCTTTTCCTGTGTGATTCTGTTCCTTGTTAGTACCTCAGTCTGTAGGTCCTTTCTGCTTCTCGTGACAAACTAGTGAATTTACTGACACGTGAACAACAGCTGTTCAGCTCGTCAGGACTTCCCCCCCTTGTTCACGGAAGAAATTCACTTACTTAATTTAAAAAAATGAAAAAACAGGACTGGCTGGCTCACCATTGTAAAATAATACTCTTCCTGTATTATTTTTTCCTACTGAGGACTTCGCAAAGTATCAATATCACGATATTCTTATAAAAAAATGTATCTATTTATTTTTGGATTGTCCATTAAAAAGAATCAAATTGCAGCAGGTACATATAATAATTAGTTATAAAGTAATTGTCCATTTGTCCATAATTAGCTTAATGGTTGAGATTCACCCATCTTTCCTTGGATCCTGGCTGGTAAATCATGTCTTTATCCAGCACGTGTCCAGGCCTACATGTCAACTGCTTCTCAGCATGAAGATTCTTCTTGTGGGGTGGGAAGAGCAAGAGAGCCCCCCCTTTCTGTACCATGGGCTTTTATAGCCAGTCGTATGGCACACCTGTTCTACATATGGTAGTGAACCAAAAATACACACACAAATAGCGCATGTCAACTAGACACAATGGCTGAGGCAATCCTTGTATAGAACTCAAAATTAAGGATAAAATGAATATCCATTATTAATTAACATTCCAAATGAATTTCCATAATTAACCATTTAACAGTGTTCAAAGTGTGTATCAAATTGCATGTCCATCTAATAAGCTTAATGCTAATGGACCTATGTCCCCCCATCCTGTCCTCTGCACAGTTATCCTCTGTTCACTGTAAAGGACCAATGGGAATAGTTTCCTGTGCACGGACACAGAGATCTGGCTGTGGAGACTGAGCATGTGTGTCCTCTAGCACTTTTTTTTTATACTTCTGCTATAAAATCCTATTCTACTGGAAAGTGAAAGGGGTATCCCAACAAGAGACGCAGTCTATAGATTTGTCATGTATGACACTTTATGGGATATTCCTATCAAAGGAAACCTGTGATGTCTTCCAAGTCTCCCAAACTGTTATTATCCTTCATTATGATGCAGGAACCAAAAGTTGATTGCTACGTGCAGTAAAAACATTTCTTACATCGCTGCTAGCAATATGCAAATTGGCTGGAACTAGTCCAGAGGGGGGGGTCTATTGGCTGGGACTAGTCTGGAGGGGGGGGCAGCGGCATCTATTGTCTGGGACTAGTCCAGAGGGGGAAGTGGGGATGCGCAATCTATTGGCCGCCAATACTAGTCCAGAGGGGGGTGGGCATCTATTGGCCGGGACTAGCCCGGCCTCATGTGCTATAATCATGCCCCCTCTTTGTGACTGAAGAAGAGTTCAATGTCCCTGTCATAGTTTTAGTGTAAGACGTCACTCGCTTCCCAAAATCTCCTGCACCGAGGCTGTGATGGGGACAATAAAGAAACATCCAATTCTAGTCACCTGAGCGCTGCTGCCAATCACAGGCTTTAGCAGTCTTGGGTCCTCCAAACGGAGCAGGCAGCACCGACCTCAGAGCGAACTGCGTTGGATTTATTTTTTAAATATATATTTTTTAGGAGCATCCATGCCTTACAAGAAATTCTCAAATCTGCTGAGATATTTTTCCTTTATAAACACAAATTCTGTACTGAACTTTATTGCAGATTTTGATGGTGAATCCTCAATAATTACGCCCCATGTAAACATATTGTAGTCTTACAATAGTGAGAGCATTAAAAGTGTTGGAGCGAGTAACTGTTCTTCTTGTGCTTATTGCCCTTAAGATCATTCAATACAGAATAGAATATTAAGTCTTTACAGCAGACGGCGACTAGGGGCTCATATTTCCGGGTCATAACCTCATTCATTGGGTTACAATGTAACAGCATGCTTATTTCTGCCTGTGCTGCTATATTATACCTCTTCTTTTTCAGAATTAAAGCCTACAGAAAGAACGTCTTGGCAAAATGTGTATGTATTTTATAGCTCTTATATTTATATATGCTTTTGCTGCTTTGATTTAAAAAAAAAAAAAAAAAGTATATTAACGCCCATTCAAAGATTATGATTTTCTCCATTTACAGCTGAGCCGGAAGATGAAGCAATGTCTCTAGGGTTATAAAGTATTGAAGCCTTGTGTGGCCGGGTTGAGCAATACATTGACTTGTCAAACACTTTCTCTATTTAAAAAAAAAAAAAAATCCAACCTCCTCCACCCCTTAATAGCCGGCCATCACGCACCTCAGTATTTCATCATTGCCCAAGACAGCACCAAAAATTGGAGCTAAAATGAGCAGGAGGAAATCCTATTACCGGTCAGTGAAAAATGTTTGGCACATGCCTATGATTGGAATAAAGCGCAGATATTAGTAACATTGTAACGTAGGTTGAAGAAAGACCTCGGTCCATCAAGTTCAACTTTCCTCCCCCAATTGTACTCCGTACACTAACACTACACTAACTTACTAACTAACTGGCACTAGGCCTCACAAATGTATTATTAATATTATTATTATTATTATTATTATTATTACCATTTTTATCATTGCTGCACTATAACAATTAAGAATGTACCCGTTTATAATTTAATTTTTTAATTAGTTTTATATTTTGTATTACTCTTGTGATTCTAATAATGGTATTACCAGAATCCCTATGCCTAAATCTGTTGATCCAGAAGAAGGCAAAAACCCCAGGACACATTCAGCCAATTTTCATCACGGGGAAAAATTCCTTCTTGACCCCGAGAAAAGGCGATCAGTCCTAGAACCCTGGCTCAAACCTAATTATGTTATTACTAGTTATATATTTAATATTACACTACTTATTGTACTACTGCAGTTATTAATTAATTTGTTTTTATTTTTATAAATGTGACTATTTGATATCGTTACTATTATTAACATCCTGCTATCTTATTACAGTATTATTCTTACTTTCCTATCACTAATAATACTGCCCTATGCCTACATTGTTGATCCAGAAGAAGGCAAAAACCCCAGGACACCTTCAGCCAATTTGTGTCACAGGGGAAAAATTACTTCTTGACCCCGAGACAAGGCGATCAGTCCTAGAACCCTGGATCAAACCTAATTATGATACTAATTATGTAATTACTATTATGGTATTAAATGTACTTCTATAGGTGTAACATTTTGTCTAATTTTACTGTAACCCTCAATGTTATGTGTATCGAGGAAATCGTCCAGCCCTTTTTTGAAAGCTGTTATAGTGTCTGCCATCACTACCTCTTGTGGTAGGGAATTCCACAGTCCCACTGCTCTGACTGTAAAGAACCCTTTCCTGTTTAGGTGCCTTAAAAAATGGGAATATTCAAAATACACTTTTAACCCACTTCATTCTGTTGTTATTTACAGATGTAAGAAAAATGTAAGAGGTTTTAGTTGCATTAAAAAGCTTTGCAGGTTTTTTTGTTTTGTTTAACTATATAGATGTTCCATGAGAAGGCTCAATGGCTTCTGGAATGGGTACCCCTGTCATGGACTGGAATGACATTGGCATGGGTGTCTTCACAGGACTTTGATGAAATAGTCCTCCATTCTTACCTCCAGCTCATAGGTGGATCTGCCGGCTCTGCCATCCTCAGCGTCTTAACAAAATGTACTTTTTAGGACTGCGGCTCTCATTTTACGCTTACATCTGGAGGATGTACAAGTCCACTAGCTGTAAGCTCTTGTGTTCTCCATAGGCCAAATTTTCCCTATTTAAAAAAAAATAAAAAATCCGGCCTCCTGCCACCCCTTAATAGCCGGCCATCTCTCACCTTTTTCCCCACTCCTATGACAACACTGTCATAAGTATGAGGAAATGCAACTGCCGGTAATGGTAGATTTATCATAGGCAAGTGACGCGCCCCCTGGGCCAGTGTTGTTAGGGATACCCGGAGCCGGATCAGATGGGGGTTGTAGTCTCCGAGTGGCTGCGACCCGGTCCGTGCCCAGGGTGTCAAACTCAGTGTGTGGCAGTCTTTACAGATGTTATTAGTTCTTAGTGTCGACTACGCCACCCGTTGATTTGCGGTCAATACGGCCGCCGCTGCAGCAGGGTCCGCTGAGGCTGGTGGTATGTGTGCAGCTTCGGGTAGTATAACCCCCGACGGGAGGGGTATAGCCTCAGGGGGTCAGGTGTAGAGGATGGTGGTAGTGGTGGTGCAGTGTGGATGGTAAGAAGACTCAGAGTCGGGCTGTGCAGTTCAGGGTTTTTACTTACTGCTGTTCTGTTGGTCACTCCGGCCTTGAGTGACCGCCCGAGCCGTGCTGCGTCCACCAGGTCCTGGACTAGGCCAACCCCCAAGCAATTCTGGAGCGTGGTCCTGAGCTCCCTTTCTGACTGTCCTTTCTACTGGCCTTTCTCACCAGGGGTCCACTTATATCCGGCTCCCTCGGGCCTCTTGGTGGGTGCACCTCTTCGGGGTTCCCTGACCCTATGCCTGGTGTGCCTTCTTAGTGGACTTAGTGAGGGGCTGCTCCACCTGTAATGACGCAGCCTCCGGTTCTTAGCTGAGGGTTGTTTCTCTCCTCCACTAATTTGGGATCCGGTTCCCTTGCGTGCCAACCCTTCACCCTTCTGGTCTAATTCTGGGTTCTTGGGGTTCCTTCTTCTCCCCCTCTGGGTCCTTCTCTTCTCCTCTCTCTCTTCTCTCTGCAGGCGCTCCTGGACCTCTCTCAGGACTGACTAACCCTCTACAGAAGACTGACCCTGATCTAAGATGGTTCCCACCTTATATACTCCCTCTATGTGTGAGCTCAGGTGACCAGCACCCAATGAGCTCCTAGCATTACCCAGACTGCTCCCCCTATCTGCCCCTACACTACTGGGATGTTCCACCCCCCCTCCCACTCCAGCCAGGGACAGACACTGTCGTACCT
The DNA here is from genome assembly GCF_046119375.1 of Phyllobates terribilis. NCBI lineage: Eukaryota > Metazoa > Chordata > Amphibia > Anura > Dendrobatidae > Phyllobates > Phyllobates terribilis. The sequence goes on along the minus strand of NW_027363202.1, from coordinate 1,238,866 downwards.
GCACATATACTGGTGGGAGTATCATCGGTCTGTCCCTCGGAAATGGGATGTGTGTAGTGTATGCAGCTAACTGAGCTCAGTTCCACACTCCATCCTTACCCGGGAGTGGAATATCACACCTCTGGCTTGAGGTGCAATACCCCTGTAGCAGCTGAATCCTCAGGGTGCTACACAAGTGCAAGATGTTGTTAAAAAAAAAAATCCGGCCTCCTGCCACCCCTTAATAGCCGGCCATCACGCACCTCAGTATTTCATCATTGCCCAAGACAGCACCAAAAATTGGAGCTAAAATGAGCAGGAGGAAATCCTATTACCGGTCAGTGAAAAATGTTTGGCACATGCCTATGATTGGAATAAAGCGCAGATATTATGGCGCTTATTCTTACCGCCAGCCCATAGGTGGATCTGCTGGCTCCGTCATTCTCTGTGTCTTCATTCGGGGTCCCTCGACGTCTCCATGGTCACCTTCATTCTTGCAGTGTTTGTTCCAGTGATGTACAGTCTTCTGATTTTCAGTCTTCCGGAGGCTCAGGTGGGCCGCTCACTCTGATGACTATAGAGCTGGGGTCTGCTCAAGGGTTTCCAAGTTGACAAATGAAAATCCCTCAAACAATACCTGGTCCTTTGTTGATATAAGTTCTGTGGCCTCTGCTGCTTCTAGTTTCTCCAGATGGAATGGTTTATGACGACGGGGAGGCTCAGATGGCTATAAAGGAAAAAAGGAATTATAACATTAAAATTATGACTTTATATCAGAGTCTCCGTTAAAAACAAGTTGTGTTGATTGAAAACTAGTAAAAGAATAGACACAAAGATTTTAATACTAATAAACCATATCTGCTCATATACTTACTACAGGGACGTATGGTGGAGGCAGTTTCAGGGCTTCCACAGAAACCCAGTCGATACGCTGAAAAAACCTGTGCTTTCTGATGTTACCGTTGGCTCCTAAGCGACTGGCAGGATCTTTCTGAAGGAGCTATTAAAGATAAAACCAAAATCCATGAATGTAAACTGGAGAGAAAATGATGACTACTATGCAGAGATGAGCAAATCCACTTGATGCAAACTGAATTTGTGTTGAATTTTTGTGAATCTGATGAACCTGGTGAATTTCAACAATTTGTGATTTGCTTCTTGGGAATCACCTAAAATAATTGCAGCCAATTTTCATACAGTATTACTAAAAATTACATCAGCCAGAGAAGACTTATAGGACCTCTGATGTAAGCCGTCCAGGCTTCACCATAATGCTTTAAGGCAGGGGTCTCAAACTCGGCTGGGTATATGGGCCGCACATGGAAAAAATTTGAATTTGGGGGGCCGCATTCTTTGTTCAATGTGACATTTTTAGTGATACCATTTTTTTTGTATACACCTTTTGAACATTTTTGCCGTGTTTATTTTTTTATGGCTTGGGTCGTTATGGATGTGGCGATAATAAACGTGCACTTTTTTGTGTTTACTTTAGTTTACATATAAAACAGCATTTTTAGTGCCCAATATTTTTTCATGCTTTATTTTATTTTTTATTTTTTTTACAATTTTATTTCCCCCAATTGGCCACATACAGTAATATTGTCTTACAATTAGCATCATATAGTAATAATGGAAAACATCTTGTAGTAATGTTCCCCATCCAAGTCCCCATCTTGTACTAATGTGCCCCATCCAGGTCCCCATCCTGTGGCTATGTGCCCCATCCAGGTCCCCATCCTGTGGCAACGTTCCCCATCCTGGCGCCCATCTTGTACTAATGTGCCTCATCCAGGTCCCCATCTTGGGGCTATGTGCCCCATCCAGGTCCCCATCCTGTGGCAATGTTCCCCATCCAGGTCCCCATCTTGTGGCCCTGGTCCCCATCTTGTGGCTCTGGTCCCCATCTTGTGGCTCTGTGCCCCATCTTGTGGCTCTGTGCCCCATCCAGGTCCCCATCTTGTGGCTCTGTGCCCCATCCAGGTCCCCATCCTGTGGCAACGTTCCCCATCCTGGCGCCCATCTTGAACTAATGTGCCTCATCCAGGTCCCCATCTTGGGGCTATGTGCCCCATCCAGGTCCCCATCCTGTGGCAATGTTCCCCATCCAGGTCCCCATCTTGTGGCCCTGGTCCCCATCTTGTGGCTCTGGTCCCCATCTTGTGGCTCTGTGCCCCATCTTGTGGCTCTGTGCCCCATCCAGGTCCCCATCTTGTGGCTCTGTGCCCCATCCAGGTCCCCATCTTGTGGCTATGTGCCCCATCCAGGTCCCCATCCTGTGGCAACGTTCCCCATCCTGGCGCCCATCTTGTACTAATGTGCCTCATCCAGGTCCCCATCTTGGGGCTATGTGCCCCATCCAGGTCCCCATCCTGTGGCAATGTTCCCCATCCAGGTCCCCATCCTGTGGCTATGTGCCCCATCCAGGTCCCCATCTTGTGGCTATGTGCCCCATCCAGGTCCCCATCTTGTGGCTATGTGACCCATCCAGGTCCCCATGTTGTGGCTCTGGTCCCCATCTTGTGGCTCTGTGACCCATCCAGGTCCCCATCTTGTGGCTATGTGCCCCATCCAGGTCCACATCTTGAGGCTCTGTGCCCCATCCAGGTCCACATCTTGAGGCTCTGTGCCCCATCCAGGTCCCCATCCTGTGGCTATGTGCCCCATCCAGGTCCCCATCCTGTGGCTATGTGCCCCATCCAGGTCCCCTCTTGTGGCTATGTGCCCCATCCAGGTCCCCTCTTGTGGCTCTGTGCCCCATCCCGGTCCCCATGTTGTGGCTCTGTGCCCCCTGTGCTGTTCTTCACACACATAAAATAGAAAAAAAAAAAGATGATTCTCACCTGTCCTCCGTTCCCTCGGCGGCCTTCCTGCAGATGTGGCCCGCAGGCAGCACAGAGTCCGACCCCTTGACGATCCCGACCTGGTCCAGGAGGAGCCGCCGACAGCAGCGCTGCATTGCCGCACAGAGACTGTCTCCCAGCACAGCATTTTCAATGTCAGCCGCCGGCCAATCAGAGGCCAGCAGCTGACATCTGCATATGGCAATGACGTCATACACGCTGCGCCGACACGCAGATATCAGCTGCTGGCCTCTGATTGGCCAGCGGCTGGCATTGGAAATGCAGTGCTGGGAAACAGTCTCTGTGTGGCAATTCAGCGCTGCTGTCGGCGGCTCCTCCTGGACCAGGTCGGGATCATCAAGGGGTCTGTGCCTGCGGGCCGCATAAAGCAGCCTCAGGGGCCGCATGCGGCCCGCGCGCCGCGTGTTTGAGACCCCTGCTTTAAGGTGTCACATCACATGTTATAGCACAATCAGGAGGGACTATCATAGCCTGTATGAAAGCCAAAGCAATGAATGTAGGAGTCATTTTGTGGTGAATCTGGATAGGGAGAGCACATCACAGCTTAGCAGTAGAGATTGAGAGAGAAAGACATAAAACAGTAAAAGACTGCACAGATAGTATGTGACAGCACAGCAGTAAAGAACGGTTACCACAAGTTTACCCATTTATGTTGAGTACTTGCAATTTTAACATTTTTGGGAAAAAATTGGAACAAGCTGGTTAATTTGAATTTCAAAAGGTTTGCTCATCTCTACAACTATAACATTGTATACATCATAGTACTAATGACTGTTAAGACAACTGACCTGTTTAATGATGTTCCTGATGCCGGAGGATTTATCGTTGAGTGTCTGATGGTAGGCGCACTCATTGGTAACCATTTCTTTTAAGATGACACCAAAAGAATACCAGTCTACTCCGGCGTTATACTCCTTCCCAGCCAAAATCTACATAAAGAAGAAGAAAATAGATAAAGAGTTGGTCAAAAAGTTCCATATCTTCAGTGTAACAAAGTTCTCAGCATAATAATTGTAAGACTATGTAATATAGTGAGAGTGGATGATTCCTCTGGTTGTGGCATCACTTGAATATTATGATTACTACACTAATGACTGAAAGGAGCCATGCTGCTCTTCTGAGCTCCAGAACCTTTGTTGGCTGACTTGTAACTCTTTGGGTCTCTAATGCTGGCAAAACATATAGCATGATCATGTATTGTGGCCGGACTCACAGATTCCGGAGAGATCATCTATTGTGTATGGAGACATCCCAATTCAGCTCAAACACTGGATGCTGAATTTCAGTGCCCGATCCTTTGTGTCTGGCATGGTCATACTCCCCCTCCCATTCAGAACGCATGTACACTCAGCTGAGGCAAGCTGCCTATCTAATGTGCATGGCATGCCAGATGTCAATGTCAGAATGTCCCATTTACTGTAATGAACATTTGTTGGATTATGTGTGTGATCCAGGCAGACATACAATTATAGTATGAAAAAAAGAGAAAATCCTTGTTCTTCTCACCTCAGGAGCCATGTAACCGGCAGTTCCAGCGTATCCAGTGGCTGTTCGGTCTCCATGCATGTTGTCAATTGAGAGACCGAAATCTGTGATCTTAATATGGCCCGTTTCAGCCACCAAGATGTTCTCGGGCTTGAGGTCTCTGTGGATGACGCCCTTTGAGTGGAGATGTTGGATTCCACAGACGAGTTCAGCGGCATAGAATCTGACAGAGAGACAAGAAATTAGTGACTGTCTACAGAAATACAAGAAATCCTGCCCTATCCATAGTGTAATAAAGTGGCCGGTCAGGATTCTGTCCAGGTTCTGATGACTAATATATTGCTTTAGTCTAATCCATATTGCCATCAAAGAGCAATCAATACTGATGACAGAACTGCTGTTTATATATACTGTATATTTCTATTCGTGTATAATTACATAAAAATAAAACTTTACCTTGCACTGGGGATGTCAAGCTGCCCCTTCATCAGTAAGTAGCTGTAAAAGTCCCCGCAGCTCACGTATTCCAGACCAAGGAGCAAATGCAGCTGTTGTACAGAGCAGAGATATAGGTGAATTGCCAGATTATTACAGTACCTACACATCTACTACAGAATAGGACAGAATAACTATAGGCTACATGGTAAATGCCTGTCTGATTGTCCAGATACAAACATAGAGACATAACTATAGTAGGTACATGTGTTGCAGTCGCACTTAGCCCTGGAGCCTATGGGGCCAAAATATCCTTTTGGCCCATAAGAGAACACCAGTACTATTAAAGATCTGTAATGGTTGGGGGCCATGTTGGAAATTTTTCACTGGGGCTGTAATGCAGCGGCTTGCGGCATTACTGTAATGGTCCAGGGTGTGTTTTGGCCGACCATGTACCTCCCGAGGTGACTGATCACATGACTGTGACATCGCACAGGTCCTGTGCATACAGAAGGTCTGATCACATGACTGTGACATCAGCACAGGTCCTGTGTGTGCACTAGAGGATATATAAACCCTGGTAGATTTGAGACAGGTGTGAAAGGCGTGAGGCCTGTTCCCGTGTGTGGGACACCGTTAGCCTGGAGAGGCTTAGTGAGGCCTAGTGAAGCCTGAAAGGCAGAGGCTGGATCCTTACGTGTAAGCGATACCAGTAGCCTTGGAGGGCCAGAGGCTTGGAAGGCAAGAGTCCTGGAAGGCAGAGGCTGGATGTTAGGTGAGAAAACATACCAGTAGCCTTTGAAGGAACGAGGGCTGGAGACCCCCATCTGGGCCGCTGTAAAGCCACAGTGGTGGCAGAACAAATCTGACTGAAGCAGCTAAAACCCGGCAAAGGTAAAGCACTGCATTATATGGACGTTGATATAAGTGACTTTGCTGATGGCTGTAACTGGAGCCAAGTGGGCCTGTCTGCCACTTGAAAGGCTCCTGGACATTATATGTGTATGTCGGCGAGCCACTGAGTTGGACTCTGTGATAAGCAGTAGTGAAGTGTAATAAACTGCTGGATTGTGAAATACTGGAAAACGTGGCTGGTGTGCTTTAATTGACCCGATGCAGCGAGTGTCCCCCAGCATGATGACTAGCGCTGCCTTACAGGGCCTGTAAACTTCAAGAAACGCCACTATACACATATACACATACTGTATATACTCACACACATGCACATGTACTGTATGTACACACCAATGTGTAAGTGTGTCTATATACAGGGTCGGACTGGGGCACCGGGACACCGGTGGGCCCGGGTCCTCAGCGGGCTCCCGAGCAGGACATACGGGTGCCCCTGGTTAACATGCTCCGCACTGCAAGGACCTGCTTCTCGGTCCCATGGGCAGATTGCCCTCATCCTGTGCGGCAGGCAAGGAGCGATCCCTCCAGCTCCACTGCCGACAGGAGGAAAATGGCAGCGTAGCTGCAGGGATCCGTCCTCACCTCTGCTTTCTGCCCGGCGTTTCCTCCCTCACACAGGCTCGCGCTGCTTGATGACGTCATCATACAGCATGGGCCTGTCAGGGAGAAAGATGCCGGGCAGGAAGCAGAGGACAGTGCTGCGGGGGAGCGCGCTGAGAGATAAGTTTTGTTTTTTTTTTAGGGAGAGCAATGGTGATTGAGGAGGTGGGTGGAGATATGACATGGTGGGGGATATATGGCATGGCAATGGGGGAGGTGGGGGGAGATATGCATGGCATGGTGATGGAGGAAGTAGGGGGAGATATGACATGGCATTAGTGATGGAGCAGGTGGGGGGAGAAATGGCAATGATGATGGAGTAGGTGGGGGGAGATATGGCAATGATGATGACGGAGCAGATGGGGGAGATATGGCAATGATGGAGGTGGTGGGGGGAGATATGGCAATGATGATGGAGGTGGTGGGGGTGAGATATGGCAATGATGGAGAAGGTGGGGGAGATATGACAATGTTGGAGAAGGTTGGGGAGAGCTATGATATGGATGGGGAAGAGCAATTATGGAGGTAGGAGAGAGAAATGATGAGGAATTATTTGGACGCTATTTGCTGTTAATATCTGGTCTGGTCATGGCATGGTGGTATTTCTCCCTTGTATGTAGTAATATTCGGTTACTATGGGGTGGTAATATCTGGTCTGGTCAAGGTGTGGTGATATTTCTACCTTGTATGTAGTATTATTCGGTCACTATGTGGTGGTAATATGTGGTCTGGTCATGGTTTAGTGGTATTTCTCCCTTGTATGTGTTATTATTCGGTCACTATGTGGTGTAATATGTGGTCTGGTCATGGTGTGGTGGTATTTCTCCCTTGTATATAGTATTATTCGGTCACTATGTGGTGGTAATATGTAATCCAGTCATGGTGTGGCAGTATTTCTCCCTTGTATGTGGTACTGTTTGTGTTGGTACAGTGGATTGTGTTGTGTATGGCAGTCATCTGTTCTCTCTGATATTAATTAGGAGAAGATTCTTTGTTTCCATTAGTGATTAATTAAATACTTGGAACAAGATGCACTTACAGGGGTTCTCCGATGAAACCAAGTAATCACCTCTCCACAGGATAAGTGATAAGTTATTGATTAGTGGGGGTCTGAATGCTGGGACCTGCACCGATTGGTAGAATGTGGAGCTTTTATCCCCATTAGACTGGAGCTCATGTGCGACTTGACCACTGATCCATTCATTCCCTCAGTGGCTGTTCTTGTTTTTTTTCTGGAAACCCCAAAGAGAATGAAGGGAGCTGCAGTCAGATGTCCCACCTACCGCTGCATTTTAAAATGGGGATAAGTGTCCTGACAGGGATAAAACTTCCCCATTCTTCTGATCGGTGCGGTTTCCAATGTTCGGACCCAAACGATCAGTCAGTTATCACCTATCCCGTGGAGCCCTTGGATCGGTGATAACTTGTTTTAACCAAAGAACCCCTTTACTGCAAACTACCGTAATTGTACATCCTAGTTATAGCATGTGCACAGTAGATGTGCAGGAGCCGCCTGTGATTTACAGCAGACGCTCCACTATAACGGGGATATCGGCTATCAGGTATTTACATATAGCTGTAGGGTGGGCCCTGAGGATCAATTCCTCCTGTGGGCCCCAGACACCCCAGTCCGACACTGTCTATATATATATACGAGAGTTGCCATTAAAATGGTATTGGTTGTATATCTCATACTTATGTTCAAAGATATATTGACCTCTAGAACCATGCCACTACTACAAGCCCAACAGGCACATGCTCACTGGGCTGCAGCCCTCACCTACATTGTGGGCCATCGGCCGTGGTTTTGCAGCTGCTGGCCTTTTAATATTTTTTCATGTCCATGTCGTGTGTACCCGCCCATGCGCGCCCATGCACGACGCACACGCACAGCGTTCAGTACACCGCAGTGGCGTACTCTTTGTCAGGCCTAGTGCCAGATAGTGTTATCAGGATGTTCTTGGTAGGAGGGGCTACCGCTCTCTGCGCGCCGGCTCCTTACTTTCCTGCAGGCTCATCTTCAAGCTCTGGGAGGGCTGCATGCTACACTGATTCATCTCCAGGCTATGGATGAGTTAACAAGCTGAGGCCATGTAATGTATGTACATCAGCCCTAGTGTATCCTACTGTATATGATGTGTATACATCAGCCCCAGTGTATCCTATGTGATGTACATACTGTACATCAGCACCTGTATATCCTATATGATGTATATACATCAGCCCTAGTGTATCCTATATGATGTATATACATCAGCCCTAGTGTATCCTATACGATGTATATACATCAGCCCCAGTGTATCCTATGTGATGTACATACTGTACATCAGCACCTGTATATCCTATATGATGTATATACATCAGCCCCAGTGTATCCTATACGATGTATATACTGTACATTAGCACCAGTATCTCTTATATGATATATATACATCAGCCCTAGTGTATCCTATACGATGTATATACATCAGCCCCAGTATATCCTATGTGATGTACATACTGTACATCAGCACCTGTATATCTATATGATGTATATACATCAGCCCCAGTGTATCCTATACGATGTATATACTGTACATTAGCACCAGTATCTCTTATATGATATATATACATCAGCCCTAGTGTATCCTATACGATGTATATACATCAGCCCCAGTGTATCCTATACGATGTATATACTGTACATTAGCTCCAGTATCTCTTATATGATATATATACATCAGCCCTAGTGTATCCTATACGATGTATATACATCAGCCCCAGTGTATCCTATATGATGTATATACTCTACTTTAGCACCCGTATATCCTTTAAGATGTACTATATATACATCAGCCCTAGTGTATCCTATATGATGTTTGTACATCAGCATGTCACAAGGAGGTTTTCTCTAACATCACAAACTGTGATGGCGGCGTCCAAGTCTGTGGATTCCACAGATTCATATACTGCTCCTTGTAACTCCATTGATAGCTATGGTCAGTGCAGGGTGACTAGGGCATCGACTCTTAGAGCTGCAGCTCCTTGGCAGGTGAGCAAAAGTTAGTCTTTGCTGGGCTGAGGTTGTTGACTGCCTTTGATCACATGCTAGAGGAGAACCAGTCGTGTCTGCTGTTTCTCCATTTAAGCCGGCTGTGCTTTGCTGGCAATGCCAGTATAGTTTTTCTCTATCCTGTTCTGGAAAGGTGAACCCATACTGGTTTAGTGGTTATTGCTAAAGTTGTTGCAAGCGTTGTTTGGTAACCCTTTCCTTTTTCCCTAGGTGTCTTTATATTACTTTGTTGCCTCTCGGGTTTTAGACTTTATATTCCTTTGTGTATTTCCCTGAGAGCGTGTTGTGTGACTGTGCTTCAGTTCTGTCCTATCTTGTTTTGTATTCCCCCCATACACTGTACAAACTAGTGCTGCTTAGGAGCATAGTAAGGAACGAGGCTCGGGCATCTCCACATTCAGGAGTAATCCTGGGAACAGAAATAGCTAGGGACCCCGAGCCTGAGGGTCAGAATAGGAGCACACTTGCTATCCCACAGTCACACCATGACACAGCCCCAGTGTATTCTATATGATATATATATATCGGCCCCAGCGTATCCTATATGATCTATGTACATCGCTCCCAAGGTATCCTATATGATGCATATACACTGGCACAAGCGTATCCTATATGATGTATATACATAGTCTCCAGCATATCCTATGTAATGTATGTACATCATCACCAGTGTATCCTACATGACGTACAGTACAGACCAAAAGTTTGGACACACCTTCTCATTTAAAGATTTTTCTGTATTTTCTTGACTATGAAAATTGTACATTCACACTGAAGGCATCAAAACTATGAATTAACACATGTGGAATTATATACTTAACAAAAAAGTGTGAAACAACTGAAAATATGTCTTATATTCTAGGTCCTTCAAAGTAGCCACCTTTTGCTTTGATGACTGCTTTGCACACTCCTGGCATTCTCTTGATGAGAATAATAAAACATTAAATAATAAAGATACTTTTTATTATATTTTTTGGCCTTATATTCGTATTGTTTCTTGCTTAGGCACTTCGTGATATATGCTATTTATACGAATGGCCCTATATACATAGTCCTCTGAATAGTTTCCAATATGGAGATACTTGTTATCTCCTTTATATATTTGTTTGGTAATTTATTTTTCGGTTCTAATCTTTTTTCTAATGTGAGGAATGTGTAAGAAATAGACATTCCTCACATGTAATAAAGCTGTCAAACAGTTGCAAATCATGCACACAGGAGCGATTTAACCTTATCACCGAGCAGCTGTAAATACTCGGAGCTCGGCCCGAGCATAGTCGGCGAAAGGGTTAATAGAACATATTCGCTCAACACTAGTGTCAAGTCCTGCTGGAGAATGAAATTTCCATCTCCAAAAAGCTTGTCGGCAGAGGGAAGCATGAAGTGCTGTAAAATGTCCTGGTAGAAGGCTGCGCTGACTTTGGTCTTGATAAAACGCAGTGGACCTACACCAGCAGATGACATGGCTCCCCAAACCATCACCGATTGTGGAGACTTCACACTAGACCGCAAGCAGCTTGGATTGTGGCCTCTCCACTCTTCCTCGAGACTCTGGGACCATGATTTCCAAATGAAAATTGGAACTCTGGGACCTTGTGGAGTGTGTCAATGACTGCCTTCTGGACATCTGTCATGTCAGCAATTTTCCCTATGATTGTGGAGCCTTCTGAAACAGACTAAGGGACCTTTTAAATGCTTAGGAAGCCTTTGCATGTGTTTTTTTGTTAATTATTTTAATTCACTGAGATAATGGCTTTTGTGTTTTCATTGGCTGTAAGCCATAATCATCAACATTAACAGAAATAAACACGTGAAATAGATCACTCTGTTTGTAATGACTCTATATAATATACTAGATGGTGGCCCGATTCTAACGCATCGGGTATTCTAGAATATGTCTCCCGACGGTGGCGTACTTATATTAAATCTGCCGCCAATTGGCCGGAGACCGTGTTTAAATTTGGCGCCACAATCGCAGATTGGTCGCCATGGGCGGCCGCGAGCAATCAGCAGAGCGGGGTTTAAATTTGGCGCTGAAATAGCTGATTGGTCGCGGCCGGTTGCTGTGACCAATCAGCGAACCGTGTTAGTGAGGACCGGGGATCATCCACCTGCCTTATAATGCCCCATGCAGGTTGTCACTTCCCCCTCCCCCATATAATGCCCCATGCAGGATGTCACCCCCCCTCCCTTATAATGCCCCATGCAGGATGTCACTCCCCCCCATATAATGCCCCATGCAGGATGTCACATCCCCCCTCCTTTATAATGCCCCATGCAGGATGTCACATCCCCCCTCCCTTATAATGCCCCAAGAAGGATGTCACATCCCCCCCATATAATGGCCCATGCAGGATGTCACATCCCCCCTCCCTTATAATGCCCCATGTAGGATGTCACATCCCCCCCTTCCTTATAATGCCCCATGCAGGATGTCACATCCCCCCTTCCCTTATAATGCACCATGCAGGAAGTCACATCCCTCCTATAGAATGCCCCATGCAGGAAGTCACATCCCCCCTCGCTTATAATGGCCCCTCCACGATGTCACAAACCCCCACCCCACCATTTAATGCCCTATGCCCCCATACAATAAAGAAAAAAATCCTATACTCACCTCAATTCTCAGCTGCTGCTCCGGACTCCAGCGTAGTCGGCATCTTCCCGCTGCGCGCTGTGACCGCTCAGGAGAGAGTGCAGTGTAAAGACGTCACCAAGCCCTCTGACCTGAGACGTCACAGAGCAGCAGTGGAAGACACAGGAGCTGCTGCGGAAGCACAGGGTGGGGTAAGTATGGCGCCGGGTGCCGGGGCCCTGAGCAAGTGGGGGGAGGGGAGGAGAGGAGAGGGGAGGGGGGTGTCACACTTGTGGTCGGGAGATAAGCGGCCGTAGCCGCTGATCTCCCGACGGTAGCCGCATGGAGGTCAGCGGCGCCTCCGGTCGGGGGACTTATGCTGCGAGCAGCCGGCTGCATCTCCCGGCTGCATCGCCGCTGACCTCCGTGCGGCAGATGAGCTGCTAACGGCCGCCATCTTTTTCTGAAATGCCGCGTCGCTGATTGGCCGCGCCGGACCAATCAGCGACGCAGGATTTCCTGGACAGAAGGACAGACAGATAGACAGACGGGATAAGAAAATTATATTAATGACTCTATATAATATATGAGTTTCACTTTTTGTATTGAAGAACTGAAATAAATTAACTTCTTGATGATATTATAATTTAGTGAGATGCACCTATATATACATCGGCCCCAGTGTATCCCATGTGATGTATATACATCGTCCCCAACGTATCCTATGTGATGTATATACATTGTTCCCAACGTATGCTATATGATGTATATACATCGTCCCCAACGTATCCTATGTGATGTATATACATTGTTCCCAACGTATCCTATATGATGTATATACATCGTCCCCAACGTATCCCATGTGATGTATATACATCGTCCCCAATGTATCCTATGTGATGTATATACATTGTCCCCAACGTATCCTATATGATGTATATACACAGGGGTGGATTAAGAGTAGCCAGGGCCCCGGGCAGTTTAAAAGGTGTGGCCCCCCCCCAGGTATCGGATGTATCACGTGACATGTCACATGATCCCCTTTGATAGATCATGTGATTGGTCATGTGATCAACACACAGATGTTCTGATCACATCTATAGACAGAGAATGAGGAAAAAAAATTTCCATAACATAGCACTATATATAGTAGATCAGGGTGGCAGATTAATTTTCCGGAGGGGCCACATGAGAGATCGTGACTGTTATGGAGGCCGATCCAATAGGCTGAAATTAATTCTGCTCCATATTAATATTAACAAAATAATTAAAAAAATTATATTAATTGTATGACTTAATATTGAGCAGAATTAAGTATGCTGACATCCCTCTATATACAGTATGAGCCCCCGCATAGCTCCCTAGATACAGTATGAGCGCCTGCATAGCTCCCTAGATACAGTATGAGCCCCCGCATAGCCCCTCTATATACAGTATGAGCCCCCACATAGCCTCCTATATACAGTATGAGCCCCGCATAGCTCCCTAGATACAGTATGAGCCCCTGCAGAGCCCTGTACATATAGTATGAGCCCCCACACAGCCCCCTACATACAGTATGAGCCCCCACATAGCCCTGTACATACAGTATGAGCCCACACACTGCCACCTACATACAGTATGAGCCCCTACATAGTTATTTAGATACAAAATGAGTCTGCACATAGCCCCTATATACAGTATGAGCCCGCACATAGCTCCTTATATACAATATGAGCCTGCACATAGCTCCCTATATACAGTGTGAGCCCGCACATAGCTCCCTATATACAGTATGAGCCCGCACATAGCTCCCTATATACAGTATGAGCCCGCACATAGCTCCCTATATACAGTATGAGCCCGCACATAGCGGTCTAGATACAGTATGAGCCCCCGCAGAGCCCTGTACATACAGTATGAGCCCACACACTGCCACCTACATACAGTATGAGCCCCCACATAGCCCTGTACATACAGTATGAGCCCACACACTGCCACCTACATACAGTATGAGCCCCTACATAGTTACTTAGATACAATATGAGTCTGCACATAGCCCCTATATACAGTATGAGCCCGCACATAGCTTCCTATATACAATATGAGCCCGCACATAGCTCCCTATATAAAGTATGAGCCCGCACATAGCTCCTTATATACAATATGAGCCCGCACATAGCTCCCTATATACAGTATGAGCCCGCACATAGCTCGCTATATACAGTATGAGCCCGCACATAGCTCCCTATATACAGTGTGAACACGCACATAGCTCCCTATATACAGTATGAGCCCGCACATAGCTCCCTATATACAGTATGAGCCCGCACATAGCTCCCTATATACAGTATGAGCCCGCACATAGCGGTCTAGATACAGTATGAGCCCCCGCAGAGAGCCCTGTACATACAGTATGAGCCCACACACTGCCACCTACATACAGTATGAGCCCCCACATAGCCCTGTACATACAGTATGAGCCCACACACTGCCACCTACATACAGTATGAGCCCCCGCATAGCCCTGTACATACAGTATGAGCCCACACACTGCCACCTACATACAGTATGAGCCCCTACATAGTTACTTAGATACAATATGAGTCTGCACATAGAGCATTTTTAAACTTCAGCAGAATTCCGAAGAACAATGGAAGAGTTCCGTAGCATTTTTAAACTTCAGCAGAATTACGAAGAAGAATGGAAGTGTTCCATAGCATTTTTAAACTTCATCAGAATTCTGAAGAACAATGGAAGTGATCCGTAACATTTTTAAACTTCAGCAGATTACCCAAGAACAATGGAAGAGTACCGTAGCATTTATAAACTTCAGCAGAATTCTGAGAACAATGGAAGAGTTCCGTAGCATTTTAAACTTCAACAGAATTCCAAGAACAATGGAAGAGTTCCGTAGCATTTTTAAACTTCAGCAGAAATCCGAGAACAATGGAAGAGTTCCGCAGCAGTTTTAAACTTCACCAGAATTCCGAGAACAATGGAAGAGTTCCGTACCATTTTTAAACTTCACCAGAATTCCGAGAACAATGGAAGAGTTCCATAGCATTTTTAAACTTCACCAGAATTCCGAGAACAATGGAAGAGTTCCGTAGCATTTTTAAACTTCAGCAGAATTCCGAAGAACAATGGAAGAGTGCCGTAGCATTTTTAAACTTCAGTAGAATTAAGAATAACAATGGAAGAGTTCCGTAGCATTTTTAAACTTCACCAGAATTCCGTGAACAATGGAAGAGTTCCGTAGCATTTTTAAACTTCAGCAGAATTCCGAAGAACAAAGAAAGTGTTCCGTAGAATTTTTAAACTTCAGCAGATTTCCGAAGAACAATGGAAGAGTTCCGTAGCATTTTTAAACTTCAGCAGAATTCTGCAAAACAATGGAAGAGTTCCGTAGCATTTTTAAACTTCAGCAGAATTCCGAAGAACAATCGAAGAGTTCCGTAGCATTTTTAAACTTTAGCAGAATTCCGAAGAACAATGGAAGAGTTCCGTAGCATTTTTAAACTTCAGCAGAATTCCGAAGAACAATGGAAATGATCCGTAACATTTTTAAACTTCAGCAGAATTCCCAAGAACAATGGAAGAGTACCATAGAATTTATAAACTTCAGAAGAATTCTGAGAACAATGGAAGAGTTCCGTAGCATTTTTAAACTTCACCAGAATTCCACGAACAATGGAAGAGTTCTGTAGCATTTTTTAACTTCTGCAGAATTCCGAAGAACAATGGAAGAGTTCCGTAGCATTTTTAAACTTCAGCAGAATTCCGAAGAACAATGGAAGAGTTCCGTAGCATTTTTAAAATTCATCAGAATTCCAAAGAACAATGGAAAAGTTCCGTAGCATTTTTAAACTTCAGCAGAATTCCGAAGAACAATGGAAGAGGTCCGTAGCATTTTTAAACTTCAGCAGAATAACGAGAACAATGGAAGAGTTCCGTAGCATTTTTAAACTTCACCAGAATTACGAGAACAATGGAAGAGTTCCGTAGCATTTTTAAACTTCAACAGAATTCCGAGAACAATGGAAGAGTTCCGTAGCATTTTTAAACTTCAGCAGAATTCTGAAGAACAATGGAAGAGTTCCGTAGCATTTTTAAACTTCAGCAGAATTCCGAAGAACAATGGAAGAGTTCCTTTGCAGTTCTAGGCTTCATCAGAATTCCGAAGAACAATGGAAGAGTTTCGTAGCATTTTTAAACTTCAGCAGAATTCAGAAGAACAATGGAAGAGTTCCGTAGCATTTTTAAACTTCAGCAGAATTCCAAAGAACAATGGAAGAGTTCCGTAGCATTTTTAAACTTCAGCAGAATTAAGAATAACAATGGAAGAGTTCCGTAGCATTTTTAAACTTCACCAGAATTCCGTGAACAATGGAAGAGTTCCGTAGCATTTTTAAACTTCAGCAGAATTCCGAAGAACAAAGGAAGTGTTCCGTAGCATTTTTAAACTTCAGCAGTATTCTGAAGAACAATGGAAGAGTTCCGTAGCATTTTCAAACTTCAGAAGAATTCCGAGAACAATGGAAGAGTTCCACAGCATTTTTAAACTTCAACAGAATTCCAAAAAACAATGGAAGAGTTCCGTAGCATTTTTAAACTTCAGCAGAATTCCGAAGAACAATGGAAGAGTTCCGTAGCATTTTTAAACTTCGTCAGAATTCCGAAGAACAATGGAAGAGTTCCGTAGCATTTTTAAATTACAGCAGAATTCCGAAGAACAATGGAAGAGTTCCGTAGCATTTTTAAACTTCAGCAGAATTCCGAGAACAATGGATGAGTTCCGCAGCATTTTTAAACTTCACCAGAATTCCGAGAACAATGGAAGAGTTCCGTAGCATTTTTAAACTTCAGCAGAATTCCGAGAACAATGGAAGAGTTCCGTAGCATTTTTAAACTTCACCAGAATTACGAGAACAATGGAAGAGTTCCGTAGCATTTTTAAACTTCAACAGAATTCCGAGAACAATGGAAGAGTTCCGTAGCATTTTTAAACTTCAGCAGAATTCCGAAGAACAATGGAAGAGTTCCGTAGCATTTTTAAACTTCATCAGAATTCCGAAGAACAATGGAAGAGTTCCGTAGCATTTTTAAACTTCAGCAGAATTCCGAAGAAAAATGGAAGAGTTCCGTAGCATTTTTAAACTTCAGCAGAATTGCGAAGAACAATGGAAGTGTTCCATAGCATTTTTAAACTTCATCAGAATTCTGAAGAACAATGGAAGTGATCCGTAACATTTTTAAACTTCAGCAGAATACCCAAGAACAATGGAAGAGTTCCGTAGCATTTTAAACTTCAACAGAATTCCAAGAACAATGGAAGAGTTCCGTAGCATTTTTAAACTTCAGCAGAAATCTGAGAACAATGGAAGAGTTCCGCAGCAGTTTTAAACTTCACCAGAATTCCGAGAACAATGGAAGAGTTCCGTACCATTTTTAAACTTCACCAGAATTCCGAGAACAATGGAAGAGTTCCGTAGCATTTTTAAACTTCACCAGAATTCCGAGAACAATGGAAGCGTTCCGTAGCATTTTTAAACTTCAGCAGAATTCCGAAGAACAATGGAAGAGTTCCGTAGCATTTTTAAGCTTCAGTAGAATTAAGTATGACAATGGAAGAGTTCCGTAGCATTTTTAAACTTCACTAGAATTCCGTGAACAATGGAAGAGTTCCGTAGCATTTTTAAACTTCAGCAGAATTCTGCAAAACAATGGAAGAGTTCCGTAGCATTTTTAAACTTCAGCAGAATTCCGAAGAACAATGGAAGAGTTCCGTAGCATTTTTAAACTTCAGCAGAATTCCGAAGAACAATGGAAGAGTTCCGTAGCATTTTTAAACTTCAGCAGAATTCCGAAGAACAATGGAAATGATCCGTAACATTTTTAAACTTCAGCAGAATTCCCAAGAACAATGGAAGAGTACCATAGAATTTATAAACGTCAGAAGAATTCTGAGAACAATGGAAGAGTTCCGTAGCATTTTTAAACTTCACCAGAATTCCACGAACAATGGAAGAGTTCCGTAGCATTTTTTAACTTCTGCAGAATTTCGAAGAACAATGGAAGAGTTCTGTAGCATTTTTAAACTTCAGCAGAATTCCGAAGAACAATGGAAGAGTTCCGTAGCATTTTTAAAATTCATCAGAATTCCAAAGAACAATGGAAAAGTTCCGTAGCATTTTTAAACTTCAGCAAAATTCCGAAGAACAATGGAAGAGTTCCGTAGCATTTTTAAACTTCAGCAGAATTCCGAAGAACAATGGAAGTGTTCCATAGCATTTTTAAACTACATCAGAATTCTGAAGAACAATGGAAGTGATCCGTAACATTTTTAAACTTCAGCAGAATACCCAAGAACAATGGAAGAGTACCGTAGCATTTATAAACTTCAGCAGAATTCCAAGAACAATGGAAGAGTTCCGTAGCATTTTTAAACTTCAGCAGAAATCCGAAAACAATGGAAGAGTTCCGCAGCAGTTTTAAACTTCACCAGAATTCCGAGAACAATGGAAGAGTTCCGTACCATTTTTAAACTTCACCAGAATTCCGAGAACAATGGAAGAGTTCCGTAGCAGTTTTAAACTTCATCAGAATTCCGAAGAACAAAGGAAGAGTTCCGCAGCATTTTTAAACTTCAGCAGAACTCAGAAGAACAATGGAAGAGTTCCGTAGCATTTTTAAACTTCAGCAGAATTCCGAAGAACAATCGAAGAGTTCCGTAGCATTTTTAAACTTCAGCAGAATTCCGAAGAACAATGGAAGAGTTCCGTAGCATATTTAAACTTCAGCAGAATTCTGAAGAACAATGGAAATGATCCGTAACATTTTTAATCTTCAGCAGAATTCCGAAGAACAATGGAAGAGTTCCGTAGCATTTTTAAACTACAGCAGAATTCCGAAGAACAATGGAAGAGTTCCGTAGCATTTCTAAACTTCAGCAGAATTCCGAAGAACAATGGAATTGATCCGTAACATTTTTAAACTTCAGCAGAATTCCCAAGAACAATGGAAGAGCACCGTAGAATTTATAAGCTTCAGCAGAATTCTGAGAACAATGGAAGAGTTCCGTAGCATTTTTAAACTTCACCAGAATTCCAAGAACAATGGAAGAGTTACGTAGCATTTTTAAACTTCTGCAGAATTCCGAAGAACAATGGAAGAGTTCCGTAGCATTTTTAAACTTCAGCAGAATTCCGAAGAACAATGGAAGAGTTCCGTAGCCTTTTTAAACTTCGTCAGAATTCCGAAGAACAATGGAAGAGTTCCGTAGCATTTTTAAACTTCAGCAGAATTCCGAAGAACAATGGAAGAGTTCCGTAGCCTTTTTAAACTTCGTCAGAATTCCGAAGAACAATGGAAAAGTTCCGTACCATTTTTATACTTCAGCAGAATTCCGAAGAACAATGGAAGAGTTCCGTAGCATTTTTAAACTTCAGCAGAATTCCGAGAACAATGGATGAGTTCCGTAGCATTTTTAAACTTCACCAGAATTCCGAGAACAATGGAAGAGTTCCGTAGCATTTTTAAACTTCACCAGAATTCCAAGAACAATGGAAGAGTTCCATAGCATTTTTAAACTTCAGCAGAATTCTGAAGAACAATGGAAGAGTTCCGTAGCATTTTTAAACTTCAGCAGAATTCCGAAGAACAATGGAAGAGTTCCGTAGCATTTTTAAATTTCAGCAGAATTCCGAGAACAATGAAAGTGTTCCGTAGCATTTTTAAACTTCACCAGAATTCCAAGAACAATGGAAGAGTTCCGTAGCATTTTTAAACTTCTGGAGAATTCCGAAGAACAATGGAAGAGTTCCGTAGCATTTTTAAACTTCAGCAGAATTCCGAAGAACAATGGAAGAGTTCCGTAGCCTTTTTAAACTTTGTCAGAATTCTGAAGAACAATGGAAAAGTTCCGTACCATTTTTATACTTCAGCAGAATTCCGAAGAACAATGGAAGAGTTCCGTAGCATTTTTAAACTTCAGCAGAATTCCGAGAACAATGGATGAGTTCAGTAGCATTTTTAAACTTCACCAGAATTCCGAGAACAATGGAAGAGTTCCGTAGCATTTTTAAACTTCACCAAAATTCCGAGAACAATGGAAGAGTTCCATAGCATTTTTAAACTTCATCAGAATTCTGAAGAACAATGGAAGTGATCCGTAACATTTTTAAACTTCAGCAGAATACCCAAGAACAATGGAAGAGTACCGTAGCATTTATAAACTTCAGCAGAATTCTGAGAACAATGGAAGAGTTCCGTAGCATTTTAAATTTCAACAGAATTCCAAGAACAATGGAAGAGTTCCGTAGCATTTTTAAACTTCAGCAGAAATCCGAGAACAATGGAAGAGTTCCGCAGCAGTTTTAAACTTCACCAGAATTCCGAGAACAATGGAAGAGTTCCGTAGCATTTTTAAACTTCACCAGAATTCCGAGAACAATGGAAGAGTTCCATAGCATTTTTAAACTTCATCAGAATTCTGAAGAACAATGGAAGTGATCCGTAACATTTTTAAACTTCAGCAGAATACCCAAGAACAATGGAAGAGTACCGTAGCATTTATAAACTTCAGCAGAATTCTGAGAACAATGGAAGAGTTCCGTAGCATTTTAAACTTCAACAGAATTCCAAGAACAATGGAAGATTTCCGTAGCATTTTTAAACTTCAGCAGAAATCCGAGAACAATGGAAGAGTTCCGCAGCAGTTTTAAACTTCACCAGAATTCCGAGAACAATGGAAGAGTTCCGTACCATTTTTAAACTTCACCAGAATTCCGAGAACAATGGAAGAGTTCCGTTGCAGTTTTAAACTTCATCAGAATTCCGAAGAACGAAGGAAGAGTTCCGCAGCATTTTTAAACTTCAGCAGAACTCAGAAGAAAAATGGAAGAGTTCCGTAGGATTTTTAAACTTCAGCAGAATTCCGAAGAACAATCGAAGAGTTCCGTAGCATTTTTAAACTTCAGCAGAATTCCGAAGAACAATGGATGAGTTCCGTAGCATATTGAAACTTCAGCACAATTCTGAAGAACAATGGAAATGATCCGTAACATCTTTAAACTTCAGCAGAATTCCGAAGAACAATGGAAGAGTTCCGTAGCATTTTTAAACTTCATCAGAATTCCGAAGAACAATGGAAGAGTTCCGTTGCATTTTTAAACTTCAGCAGAATTCCGAAGAACAATGGAATTGATCCGTAACATTTTTAAACTTCAGCAGAATTCCCAAAAGCAATGGAAGAGCACCGTAGAATTTATAAGCTTCAGCAGAATTCTGAGAACAATGGAAGAGTTCCGTAGCATTTTTAAACTTCAGCAGAATTCCGAAGAACAATGGAAGAGTTCCGTAGCCTTTTTAAACTTTGTCAGAATTCCGAAGAACAATGGAAAAGTTCCGTACCATTTTTATACTTCAGCAGAATTCCGAAGAACAATGGAAGAGTTCCGTAGCATTTATAAACTTCAGCAGAATTCCGAGAACAATGGATGAGTTCAGTAGCATTTTTAAACTTCACCAGAATTCCGAGAACAATGGAAGAGTTCCGTAGCATTTTTAAACTTCACCAGAATTCCGAGAACAATGGAAGAGTTCCATAGCATTTTTAAACTTCATCAGAATTCTGAAGAACAATGGAAGTGATCCGTAACATTTTTAAACTTCAGCAGAATACCGAAGAACAATGGAAGAGTACCGTAGCATTTATAAACTTCAGCAGAATTCTGAGAACAATGGAAGAGTTCCGTAGCATTTTAAACTTCAACAGAATTCCACGAACAATGGAAGAGTTCCGTAGCATTTTTAAACTTCAGCACAAATCCGAGAACAATGGAAGAGTTCCGCAGCAGTTTTAAACTTCACCAGAATTCCGAGAACAATGGAAGAGTACCGTACCATTTTTAAACTTCACCAGAATTCCGAGAACAATGGAAGAGTTCCGTTGCAGTTTTAAACTTCAGCAGAATTCTGAAGAAAAATGGAAATGATCCGTAACATTTTTGAACTTCAGCAGAATTCCGAAGAACAATGGAAGAGTTCCGTAGCATTTTTAAACTTCAGCAGAATTCCGAAGAACAATGGAAGAGTTCCATAGCATTTTTAAACTTCAGCAGAATTCCGAAGAACAATGGAATTGATCCGTAACATTTTTAAACTTCAGCAGAATTCCCAAGAACAATGGAAGAGCACCGTAGAAATTATAAGCTTCAGCAGAATTCTGAGAACAATGGAAGAGTTCCGTAGCATTTTTAAACTTCACCAGAATTCCAAGAACAATGGAAGAGTTCCGTAGCATTTTTAAACTTCTGCAGAATTCCGAAGAAAAAAGGAAGAGTTCCGTAGCAGTTTTAGGCTTCATCAGAATTCCGAAGAACAATGGAAGAGTTCCGTAGCATTTTTAAACTTCAGCAGAATTCAGAAGAACAATGGAAGAGTTCCATAGCATTTTTAAACTTCAGCAGAATTCCGAAGAACAATGGAAGAGTTCCGTTGCATTTTTAAACTTCAGCAGAATTCCGAAGAACAATGGAAGAGTTTCGTTGCAGTTTTAAACTTCATCAGAATTCCGAAGAACAATGGAAGAGTTCCGTAGCATTTTTATACTTCAGCAGAACTCAGAAGAACAATGGAAGAGTTCCGTAGCATTTTTAAACTTCAGCAGAATTCCGAAGAACAATGGAAGAGTTCCGTAGCATTTTTAAACTTCAGTAGAATTAAGAATAACAATGGAAGAGTTCCGTAGCATTTTAAAACTTCACCAGAATTCCGTGAACAATGGAAGAGTTCCGTAGCATTTTTAAACTTCAGCAGAATTCCGAAGAACAAAGAAAGTGTTCCGTAGCATTTTTAAACTTCAGCAGATTTCCGAAGAACAATGGAAGAGTTCCGTAGCATTTTTAAACTTAAGCAGAATTCTGCAAAGCAATGGAAGAGTTCCGTAACATTTTTAAACTTCAGCAGAATTCCGAAGAACAATCGAAGAGTTCCGTAGCATTTTTAAACTTCTGCAGAATTCCGAAGAACAATGGAAGAGTTCCGTAGCATTTTTAAACTTCAGCAGAATTCCGAAGAACAATGGAAGAGTTCCGTAGCCTTTTTAAACTTCGTCAGAATTCCGAAGAACAATGGAAAAGTTCCGTACCATTTTTATACTTCAGCAGAATTCCGAGAACAATGGAAGAGTTCCATAGTATTTTTAAACTTCAGCAGAATTCCGAAGAACAATGGAAGAGTTCCGTAGCATTTTTAAACTTCAGCAGAATTCCGAGAACATTGGAAGGTTCCGTAGCATTTTTAAACTTCACCAGAATTCCGAGAACAATGGAAGAGTTCCGTAGGATTTTTAAACTTCAGCAGAATTCCGAGAACAATGGAAGAGTTCCGTAGCATTTTTAAACTGCAGCAGAATTCCGAAGAACAATGGAAGAGTTCCGAAGCATTTTTAAACTTCAGCAGAATTCCGAAGAACAATGGAAGAGTTGCGTTGCAGTTTTAGGCTTCATCAGAATTCCGAAGAACAATGGAAGAGTTCCGTAGCATTTTTAAACTTCAGCAGAATTCCGAAGAACAATGTAAGAGTTCCGTAGCATTTTTAAACTTCAGCAGAATTCCGAAGAACAATGGAAGAGTTCCGTAGCATTTTTAAACTTCAGCAGAATTCCGAAGAACAATGGAAGAGTTCCGTTGCAGTTTTAAACTTCATCAGAATTCCGAAGAACAATGGAAGAGTTCCGTAGCATTTTTAAACTTCAGCAGAACTCAGAAGAACAATGGAAGAGTTCCGTAGCATTTTTAAACTTCAGCAGAATTCCGAAGAACAATGGAAGAGTTCCGTAGCATTTTTAAACTTCAGTAGAATTAAGAATAACAATGGAAGAGTTCCGTAGCATTTTTAAACTTCAGCAGAATTCTGCAAAGCAATGGAAGAGTTCCGTAGCATTTTTAAACTTCAGCAGAATTCCGAAGAAAAATCGAAGAGTTCCGTAGCATTTTTAAACTTCAGCAGAATTCCGAAGAACAATGGAAGAGTTCCGTAGCATTTTTAATCTTCAGCAGAATTCCGAAGAACAATGGAAATGATCCGTAACATTTTTAAACTTCAGCAGAATTCCCAAGAACAATGGAAGAGTACCATAGAATTTATAAACTTCAGAAGAATTCTGAGAACAATGGAAGAGTTCCGTAGCATTTTTAAACTTCACCAGAATTCCACGAACAATGGAAGAGTTCCGTAGCATTGTTTAACTTCTGCAGAATTCCGAAGAACAATGGAAGAGTTCCGTAGCATTTTTAAACTTCAGCAGAATTCCGAAGAACAATGGAAGAGTTCCGTAGCATTTTTAAAATTCATCAGAAATCCAAAGAACAATGGAAAAGTTCCGTAGCATTTTTAAACTTCAGCAGAATTCCGAAGAACAATGGAAGAGTTCCGTAGCATTTTTAAACTTCTGCAGAATTCCGAGAACAATGGAAGAGTTCCGTAGCATTTTTAAACTTCAACAGAATTCCGAGAACAATGGAAGAGTTCCGTAGCATTTTTAAACTTCAGCAGAATTCCGAAGAACAATGGAAGAGTTCCGTAGCATTTTTAAACTTCATCAGAATTCCGAAGAACAATGGAAAAGTTCCGTAGCATTTTTAAACTTCACCAGAATTCCGAGAACAATGGAAGAGTTCCGTAGCATTTTTAAACTTCACCAGAATTCCGAGAACAATGGAAGAGTTCCGTAGCATTTTTAAACTTCAGCAGAATTCCGAAGAACAATGGAAGAGTTCCGTAGCATTTTTAAACTTCATCAGAATTCCGAAGAACAATGGAAAAGTTCCGTAGCATTTTTAAACTTCAGCAGAATTCCGAAGAACAATGGAAGAGTTCCGTAGCATTTTTAAACTTCAGCAGAATTCCGAAGAACAATGGAAGTGTTCCATAGCATTTTTAAACTTCATCAGAATTCTGAAGAACAATGGAAGTGATCCGTAACATTTTTAAACTTCAGCAGAATACCCAAGAACAATGGAAGAGTACCGTAGCATTTATAAACTTCAGCAGAATTCTGAGAACAATGGAAGAGTTCCGTAGCATTTTAAACTTGAACAGAATTCCAAGAACAATGGAAGAGTTCCGCAGCATTTTTAAACTTCAGCAGAAATCCGAGAACAATAGAAGAGTTCCGCAGCATTTTTAAACTTCAACAGAATTCCAAGAACAATGGAAGAGTTCCGTAGCATTTTTAAACTTCAGCAGAATTCCGAAGAACAATGGAAGAGTTCCGTAGCATTTTTAAACTTCAGCAGAATTCCGAAGAACAATGGAAGAGTTCCGTTGCAGTTTTAAACTTCATCAGAATTCCGAAGAACAATGGAAGAGTTCCGTAGCATTTTTAAACTTCAGCAGAACTCAGAAGAACAATGGAAGAGTTCCGTAGCATTTTTAAACTTCAGCAGAATTCCGAAGAACAATGGAAGAGTTCCGTAGCATTTTTAAACTTCAGTAGAATTAAGAATAACAATGGAAGAGTTCCGTAGCATTTTTAAACTTCAGCAGAATTCTGCAAAGCAATGGAAGAGTTCCGTAGCATTTTTAAACTTCAGCAGAATTCCGAAGAAAAATCGAAGAGTTCCGTAGCATTTTTAAACTTCAGCAGAATTCCGAAGAACAATGGAAGAGTTCCGTAGCATTTTTAATCTTCAGCAGAATTCCGAAGAACAATGGAAATGATCCGTAACATTTTTAAACTTCAGCAGAATTCCCAAGAACAATGGAAGAGTACCATAGAATTTATAAACTTCAGAAGAATTCTGAGAACAATGGAAGAGTTCCGTAGCATTTTTAAACTTCACCAGAATTCCACGAACAATGGAAGAGTTCCGTAGCATTTTTTAACTTCTGCAGAATTCCGAAGAACAATGGAAGAGTTCCGTAGCATTTTTAAACTTCAGCAGAATTCCGAAGAACAATGGAAGAGTTCCGTAGCATTTTTAAAATTCATCAGAAATCCAAAGAACAATGGAAAAGTTCCGTAGCATTTTTAAACTTCAGCAGAATTCCGAAGAACAATGGAAGAGTTCCGTAGCATTTTTAAACTTCTGCAGAATTCCGAGAACAATGGAAGAGTTCCGTAGCATTTTTAAACTTCAACAGAATTCCGAGAACAATGGAAGAGTTCCGTAGCATTTTTAAACTTCAGCAGAATTCCGAAGAACAATGGAAGAGTTCCGTAGCATTTTTAAACTTCATCAGAATTCCGAAGAACAATGGAAAAGTTCCGTAGCATTTTTAAACTTCACCAGAATTCCGAGAACAATGGAAGAGTTCCGTAGCATTTTTAAACTTCACCAGAATTCCGAGAACAATGGAAGAGTTCCGTAGCATTTTTAAACTTCAGCAGAATTCCGAAGAACAATGGAAGAGTTCCGTAGCATTTTTAAACTTCATCAGAATTCCGAAGAACAATGGAAAAGTTCCGTAGCATTTTTAAACTTCAGCAGAATTCCGAAGAACAATGGAAGAGTTCCGTAGCATTTTTAAACTTCAGCAGAATTCCGAAGAACAATGGAAGTGTTCCATAGCATTTTTAAACTTCATCAGAATTCTGAAGAACAATGGAAGTGATCCGTAACATTTTTAAACTTCAGCAGAATACCCAAGAACAATGGAAGAGTACCGTAGCATTTATAAACTTCAGCAGAATTCTGAGAACAATGGAAGAGTTCCGTAGCATTTTAAACTTGAACAGAATTCCAAGAACAATGGAAGAGTTCCGCAGCATTTTTAAACTTCAGCAGAAATCCGAGAACAATAGAAGAGTTCCGCAGCATTTTTAAACTTCAACAGAATTCCAAGAACAATGGAAGAGTTCCGTAGCATTTTTAAACTTCAGCAGAAATCCGAGAACAATGGAAGAGTTCCGCAGCAGTTTTAAACTTCACCAGAATTCCGAGAACAATGGAAAAGTTCCGTACCATTTTTAAGCTTCACCAGAATTCCGAGAACAATGGAAGAGTTCCGTAGCATTTTTAAACTTCAACAGAATTCCGAGAACAATGGAAGAGTTCCGTAGCATTTTTAAACTTCAGCAGAATTCCGAAGAACAATGGAAGAGTTCCGTAGCATTTTTAAACTTCACCAGAATTACGAGAACAATGGAAGAGTTCCGTAGCATTTTTAAACTTCAACAGAATTCCGAGAGCAATGGAAGAGTTCCGTAGCATTTTTAAACTTCAGCAGAATTCCGAAGAACAATGGAAGAGTTCCGTAGCATTTTTAAACTTCATCAGAATTCCGAAGAACAATGGAAAAGTTCCGTAGCATTTTTAAACTTCAGCAGAATTCCGAAGAACAATGGAAGAGTTCCGTAGCATTTTTAAACTTCAGCAAAATTCCGAAGAACAATGGAAGTGTTCCATAGCATTTTTAAACTTCATCAGAATTCTGAAGAACAATGGAAGTGATCCGTAACATTTTTAAACTTCAGCAGAATACCCAAGAACAATGGAAGAGTACCGTAGCATTTATAAACTTCAGCAGAATTCTGAGAACAATGGAAGAGTTCCGTAGCATTTTAAACTTCAACAGAATTCCAAGAACAATGGAAGAGTTCCGTAGCATTTTTAAACTTCAGCAGAAATCCGAGAACAATGGAAGAGTTCCGCAGCAGTTTTAAACTTCACCAGAATTCCGAGAACAATGGAAGAGTTCCGTACCATTTTTAAACTTCACCAGAATTCCGAGAACAATGGAAGAGTTCCGTACCATTTTTAAACTTCACCAGAATTCCCAGAACAATGGAAGAGTTCCGTAGCATTTTTAAACTTCAGCAGAATTCTGAAGAACAATGGAAGAGTTCCGTAGCATTTTTAAACTTCAGCAGAATTGTGAAGAACAATGGAAGTGTTCCATAGCATTTTTAAACTTCATCAGAATTCTGAAGAACAATGGAAGTGATCCGTAACATTTTTAAACTTCAGCAGAATACCCAAGAACAATGGAAGAGTACCGTAGCATTTATAAACTTCAGCAGAATTCTGAGAACAATGGAAGAGTTCCGTAGCATTTTAAACTTCAACAGAATTCCAAGAACAATGGAAGAGTTCCGCAGCATTTTTAAACTTCAGCAGAAATCCGAGAACAATGGAAGAGTTCCGCAGCAGTTTTAAACTTCACCAGAATTCCGAGAACAATGGAAGAGTTCCGTACCATTTTTAAACTTCACCAGAATTCCCAGAACAATGGAAGAGTTCCGTAGCATTTTTAAACTTCAGCAGAATTCTGAAGAACAATGGAAGAGTTCCGTAGCATTTTTAAACTTCAGCAGAATTGCGAAGAACAATGGAAGTGTTCCATAGCATTTTTAAACTTCATCAGAATTCTGAAGAACAATGGAAGTGATCCGTAACATTTTTAAACTTCAGCAGAATACCCAAGAACAATGGAAGAGTACCGTAGCATTTATAAACTTCAGCAGAATTCTGAGAACAATGGAAGAGTTCCGTAGCATTTTAAACTTCAACAGAATTCCAAGAACAATGGAAGAGTTCCGTAGCATTTTTAAACTTCAGCAGAAATCCGAGAACAATGGAAGAGTTCCGCAGCATTTTTAAACTTCACCAGAATTCCGAGAACAATGGAAGAGTTCCGTACCATTTTTAAGCTTCACCAGAATTCCGAGAACAATGGAAGAGTTCCGTAGCATTTTTAAACTTCAACAGAATTCCGAGAACAATGGAAGAGTTCCGTAGCATTTTTAAACTTCAGCAGAATTCCGAAGAACAATGGAAGAGTTCCGTAGCATTTTTAAACTTCACCAGAATTACGAGAACAATGGAAGAGTTCCGTAGCATTTTTAAACTTCAACAGAATTCCGAGAACAATGGAAGAGTTCCGTAGCATTTTTAAACTTCAGCAGAATTCCGAAGAACAATGGAAGAGTTCCGTAGCATTTTTAAACTTCATCAGAATTCCGAAGAACAATGGAAAAGTTCCGTAGCATTTTTAAACTTCAGCAGAATTCCGAAGAACAATGGAAGAGTTCCGTAGCATTTTTAAACTTCAGCAGAATTCCGAAGAACAATGGAAGTGTTCCATAGCATTTTTAAACTTCATCAGAATTCTGAAGAACAATGGAAGTGATCCGTAACATTTTTAAACTTCAGCAGAATACCCAAGAACAATGGAAGAGTACCCTAGCATTTATAAACTTCAGCAGAATTCTGAGAACAATGGAAGAGTTCCGTAGCATTTTAAACTTCAACAGAATTCCAAGAACAATGGAAGAGTTCCATAGCATTTTTAAACTTCAGCAGAAATCCGAGAACAATGGAAGAGTTCCGCAGCAGTTTTAAACTTCACCAGAATTCCGAGAACAATGGAAGAGTTCCGTACCATTTTTAAACTTCACCAGAATTCCCAGAACAATGGAAGAGTTCCGTAGCATTTTTAAACTTCAGCAGAATTCTGAAGAACAATGGAAGAGTTCCGTAGCATTTTTAAACTTCAGCAGAATTGCGAAGAACAATGGAAGTGTTCCATAGCATTTTTAAACTTCATCAGAATTCTGAAGAACAATGGAAGTGATCCGTAACATTTTTAAACTTCAGCAGAATACCCAAGAACAATGGAAGAGTACCGTAGCATTTATAAACTTCAGCAGAATTCTGAGAACAATGGAAGAGTTCCGTAGCATTTTAAACTTCAACAGAATTCCAAGAACAATGGAAGAGTTCCGTAGCATTTTTAAACTTCAGCAGAAATCCGAGAACAATGGAAGAGTTCCGCAGCAGTTTTAAACTTCACCAGAATTCCGAGAACAATGGAAGAGTTCCGTACCATTTTTAAGCTTCACCAGAATTCCGAGAACAATGGAAGAGTTCCGTAGCATTTTTAAACTTCACCAGAATTCCGAGAACAATGGAAGAGTTCCGTAGCATTTTTAAACTTCAGCAGAATTCCGAAGAACAATGGAAGAGTTCCGTAGCATTTTTAAACTTCAGTAGAATTAAGAATAACAATGGAAGAGTTCCGTAGCATTTTTAAACTTCACCAGAATTCCGAAGAACAAAGAAAGTGTTCCGTAGCATTTTTAAACTTCAGCAGATTTCCGAAGAACAATGGAAGAGTTCCGTAGCATTTTTAAACTTCAGCAGAATTCCGAAGAACAATGGAAGAGTTCCGTAGCATTTTTAAACTTCAGTAGAATTAAGAATAACAATGGAAGAGTTCCGTAGCATTTTTAAACTTCAGCAGAATTCCGAAGAACAAAGAAAGTGTTCCGTAGCATTTTTAAACTTCAGCAGATTTCCGAAGAACAATGGAAGAGTTCCGTAGCATTTTTAAACTTCAGCAGAATTCTGCAAAACAATGGAAGAGTTCCGTAGCATTTTTAAACTTCAGCAGAATTCCGAAAAACAATGGAAGAGTTCCGTAGCATTTTTAAACTTCAGCAGAATTCCGAAGAACAATGGAAATGATCCGTAACATTTTTAAACTTCAGCAGAATTCACAAGAACAATGGAAGAGTACCCTAGAATTTATAAACTTCAGAAGAATTCTGAGAACAATGGAAGAGTTCCGTAGCATTTTTAAACTTCACCAGAATTCCACGAACAATGGAAGAGTTCCGTAGCATTTTTTAACTTCTGCAGAATTCCAAAAAACAATGGAAGAGTTCCGTAGCATTTTTAAACTTCAGCAGAATTCCGAAGAACAATGGAAGAGTTCCGTAGCATTTTTAAAATTCATCCAAATTCCAAAGAACAATGGAAAAGTTCCGTAGCATTTTTAAACTTCACCAGAATTCCACGAACAATGGAAGAGTTCCGTAGCATTTTTTAACTTCTGCAGAATTCCAAAAAACAATGGAAGAGTTCCGTAGCATTTTTAAACTTCAGCAGAATTCCGAAGAACAATGGAAGAGTTCCGTAGCATTTTTAAAATTCATCCAAATTCCAAAGAACAATGGAAAAGTTCCGTAGCATTTTTAAACTTCAGCAGAATTCCGAGAACAATGGAAGAGTTCCGTAGCATTTTTAAACTTCACCAGAATTACGAGAACAATGGAAGAGTTCCGTAGCATTTTTAAACTTCAACAGAATTCCGATAACAATGGAAGAGTTCCGTAGCATTTTTAAACTTCAGCAGAATTCCGAAGAACAATGGAAGAGTTCCGTAGCATTTTTAAACTTCATCAGAATTCCGAAGAACAATGGAAAAGTTCCGTAGCATTTTTAAACTTCAGCAGAATTCTGAAGAACAATGGAAGAGTTCCGTAGCATTTTTAAACTTCAGCAGAATTCCGAAGAACAATGGAAGTGTTCCATAGCATTTTTAAACTTCATCAGAATTCTGAAGAACAATGGAAATGATCCGTAACATTTTTAAACTTCAGCAGAATTCCCAAGAACAATGGAAGAGTACCATAGAATTTATAAACTTCAGAAGAATTCTGAGAACAATGGAAGAGTTCCGTAGCATTTTTTAACTTCTGCAGAATTCCGAAGAACAATGGAAGAGTTCCGTAGCATTTTTAAACTTCAGCAGAATTCCGAAGAACAATGGAAGAGTTCCGTAGCATTTTTAAAATTCATCAGAATTCCAAAGAACAATGGAAAAGTTCCGTAGCATTTTTAAACTTCAGCAGAATTCCGAAGAACAATGGAAGAGTTCCGTAGCATTTTTAAACTTCAGCAGAATTCCGAGAACAATGGAAGAGTTCCGTAGCATTTTTAAACTTTACCAGAATTACGAGAACAATGGAAGAGTTCCGTAGCATTTTTAAACTTCAACAGAATTTCGAGAACAATGGAAGAGTTCCGTAGCATTTTTAAACTTCAGCAGAATTCCGAAGAACAATGGAAGAGTTCCGTAGCATTTTTAAACTTCATCAAAATTCCGAAGAACAATGGAAAAGTTCCGTAGCATTTTTAAACTTCAGCAGAATTCCGAAGAACAATGGAAGAGTTCCGTAGCATTTTTAAACTTCAGCAGAATTCCGAAGAACAATGGAAGTGTTCCATAGCATTTTTAAACTTCATCAGAATTCTGAAGAACAATGGAAGTGATCCGTAACATTTTTAAACTTCAGCAGAATACCCAAGAACAATGGAAGAGTACCGTAGCATTTATAAACTTCAGCAGAATTCCAAGAACAATGGAAGAGTTCCGTAGCATTTATAAACTTCAGCAGAATTCTGAGAACAATGGAAGAGTTCCGTAGTATTTTAAACTTCAACAGAATTCCAAGAACAATGGAAGAGTTCCGTAGCATTTTTAAACTTCAGCAGAAATCCGAGAACAATGGAAGAGTTCCGCAGCAGTTTTAAACTTCACCAGAATTCCGAGAACAATGGAAGAGTTCCGTACCATTTTTAAGCTTCACCAGAATTCCGAGAACAATGGAAGAGTTCCGTAGCATTTTTAAACTTCACCAGAATTCCGAGAACAATGGAAGAGTTCCGTAGCATTTTTAAACTTCAGTAGAATTAAGAATAACAATGGAAGAGTTCCGTACCATTTTTAAGCTTCACCAGAATTCCGAGAACAATGGAAGAGTTCCGTAGCATTTTTAAACTTCACCAGAATTCCGTGAACAATGGAAGAGTTCCGTAGCATTTTTAAACTTCAGCAGAATTCCGAAGAACAAAGAAAGTGTTCCGTAGCATTTTTAAACTTCAGCAGATTTCCGAAGAACAATGGAAGAGTTCCGTAGCATTTTTAAACTTCAGCAGAATTCTGCAAAACAATGGAAGAGTTCCGTAGCATTTTTAAACTTCAGCAGAATTCCGAAGAACAATCGAAGAGTTCCGTAGCATTTTTAAACTTCAGCAGAATTCCGAAAAACAATGGAAGAGTTCCGTAGCATTTTTAAACTTCAGCAGAATTCCGAAGAACAATGGAAATGATCCGTAACATTTTTAAACTTCAGCAGAATTCCCAAGAACAATGGAAGAGTACCATAGAATTTATAAACTTCAGAAGAATTCTGAGAACAATAGAAGAGTTCCGTAGCATTTTTAAACTTCACCAGAATTCCACGAACAATGGAAGGGTTCGGTAGCATTTTTTAACTTCTGCAGAATTCCGAAGAACAATGGAAGAGTTCCGTAGCATTTTTAAACTTCAGCAGAATTCCGAAGAACAATGGAAGAGTTCCGTAGCATTTTTAAAATTCATCAGAATTCCAAAGAACAATGGAAAAGTTCCGTAGCATTTTTAAACTTCAGCAGAATTCCGAAGAACAATGGAAGAGTTCCGTAGCATTTTTAAACTTCAGCAGAATTCCGAGAACAATGGAAGAGTTCCGTAGCATTTTTAAACTTCACCAGAATTACGAGAACAATGGAAGAGTTCCGTAGCATTTTTAAACTTCAACAGAATTCCGAGAACAATGGAAGAGTTCCGTAGCATTTTTAAACTTCAGCAGATTTCCGAAGAACAATGGAAGAGTTCCGTAGCATTTTTAAACTTCAGCAGAATTCCGAAGAACAATGGAAGAGTTCCGTAGCATTTTTAAACTTCAGTAGAATTAAGAATAACAAAGGAAGAGTTCCGTAGCATTTTTAAACTTCAGCAGAATTCCGAAGAACAAAGAAAGTGTTCCGTAGCATTTTTAAACTTCAGCAGATTTCCGAAGAACAATGGAAGAGTTCCGTAGCATTTTTAAACTTCAGCAGAATTCTGCAAAACAATGGAAGAGTTCCGTAGCATTTTTAAACTTCAGCAGAATTCCGAAAAACAATGGAAGAGTTCCGTAGCATTTTTAAACTTCAGCAGAATTCCGAAGAACAATGGAAATGATCCGTAACATTTTTAAACTTCAGCAGAATTCACAAGAACAATGGAAGAGTACCATAGAATTTATAAACTTCAGAAGAATTCTGAGAACAATGGAAGAGTTCCGTAGCATTTTTAAACTTCACCAGAATTCCACGAACAATGGAAGAGTTCCGTAGCATTTTTTAACTTCTGCAGAATTCCAAAAAACAATGGAAGAGTTCCGTAGCATTTTTAAACTTCAGCAGAATTCCGAAGAACAATGGAAGAGTTCCGTAGCATTTTTAAAATTCATCCAAATTCCAAAGAACAATGGAAAAGTTCCGTAGCATTTTTAAACTTCACCAGAATTCCACGAACAATGGAAGAGTTCCGTAGCATTTTTTAACTTCTGCAGAATTCCAAAAAACAATGGAAGAGTTCCGTAGCATTTTTAAACTTCAGCAGAATTCCGAAGAACAATGGAAGAGTTCCGTAGCATTTTTAAAATTCATCCAAATTCCAAAGAACAATGGAAAAGTTCCGTAGCATTTTTAAACTTCAGCAGAATTCCGAGAACAATGGAAGAGTTCCGTAGCATTTTTAAACTTCACCAGAATTACGAGAACAATGGAAGAGTTCCGTAGCATTTTTAAACTTCAACAGAATTCCGATAACAATGGAAGAGTTCCGTAGCATTTTTAAACTTCAGCAGAATTCCGAAGAACAATGGAAGAGTTCCGTAGCATTTTTAAACTTCATCAGAATTCCGAAGAACAATGGAAAAGTTCCGTAGCATTTTTAAACTTCAGCAGAATTCTGAAGAACAATGGAAGAGTTCCGTAGCATTTTTAAACTTCAGCAGAATTCCGAAAAACAATGGAAGAGTTCCGTAGCATTTTTAAACTTCAGCAGAATTCCGAAGAACAATGGAAATGATCCGTAACATTTTTAAACTTCAGCAGAATTCCCAAGAACAATGGAAGAGTACCATAGAATTTATAAACTTCAGAAGAATTCTGAGAACAATGGAAGAGTTCCGTAGCATTTTTTAACTTCTGCAGAATTCCGAAGAACAATGGAAGAGTTCCGTAGCATTTTTAAACTTCAGCAGAATTCCGAAGAACAATGGAAGAGTTCCGCAGCAGTTTTAAACTTCACCAGAATTCCGAGAACAATGGAAGAGTTCCGTACCATTTTTAAGCTTCACCAGAATTCTGAGAACAATGGAAGAGTTCCGTAGCATTTTTAAACTTCACCAGAATTCCGAGAACAATGGAAGAGTTCCGTAGCATTTTTAAACTTCAGTAGAATTAAGAATAACAATGGAAGAGTTCCGTACCATTTTTAAGCTTCACCATAATTCCGAGAACAATGGAAGAGTTCCGTAGCATTTTTAAACTTCACCAGAATTCCGTGAACAATGGAAGAGTTCCGTAGCATTTTTAAACTTCAGCAGAATTCCGAAGAACAAAGAAAGTGTTCCGTAGCATTTTTATACTTCAGCAGATTTCCGAAGAACAATGGAAGAGTTCCGTAGCATTTTTAAACTTCAGCAGAATTCTGCAAAACAATGGAAGAGTTCCGTAGCATTTTTAAACTTCAGCAGAATTCCGAAGAACAATCGAAGAGTTCCGTAGCATTTTTAAACTTCAGCAGAATTCCGAAAAACAATGGAAGAGTTCCGTAGCATTTTTAAACTTCAGCAGAATTCCGAAGAACAATGGAAATGATCCGTAACATTTTTAAACTTCAGCAGAATTCCCAAGAACAATGGAAGAGTACCATAGAATTTATAAACTTCAGAAGAATTCTGAGAACAATAGAAGAGTTCCGTAGCATTTTTAAACTTCACCAGAATTCCACGAACAATGGAAGGGTTCGGTAGCATTTTTTAACTTCTGCAGAATTCCGAAGAACAATGGAAGAGTTCCGTAGCATTTTTAAACTTCAGCAGAATTCCGAAGAACAATGGAAGAGTTCCGTAGCATTTTTAAAATTCATCAGAATTCCAAAGAACAATGGAAAAGTTCCGTAGCATTTTTAAACTTCAGCAGAATTCCGAAGAACAATGGAAGAGTTCCGTAGCATTTTTAAACTTCAGCAGAATTCCGAGAACAATGGAAGAGTTCCGTAGCATTTTTAAACTTCACCAGAATTACTTGAACAATGGAAGAGTTCCGTAGCATTTTTAAACTTCAACAGAATTCCGAGAACAATGGAAGAGTTCCGTAGCATTTTTAAACTTCAGCAGAATTCCGTAGAACAATGGAAGAGTTCCGTAGCATTTTTAAACTTCATCAGAATTCCGAAGAACAATGGAAAAGTTCCGTAGCATTTTTATACTTCAGCAGAATTCCGAAGAACAATGGAAGAGTACCATAGAATTTATAAACTTCAGAAGAATTCTGAGAACAATGGAAGAGTTCCGTAGCATTTTTTAACTTCTGCAGAATTCCGAAGAACAATGGAAGAGTTCCGTAGCATTTTTAAACTTCAGCAGAATTCCGAAGAACAATGGAAGAGTTCCGTAGCATTTTTAAAATTCATCAGAATTCCAAAGAACAATGGAAAAGTTCCGTAGCATTTTTAAACTTCAGCAGAATTCCGAAGAACAATGGAAGAGTTCCGTAGCATTTTTAAACTTCAGCAGAATTCCGAGAACAATAGAAGAGTTCCGTAGCATTTTTAAACTTCACCAGAATTACGAGAACAATGGAAGAGTTCCTTAGCATTTTTAAACTTCACCAGAATTACGAGAACAATGGAAGAGTTCCGTAGCATTTTTAAACTTCAACAGAATTACGAGAACAATGGAAGAGTTCCGTAGCATTTTTAAACTTCATCAAAATTCCGAAGAACAATGGAAAAGTTCCGTAGCATTTTTAAACTTCAGCAGAATTCCGAAGAACAATGAAAGAGTTCCGTAGCATTTTTAAACTTCAGCAGAATTCCGAAGAACAATGGAAGTGTTCCATAGCATTTTTAAACTTCATCAGAATTCTGAAGAACAATGGAAGTGATCCGTAGCATTTTTAAACTTCAGCAGAATTCCAAGAACAATGGAAGAGTTCCGTAGCATTTTTAAACTTCAGCAGAAATCCGAGAACAATGGAAGAGTTCCACAGCAGTTTTAAACTTCACCAGAATTCCGAGAACAATGGAAGAGTTCCGTACCATTTTTAAACTTCACCAGAATTCCGAGAACAATGGAAGAGTTCCGTACCATTTTTAAACTTCACCAGAATTCCGAGAACAATGGAAGAGTTCCGTAGCATTTTTAAACTTCAGCAGAATTCTGAAGAACAATGGAAGAGTTCCGTAGCATTTTTAAACTTCAGTAGAATTAAGAATAACAATGGAAGAGTTCCGTAGCATTTTTAAACTTCACCAGAATTCCGTGAACAATGGAAGAGTTCCGTAGCATTTTTAAACTTCAGCAGAATTCCGAAGAACAAAGAAAGTGTTCCGTAGCATTTTTAAACTTCAGCAGATTTCCGAAGAACAATGGAAGAGTTCCGTAGCATTTTTAAACTTCAGCAGAATTCTGCAAAGCAATGGAAGAGTTCCGTAGCATTTTTAAACTTCAGCAGAATTCCGAAGAACAATCGAAGAGTTCCGTAGCATTTTTAAACTTCTGCAGAATTCCGAAGAACAATGGAAGAGTTCCGTAGCATTTTTAAACTTCAGCAGAATTCCGAAGAACAATGGAAGAGTTCCGTAGCCTTTTTAAACTTCGTCAGAATTCTGAAGAACAATGGAAAAGTTCCGTAACATTTTTATACTTCAGCAGAATTCCGAGAACAATGGAAGAGTTCCATAGCATTTTTAAACTTCAGCAGAATTCCGAAGAACAATGGAAGAGTTCCGTAGCATTTTTAAACTTCAGCAGAATTCCGAAGAACAATGGAAGAGTTCCGTAGCATTTTTAAACTTCAGCAGAATTCCGAGAACAATGGAAGAGTTCCGTAGCATTTTTAAACTTCACCAGAATTCCGAGAACAATGGAAGAGTTCCGTAGCATTTTTAAACTTCAGCAGAATTCTGAGAACAATGGAAGAGTTCCGTAGCATTTTTAAACTTCAGCAGAATTCCGAAGAACAACGGAAGAGTTCCGAAGCATTTTTAAACTTCAGCAGAATTCCGAAGAACAATGGAAGAGTTCCGGTGCAGTTTTAGGCTTCATCAGAATTCCGAAGAACAATGGAAGAGTTCCGTAGCATTTTTAAACTTCAGCAGAATTCAGAAGAACAATGTAAGAGTTCCGTAGCATTTTTAAACTTCATCAGAATTCCGAAGAACAATGGAAAAGTTCCGTAGCATTTTTAAACTTCAGCAGAATTCCGAAGAACAATGGAAGAGTTCCGTAGCATTTTTAAACTTCAGCAGAATTCCGAAGAACAATGGAAGTGTTCAATAGCATTTTTAAACTTCATCAGAATTCTGAAGAACAATGGAAATGATCCGTAACATTTTTAAACTTCAGCAGAATTCCCAAGAACAATGGAAGAGTACCATAGAATTTATAAACTTCAGAAGAATTCTGAGAACAATGGAAGAGTTCCGTAGCATTTTTTAACTTCTGCAGAATTCCGAAGAACAATGGAAGAGTTCCGTAGCATTTTTAAAATTCATCAGAATTCCAAAGAACAATGGAAAAGTTCCGTAGCATTTTTAAACTTCAGCAGAATTCCGAAGAACAATGGAAGAGTTCCGTAGCATTTTTAAACTTCAGCAGAATTCCGAGAACAATGGAAGAGTTCCGTAGCATTTTTAAACTTCACCAGAATTACGAGAACAATGGAAGAGTTCCGTAGCATTTTTAAACTTCAACAGAATTCCGAGAACAATGGAAGAGTTCCGTAGCATTTTTAAACTTCAGCAGAATTCCGAAGAACAATGGAAGAGTTCCGTAGCATTTTTAAACTTCATCAAAATTCTGAAGAACAATGGAAAAGTTCCGTAGCATTTTTAAACTTCAGCAGAATTCGGAAGAACAATGGAAGAGTTCCGTAGCATTTTTAAACTTCAGCAGAATTCCGAAGAACAATGGAAGTGTTCCATAGCATTTTTAAACTTCATCAGAATTCTGAAGAACAATGGAAGTGATCCGTAACATTTTTAAACTTCAGCAGAATACCCAAGAACAATGGAAGAGTACCGTAGCATTTATAAACTTCCGCAGAATTCCAAGAACAATGGAAGAGTTCCGTAGCATTTTTAAACTTCAG